>NC_053518.1:52268287-52579195 GCF_016920715.1 Anopheles arabiensis | reverse complement strand
CCGGAGCCGGCTCCGCTCCGACGGTTCCGGAGCCGGCTCCGCACCAACGGCTCCAGAGCCGGCTCCGCACCAACGGCTCCGGAGCCGGCTCCGCACCAACGGCTCCGGAGCCGGCTCCGCACCAACGGCTCGGCACCAACGGCTCCGGAGCCGGCTCCGCTCCGACGGCTCCGGAGCCGGCTCCGCACCAAAGGCACCGGAGCCGGCTCCGCACCAACGGCTCCGTAGCCGGCTCCGGACTAACGGCTCTGCACTCACGGCTCCGTTCCAATGGCTGCGGAGCCGGCATCGGGCCCACCGTTCCAGAGCCGGCGACGAAACAACGGCTCCGGACCAACGGCTCCGCACTAACGGTTCAATAGAGACATCATTGTATGATAGCGTAATAAAAAAATGAATATATATTCTCGCACGTGTGGAAGCTAACATACGATATGATTGCAGTATTGACATACATGATGTTGTGTAGCATTCGTTAGTCTCGTCTTTCTTAACAATATTCAAAACTAATCGATGTGTAATGTGATCGAACGTACGCGGGGCCGTCGTGCACCGTTTTTGCGGGGAGTCAGTCTTTACTGACATGAGCTGAGGTGGAACGAACTATTCGAAGCGGACTGATTTGATCGTCCAGGCGATCATGGAAACCCGGAAGGAGTTTCCCTTACTGGAAATGTTGGAGTTTAGAAGCCTTCCCTTGGGTAGGGGGACATAACTAAACTCTTGAAATAAGTTGATACACGAAGTTTTTAGGAAGCGTAACGTCCTATCTTGGCAGTCCGAACGAATCTGACTTGCCACGGTCGGAATTGGTTTTATTTATACTCAATAAGTTTCGTACATTTGGTTTTGGAATGTGTTTTTGTCCTAATTAAAGGTTATTGATATGAGGTGCAATTTATACATTATATTGGAGTGAGGTGTCTATGTTTTTACGAAGGTTCTGGAAAGTATAAACTGTTCTAGCCAAAGAACAGGTGCGTTCGTCGATCTTTGCTTACACTGCGCTTTTAGCAATAAGTTGCTATGCGTTCTCTGATTGTCCACTTTACCGCAGTAACGCTTGAATTGCTTATGTTGCCCGTTTCGGTTGTTTTTGATAAGTGTGTCACGTCTGTTATTTGTTTGAATGGACGGCCTGAACTCTTCCGGTTGCGGTGCTATGGTATGATCTGATTTGCTGAATGTGTTAAAATGAATGTGTTACAATGGTGTGGTTTGGCTTTCTAAAGTGTGTTACAATGTGTCTATAGCTGATAGTGTGTATTATAATAAGTTGTGTGTAGTAGATATGCTACAGATGTTTTTTTTTTTGATAAATTCTTTTAAACATGAAGTACTCCGCTATTTACGGATTTCCTCTATTGAAACTTCATTGAAAAAGTTATTTTGGTCCTTTGTGTTAAAACCGGCTCTGGAGCCGGCTCCGGAGCTGTTGGTGCGTAGCCGTCGGAGCGAAGCCGTGTCCGGAGCTGTCGGTGCGGAGCCGGCTCCGGAGCCGTTGGTGCCGGAAAATTGTCTGGAGCTGGTCGGAGCCGGAGCCGTTTTGCCCATCACTAGTGCGGAATGATGGCAGTGCCGCGGGACCGCTTTTATCCAACGGGCAACTTGCATACTGCCACACTGTCTCCTGCGCGATGCATTCGCTGCAGGCAGGGGGAAGGATGCACCTCCACAGTAAAAAAAAACACCGTCATCAACACATTCCTTTCATTGACCGATGGATCAGAACATTCCGGAAGAGCATACATTCGGCGATAGTTTTGCAGATACACGAACACTCACACCCTTGCGTAGACGCCTCAGCCTATCTGTGTAATCTAAAACATACGAAAGGAAAAGCATAGTGTCACATAAAATTATGCAATTTGGTTTAAGCTTTCCTAAGCACGGCCATGGTCACCTATGTTGCGTGAGCTTCTTTGAAGTAGGGTTCTGCGCGTTGCACAGCAAACCCTACAGCGTGAGCTAGCGATTCCGTAGTCATTTTTACAATGCAGCGATTGAACTCATTGCGCTTTTTTGGCTCGATTTGTGAAAATTGAACTTCATCGCCGCAATGTGTGTTAACGGTTTTTAAGCGCCACAGCAACTCATGAGCATTGACACCACGCGAGAAAGAGATAGAGCTATGGAGGGAAAAAGCACGGACGACGGCTGAAAGCGATAGGCCGTCTGGCGCACTAACACATCCAAACCTTCAACAGCGCGCTCAGGCGAAGGGTAGGAGGCGGACCAAGGGACGAGTAGCTCGACGAGCTTCTTGACAAATTTGCCTACGTGAAATGATATATTTTAGGTAAAAGTAAGGCTCAGCAGAGCTGCCACACAGAGCTTATTATAATACACACTATCAGCTATAGACACATTGTAACACACTTCGGAAAGCCAAATCACACCATTGCAACACAATCATTATAACACACTCAGCAAATCAGATCGTACCATAACAAGATAACCAGAAGGCCACACCGTTCATATAAAATAAAAATGAGACACTTAGTGAAAACACCCGAAACACATATAATAAGCAAATTAGGCATTACTGCAGGCTAATTAAGGCAAATTAGGCATATCGTCAGTTCGGTTTGAGCCTTCGATGGGTACCCAACGGTCAAAAGCCGAAGATTTTATATTGACCTTCCGCTTTTTCTATCTCCCAAGTAGCAGAGCCGAAATTGTTCAGAGATTTTTCTGTGTGCCAAAGCGAGATGCCCTGTCTTCTCTCTCTAGATTTTGGATAGCAAACCGCCGCGCGTGTAGAGGTGTGTGCGTGTGACGAAAAATTATGGATGAAAAACGCGAGGAGCGGGGTCTGAAGTCTTTCGTTGGTCACACACACACATGCATCTACCAGCGGATTGCGCTACACCGAGTCTATCCATCTTTCTCGATCTACCATGATTTGTTCTGCTATCACACTCATCCGGGTGTTAGGCATCCTCAGTCTGGCCAGAACTTTCGTTGTGGAAGGATGTGCGATTTCTTGTGTCCCCTACTTTCCTTATTTACGTTTTGCGCAGTGCTGCTTCTTCTTCCATTGTGGAATGATTTATCCTAGCTAACTTGTTGAGGTAAGTTTCTTGATCTCATATGTGCTTCAATGTAATAATTCAACCAATGCTTATCGTCTTCAAAGATACAGGTGCATGCGCTGTTCATCAACGCCTACGTGTTGGCATCATCAACAATCGTGAAAGTGGGTGACGGAAAGAAATTGTTGGCTTCTGTTGGCTGTGTCCAGTGGTGCAAATATACACACACACGCTCTTGGCTACACACGCAGTACGGCGCGGTTGGCTTGGTAGAAGCGCATATACACATTCACGCAGTAAGCTTTACTTTCAGGCCAGTGAGGTTGATGCTTGTGTGGTGTTTCAGCTCATGGTGGTAAGCGGATAAATTCCGTAAAAAATTGAGATTTATCTTAAATGAGGTAAGTAAAAGTAATTCAAATCATCAAACAACATCCCATGTTCAACATGTGTTTCACGGCGAACGGAGACAACAAAACCTGTCGCTGAGTCGTAGTGTTCGAGATGGTGGCCCGACAGTGCAGCAAGAAAAACTAGGCACGACAGCGATGAGGAGCAGAAAGTGCTGTGCTGATTTTAATTTTTCTCTGTGCGAGTGTAAAAAGTGTTTCTTAAAGTATGTGCGTTAATTTAGAATTATGTGCAGTGATTATTGTGCATGTGTTGTGTTTTTTGTATTTATGTTAGTAAAATATGCAATAAATCGAATCATGTTGGTATAATGGTTCGTACTGTATCATTTTAGAAAGAAAATCTGGTAAAAAAGGAGGAGGGGGCTAATAAAACGAAGGTTCGTGCCGAATTCTGTTCGGGTTCGCTTCGGCTTCGGGTTACTTCGGGTGCTGAAATATTTCGCCAACTCAGCTTCAAAGTCAGCTTCTAATTCAGAGAATCTCTGAGTGCTGGTTACCGTTGGGGATGCATTGGCACAAAGGTTGACTAATGAAAAGGATAGCATCAACGATACCAGCTCATCCGACACCATGGAACAGGAAGAAATTTCCCAGAAATTTACCATAGTAAATCGAAAGAAAGGCTCCGCTCGTCGGTTGAGTACTCGAAAAACATCGGCCGGCCCGTCGACTATCCCACCCGCCGCACCTGCCACACCGCTGGCAGGTCGAAACGTAAATCCGAGTTCCGAGTCGATTTTGAAGCCTCCACCAATTGTGGTTAAAACAATACCTGTTGCTGAACTTCGATCGGAGCTTCAGTCACGAGGATTCACGCCCCAATTCCGACTCAGCGGCATTGGTACATCCATTATCACTCGCTCCAGGGTTGAATACGATGGCGTAGTAAAATACCTGCATGAGCGAAAAGCGGAATTCTTTAGCCATGATGCGAAACAAAACCGCCCGTTCAAGGCTGTGCTGCGCGGGCTCCCAGAAAGGGATATCCTCGAAATAGTGGAGGAACTTCGGAGACGCTACCAACTCGAAGTTTAGGAGGCCTTTGAAATTAAATGGCGCATCGATACAAAACACTACAGATTGTATCTTGTACATTTCAAACGAACCATACAGCAATAGTGATGAGTCAAGTACAGGCGTCCCCCGAGTTACGACCCCCTCGAGTTACGATGATTCGCAGATACGACGATTTTGATTTTGACAGTTAAAAGTTGTCATTGACAAGAAATTGATGTATTTTTTTGAATATCTGGGCTGATAACCGTTATACATACATTCCCAAAGATTCCACAACTACCCTATCTTGAATATCTATATTGTGAACGGTTTTTAAAATATAATTATTACATTATCGAACATTATTTTAAATAAAATACAAGATATCATAAATTCCAACTCTTCAACTTCGGTCTTAAACTTTATATTCATAGATATTCGACACACGACTTTTTCGAATTACGCCTTGTTTTGGGACATTTTTTCGGTCCCAAATACAGTCGTATCTCGGGGGACACCTGTACCACTTTTCACTGTGTGGTGCTGTGGTACCACGCACAGTCTACTGTGCTGTGTGTGCGTGGCACCACACTTAATGTGTGGTCGCACAGTAGCTGTGTTCCCGCACAGATTTTTCACAGTTACTGTGTTATCGCACAGTTAGTGTGCTTTGCACACTTTTTATGCTCCGCACAGCTACCACACAGTTTGCACAGTTTGTGTGTTCCGCACGATTTTTGTGCTCTAGACAGGTTCTGTACTCTGCACAGTTTCTGTGCTCCGCACAGTTTACGCGGTTTACGGTTACGCTTCGTGTGCCGAAGGAGGATTTCCCGTCAGAAATCTCGAACAAACAAGACAAACATCCTCTCGAACCGATCAAATTCACAACAAATGTGGTGTCTTCTTCGATTGGTGTCAGAGCGCGGTGTAATTGTGCGCGCACAATAACTGTGCGGAGCTCAGAAACTGTGCGGAGCTCAGAAACTGTGCGGAGCACACAATAACTGTGCGGAGCACACAAACTGTGCGGAGCACACAATAACTGTGCGGAGCACACAATAACTGTGCGGAGCACAGAAACTGTGTGGAGTACAGAAACTGTGTGGAGCACAAAAATCGTGCGGAACACAAAAAATGTGCGAAGTGTGGCACCACAATTTTATAAAATGTGGAATTGCGATGATTTCATTTAAAAAAAACAGCTTACAAGTAAAAAAAGAGTCTTCTTCATTTATTGCTCTGAAGTTTTTTTTTGTATTTTTTTAAACAATAAAGTCAAAAACAATTGTTTGCTCCGTATATATATATAGGGAAAAACTATGAATCAAACTATTATTGATCTTTATTTTCATAAAAGATGGACGGATGATTGATAGTTATATTCTTTGTCTTGTCCATGTGCCATCATTTTATTCGGTAAAAAAACAAGTGCGGCCTAAACCATACACGTTAGTCGATGTAAACAACCGTGCAAAACTGCCATAATTACACTAGTCTGCCTCGTTGTTTCGTATTTTATCAAACCCACCTCCTGTCATAGTTCTATTGCTCCTTGACCTCCTAATTTGATTCATTTTTGTCCTATATATACAGAGCAAACAATTATTTTTGGCTTTATTTTTGAAAAAAAAACACACACACACAAAAAAACTACATATCAATAAATGAAGAAGACTCTTTTTTTACTCGTAAGCTGTTTTTTACAATAAAATTATCACTAATATCGGGAAATTAATGCGCTTCAGAATGCTTCCGACTATTACAACTACTCCGACGGCTCCAACTGGCTCCAACTGGTTCCGAACGGCTCCGAACGGCTCCAGACGGCTCAGAGGTCGGAGTTTTGCACCTACCTTCCGGAACCGCTTCCAATTTTGGCGGAGTCATTCGGAAGCGATTCCGGATTTTTGTTGAATTTACCCATCACTAACTCCCATACAATGAGCAGGATTGTTGTTGTGTTGTATACGGCACTTTGACACTTGGTGTGAGGTGCCTGGCGGTTTACACTCGATGATCGGATCCTGAGGGGATACGGGCACGATATAACAATCCCAAGTAACAAAGCAATAATGGAATATTTTAGTTTTTTTAATTATTCAGTTTGTCGGGCCAGCTAGTAGTATAGAATATTTGATAACTTACTCGGCGGTAGTGGTCTGGTCCAATGCAACCCGAAACGTAAATCGTCGTAAATTGTACAGTAACGGAAAAAGGAAAAAGTACGTTGTGAGGTAGTTTTGAAAGTGGTTCTCTATCGCCATTATTTGGTTGTAGGTTGAACCGGCTATACAAGAGAAACGAAAGCAAGTACCATGTGTTGAGACCGACCCTGACTGCTTCATAAAGAGGAGTATAAGTTTTTGTAGCCACTACGTTCTTGTAATACTTACTTGCCTTATTATTTGATTATTTACTTTATTACTAATTTATAACAACACAATTATCGATAAGACACAATCGTTCCTCTCAATAAAGACAACTTTTATACGCAGTTGGAGAAGGAATTCCACCACTGCCCACAACACGATGTCAAAATTGTCATCGGGGATTTTAATGCTCAGGTCGGGAGGAGGCATTTAAACCAACAATAGGAAATTTCAGGGCCCACCAGCTGAGGAACGACAACGGGTTTTGGCTCGTCAACTTCGCCTCCTCCAAACATATGACCATCCGCAACACCTTCTTCCAGCACGCACCTCACTTCAGCTACACCTGGAGATCACTGCAGGAGACATTATCACAGATCGACCACATTCTCATCGATGGAAAGCACTTCTCGGATGTAATCGACGTAAGTACCTACAGAGGAGCAAACGTCGACTCAAACTATTTCCTGGTTATGGTTAAGTTACAACAAAAACTATGCGTGGCTACAGCGGCGGGTAAAGCCTCCTCTCCCTAGGCGTAATGGTAGACGGGGCCCCTTTACCAAATCCATTGACAGGAGGGGGGTGTGGTTGTGAAATGGTGTGAAATCATGCACTGCAAATTTTCTAAGTTTGCTGCAGTTACAGTTTTTACTGAAAGCTATTGAGTAATACATGGTTTTGTCGTTTGACTGAATATCAGTAAAACAAATTACTGAAAATGCATTTATTTATTCTGTCAAAACATGTAAGTCTGTTTGAGCCCCAAAAGAAAATATAATGCGATGCCCGCTTACTCGTGATGAATAAAAATTTGATTTGGGTAAGCAGTTACTTACAGACACCCCGGTAAAATTTTAGGTGCATATTCGGCTTGCGGAATTAACGTTTTGGTTGAGAAAAATCTTCACACCACTTTGCTGTTCTTGCTGAAATTTCGTGGTAACCGTGAGTGCATACCAAATCAACAAACTTGTTTCGACAAAATACAGTTCACATCTGTATGAAACTTTATAAAACAGAAATGAACATGAGCAGAATGGACTGCCATCCTGCGCATCAATAAAAACCCCAATTTCTATACTTTTTTTCGCCAACTTTTAATCGATATCAATGACTAAACAATCAGTAATATCAGAAAGGCTTTGTGGTATGTTCAAATTTTGGGTACTGTGGATACTGTTTCGAAGCGGAATTTCGACACTTGATCGTCTAGGCGATCATAAAAACCTTTAGGACGTTGGAGTTTAGAGGGCTTCCCTTGGGTAGGGGGACGAAACTAAACTCTTTAAATGAGAAGTCCACAGATGAAGGATGAGCATAGTCCTATCCTGACAATCCGAACAAATCTGACCTGCCATGATCGGAGTTGGTTTTATTTATACTCAAAAGAAGTTAAAAGTCAGAAAGTTATCGTTTTCGCTACGCTAGTTACGTTTGTCTTTTATTAACAAGAACGATGGTTCTAAACGATATTTTCTTTCCTACTTTACAGTTTTCAGCTCGTGTTTCATAGTACGGACGATTTTATTTAAAATCGTCATCGTGCGCATAACATGAAAACAATAGTTTGCTTTTACGTTGGTGTTTACCTTTACAATGAATACTGAAGTACCGTCTTGCTTCGAATTACGGCCACTTCATTTTCAATCGGTCAGAGCGATAACTTCTTGCACGCGGGAAAAACAATATTTTCATTCGAAAGTAACTGGAAATACTCTGTATTGCAGTATGTTTGTCTTAAGTGATCCGCGGACCACAGATTGGAGGCCACTGCTTTAGATCAGCTGCTTTCTAAATGATCGATCGTTGAGGGCCAGGAGAATGCATCTTTTTCTTCTACACATACATTATTATGTTATTACAGTTAATACACAAAATAACTGGTATATCATATTAACCAATGCGATTGGTTATATTGTTGTTTTTCTTAAATTATTATATCATCCAAGCAAGTTTCTAATTCGTTTTATTAACTTACAATTACTAAAATTGATTGTAAAGATTCTTCAATTAAGAGTCAGCAGCGTGCAAAAGTCATAAAAAGTTCCAAACAATTAAGCAAAATCGCAATATCGCTTCTCAATGTACCCTTCCTTCCATGTTGCAAATTTGTTTCAGGATATATCTGAAGATGATACAAAAACCTTAACAGCTGAAAAATTATCGAGACAAACGTACAATCGTTCAGTACTATTATGAGGCCACGGACAAGTAACGCCAGGTCAGACAAATTGATAGCGAATTTCCTTCAAAAATACTCCTAGAAAATCGTTGCATCCTTAAAAAGCAATAGTGTGTAATCATTGTTCTCGTAAAATCAACAGTCAGGTTTTTATGGAATTATTCGTTTCTATTTTCTAATTTCTCCTCAAATTTGACCATATTGATTGGTCCGACAATCCATGTTATGGTGATCAAGTTTGGAAGAGTTCAACGATATGAATTGTCATATTAAAATATGTTCAGTTACTTTTTAATGAACAGGATCTTCCTATCTTTCAAAATCGGGCAAATATTTTCTCGGGCCTGACTGCATATTGTGACGGGCCGGACTTTGCCGACCGCTGCCGACAGCTTAATTAGTTCAAATTTTACACGATCATTCATATCGATATTTCCTTTCCGTCGACCCTTTTGACCCAAACCCTTCAACAGCTTGCCTTTCTACCATCACTTCCTCCAGTCCACAATTTTGACTGGGGCCTCAAAGGTTACCCGGGGCACGAGTTCTTAGTTTTTGCGAGATAACATAGACATAAGCCAAATTAAAAAGCGCACACATCGACATCGGAATCGATTCTTGAATGAAACCTCAACAGATAAAAAGAGCGTGCTTGGTGTCAGCCAATTTTTCTTGCTAATTTCTATGGCTACGAACCGTTGTGTTGAGATCGGTTCCGGAGCCTTTTAATGTCGTATGTCCTTGTAATTTGCGTTAGGCATCTCTTGTAACGGATTTTCGCTTTACCCAATTCGTGCGTAGCGTTCAATGCATTTGATCCAACGCTTTGGGTCAACAATGATGAAATGATATTGTTTTGAGCTGTGGGCATGTATCGCAGCGTTCTGCGCTTCCAACTAAGGTAAAAATATTGCACATGTTAAAAAGGCAAATATTTTCTGCTTCTGATAGTAAAATACTTGTGATAAATAAAATAAATATGCTTCTGATAGGTCTGGTAGCAATAGTAAATCTGATTGTAAACATAACCCAGGGAGGGAAAATGGGGGTATATTGGGTTTTTCAACACCAAATGGAAGGGGCCCCTCAATCGACGGGATCATCAACGGGGCCCCCAAATGGCCGAGGCAATGGAGATTGTTCTTCGTATTATGGCTGTATATGGCTGTATGTAGATGCAGCTGTAACGGTTTTTGGTCTTGTTGTATTCGCAAAAATTGAAATAGTCGATAAAAACCATATATAAATGAACATGGTCCATAGGTTCCTTGAGTATTTTTATACCCTTCCCCCCCCCCCCTTCCTTCTAACTGAAACCTTTCCCATTTTCCCTTCTCTTCGGTCCACAAACTTGATGTGTTCGATTAGGACCAAGAATGAAAATTTTAGTTTTTGCATTAAAAGACACACACAATCCACTATACCAGGCCAGGAATGTGAATACCATTTTTCGTGTGAAATAGCTGTCTGCTTTCGGCACAAAATCGCAAAGCTTTTTTTGTTGTTGTTAAATGTTATCTTTATTTCTTTTCTTTTTCACGGTTTTAATGAGTACAGTTTTCGCGAGATACAACATTTTTGTTTTTCAGCACTGTCTTCTATTTGCTCTATAGGCAGTTGTATTTTGGAGAATATTAATAAGATAATAATGCCCGTTGAAGATTAATAAATAATAATAATAATAATAATATGATGAAGAATTTGGTTGAATGATTGATAACTTAAAGTAAATAAACTAACCTAATTAACCTATACCTATATCAGTCCTAATTTTTATTCAAATAGAGTTCTTATTAAAGTATGATTTGACAAACGACTGTTAGTTTGTATACGAATACTATTTTGAAAAGCTATTTCTTCAAGGGTAATTGTGTTGGCTTTGTTATGAAGATGTGTTGTCCTGATGCCGTACGTTTCATTAAGGATCATTCGTAGTATTTTGTTAAGGCTTGCTTGAAGTTTATTAAGGTAGGTTTTAGCACAGTCTTTCCAGACCGGGATTGCATATGTAATAGCTGGTAAGATGATGCATTTGTAAATTGCAATTTTGTTATCTTGGGAGAGTTTGGATCTTCGGTTGATCAACGGATAGAGTTTTCTAACAAAGATGGTGTTTTTTGTTATTAAATTTTGAACATGGTCGCGAAAGAGTAGCTTATGATCAAACGTTATTCCTAGGTAATTTACTGTCTTTGTCCATCTAATAGGAGTGTCTCCTATTTTAACCATATGACCTGTTGGTCTAAGGAGTGTGGACCGCATTTTGTGTGGAAAGATAATGGCTTGTGTTTTACTTTCATTTAACTTTAATTTCCAATCCTGAACGTATTGGAATATGATATTTACACATTTCTGTGCTCTATTTTTAAGTTCTAATATGGTTCTGCCTTTGACTGCAATGGCAGTGTCATCCGCAAAAAGAAATAGATTGCAGAAATGTGGGAGAGATGGTAGGTCCGAAAGATAAATTGTGAATAGAATGGGAGCCAAGATGCTCCCTTGGGGGACTCCAGCTGGGACGCTGGTAATACCAGAGGTTTGTTTCCCTAAGGTGACTCGGAAAGTCCTTTGCGATAGATAGCTCTGAACAGTTTTTACAATGTAAGATGGAAGCCTCATGTTGACCATTTTATAGAGCAAGCCATCATGCCAGACATTGTCAAAAGCTTTTTCAAAATCCAACAAGATGACGGCCGTGGATCTTGAGTCTCTCTTGTTATTTGTTATGGTGTTTTGTAGACGTATTAACTGATGAATTGTAGAATGTCCTGATCGGAACCCAAATTGTTCAGGCGGAAGGATGCATAACTCTTCAATTGCATCTTTTAGCCGCCAATAAATAATTCTCTCAAAGAGTTTGCTTAAAGCTGCCAGCAAGCTAATGGGCCTGTAGCTCTCTGGTAATGTCGGATATTTTCAAGGTTTAAGGACGGGTATGACCTTAGCGCATTTCCAACAGTCTGGAAAGTAGCCAAGTTCCATGCATTTCGTGAACACATTAGCCAGTAGTTCGATTGCGCGGGTGTGAAGCCGCTTAAGAAGGATGTTAAATATGGAATCAAAACCTGGTGCTTTCATGTTTATTAGGCTTTTACACGCAAATTTAATTTCATTGACTGTTGTTCTGGTTACGGATGGGGTGGATCCCATAGGCTGATTGAGATCAAGAACTGTGGACGAGACCAATGGTTCATGTCGGCTGTTGATATTTTCACCGATGTGATGTGCGATGGCGAATTGTTTCGCGAGTGAGTCGGTTTTTTCAGCAGATGATATAAGCGTTTGCCCATTAACTACAAACGGGGGGACTGGTTTGGGTTTCGTCTTGCAGACTTTAGCAATCATCCAGAAAGCATTTGAGCGTGGATCAAGTTTTCCAAGATGATCACCAAAGTTCTTGTTACGAATTTCAGCAACTCTATATGAGATTATTCTGCCCAGCATCGCCGCTTGCTGTTTTAGAATGATATCGCCCGATCGTTGATAACGTCGTCTCAGATCATTTCTTTTCTTATGGCATTATCAACATCTGTCCTTGTCTGCACATCCGTGGTTAGTATATGAAGATCAGCCACTTGACCAAAACGTTGCCAGTCCACTTGCTGGAAATTTTTGCGTTTAATTGGTGGTATTATAGTTGCACAGCAATCAATTTCAGCTAGTACTGGGAAATGGTCCGAATTTAGAGCATGGATAGTTTTAGGTTTACTTATAGTAATGTTTGTAAGGAAAAAGTCGATTATACTCGGGCGACCGCGATTTGGGATGTGGGTGAAACTATCTGGGTAGGCGAAGGTAAACCTTCCAAGCAGCGACAAATCGGAGAGTAGAACTCCATTAGTGTTATTACGAGCATTGCCCCAAATCACGTGTATGGCATTTAGGTCTGACCCTATTAGTGTCCGAGCATTTGTGCTCGTGAGCGATAATATATCCTTTTTGAAAGATGCAGCCATTTCATAAGCGATCGTACATTGTTTAGGGCAATATGCTGATATTAGATTAAATGATCCAGTTTGTGTTTGAACTCGTATGCCAATTGCCTCAATTATGCTGGTTTTGTAATGTGAAAGTAGCTTATGTTTTCGTTTCGGTTTTCGTACTGCGATCGCTACTCCACCCCCTCTCGTTTCTGCAGGTCGATCGAGTCTGTGGATAGTATAATTTTCGATGTATAAGCTCAGATCAGGTTTGAGAAATGTTTCTACTATGAGAGCGATATCAATTTTATGCTGATGTAGGAAGTCTCCTAGTGGTATTGCCTTGGATTTTACAGATTGTGCGTTCCATACTAAAACTCTTAGCTTATCCATAGGTAATGATAAGTTCCCCTAAGACGGCGATTTGATCAGCCTTGGTACGGCAAGAACGGAGCTTTGTGCTCATTTCTTTGAAAATTTGCATTAGCGTAGTAGCGTCATACAGGTTTTCTTGTTGGGTAGAGATCGGCTCGGGAATAGTCGTCTGAGCGTTTATCAATCGTTGCGCAAGATTGTATTGAAAGCCCGGGGGCACTTGTGTGTTGGTGTTTTTTCGGGGGAATGCGGAACTGCTGGGAGCAGAAGACGGCATGCCGGTAAGCGGGAAGTGCTCAGTGGAGGAGAGTGGTGGTGGGGGGGCTCTCTGGTTGTTCTTAGCAGCGGATGAATGATTTCTGCGTATTCTTTGATTTGCAAGTATTTGTATTTGCTGGTATTTTGTGCGTTGATGCAAGTCACATCACGCGCTCGATGACTTTCACCACAATTTGCGCATTTTACCGTGGCATCAACATTGTTTTTTGCGTTGCAGGAATCAGTATGATGAGATTCGGCGCAGACCGCACAACGAGGTTGGATGCAACAGTTTCGGGTACCGTGTCCAAAGTTTTGACAGCGAAGGCATTGAGTGGGACCTTTGTGCCCGCCTCGATATGATTCCCATTTCACAATTACAGATTGTATTGTGCGAACTGTTTCCAGCTTTTTCATGGAACATGAACCTCTCTTGAAATGAGCGAGATAGAGCTGTTGATGATAGCTCTGATTTTCCTCATTTTTTCTTTTTATACGGAACACCTCCGTTACTTCGAGATTGTAGTTGACTTTGAGTTCATCTACTATGCCTTCTATTTCGATAAGCGGTAGACCGCGGATAACTGCTTTGAAAGGACGATCTTCTTTCAAGTCGTTCAATTCCACTTTTTTCCCTTCTAGTAAGCTTATGATGGCTCGGTGGTCAGCTAGAGATTTGGCAAATATCTTTATGCCAATTCCGCTAAGTTGGTACTCTACGTACAATTTTCTCGATTGCAACTCCGGGCGCAGGGAGGCAAGGGGCATAGATTTAACCACGATTGGTGGGAGTTTAGCATTAGGCTTGCTGGTGTGTTTAGTGGGGGCTGACGTAGAGGCTTCTACGTTTACATTCATTAGGACATTTGACGCTTGTCTACGCCCCTTGGCCCAGACTTGAGTAAATTCATCGTGTTCTGTACTTACTGTTTCATCATATGCATCTTGCGTTTCCATTCTTGCACGCTTCGATTCGTTGGAATTTAGGCTGTTCGAACGCGATAGTTCTTGTTGATTTTCTTTTCTTCCGCTCATTCTCTCCATCACGGAGCACCGCGGCGCACACACACTATCATAGGCCAATTGTCGGCGTTTCTCAATTTGTCGTACGCTCAGAAAACACGTCTGTTCAGCTCCGCAGGCCACACGCGACTCGTATACAAGTACAGGACGGTTCATCCCAGCCAAGAGCGCACAAAATGACATCGATTTAACCATTTCTCGAATGAAACCTCAACCCACTGAAGCACCGTTGACCAAACGACCTTCCTAGGCTTTTTAAAGCGACGCGAGCTTGGTGTCAATTTTTCCTGCTAATTTCTCCGGCTACGAGCCGGTGTATTGAAATTCTGTGTAGGGGCCTTTAAATTTTTGTCTGTGTATGATGTGTGCTTGTGGCTGTTGAAACGGGTTTTCTTTGTGGTTAAACGCAGCGTTCTGTTCTGTGTTCCGTGCATTGGATTTTAGCAGCAAGTGTCTCCGCGTTTTTTTTTTTTTGTGCTCGTGCACCGACCATCCACACCAAGACACCAAATACACGGTTCCCCTTATTGACGGGGGCCCTTACCGACGGGGCCCCTTCATCGAAGAGTCCACATAATCGTTGGGGCTCCGTAAACCACCTTTGAGTTTTGGCTTCAATATAGCTGTAACGGTTTTTTATCTTGTCTTCACGCAAAAAGTTGTATGTAAATAGTGATAAAACATCATTTTAATATTAACATGGCCCAGATCCTTTTTGGACATATGAATACCACCCCTTCCCGATTTCCCCTATTTGTCAGTTGACCACAAAAGTTGAATAGGGCCCCGCGTGAAAATTTAAAGTTTTGCGTTAAAAGCAGGCACGCTCCACGATCTCAGGCTTGAGATGTGAGTACCATTTTTCGCGTGAAAACAGCTGTCTGTTTTCGGCACACATCTGCAAAGGGGCCCCCAGACAAGCACAAGCACGTTTCATCCAAGCCAAATTGAAAAGCGCACACATCGATATCGATGGAATCGTTTCTCGAATGAAACCTCTACCCACTGGAGCACCGTTGCTTGCTTGATGTTAGTCAATTTTTCCTGCTAATTTTACTCTGCGTGGTTTTGGGTTTGGGTGTCTCGTGCACAGGCCACCCACACCAGCAAAAATTGACGGTTTCTCGCTCTGCCCAATACTTTGCGCCAACGATGATGAGGTATTGATTTGAGCTGTGCGCGCGTGTCGCAGCGTTCTTCGCTTGCGACTTTGGTGCAAGTAGCGGCAAATTTCTTAGCACATTTAATGTGCTGCTTTGAGTAGTATGGGGCCCCGATTTTCTGCAGTTCGGGGCCCTCGACAAAATATAGTGAGTGAAGCGATGGGAAAAATGAATTAATTAAAAATAAGTCTTTTTGAAATAGATGGTAAAAGTCCCATCCAGGGGGGGGGGTAGATTCGATACGAAGTCGAACATCCACAATGACGGGGCCCCCTCGATCGCCGGGGCCCCTGGCGGCCGCCCAGTCCGCCCACCGTTTAACGCGCCACTGCGTGGCTAATAAACTGCCCTACCAGCCTACCCCAAGGCTCAACACAGACAGGCTGAGACAAGCTGATGTGGCGAGGGACTTCGCAAACGCGCTTGGGGAAGCGTTGCCGGAGGACACCACTACCGAGGCGATGTCTCTCAATGACCATTGGCGTTTGGTAGAGCAAGCCATCAGCAGCACGACCGAGCGAACAATTGTCTGCGTGAACCGTAACCATAGGAAGGAATGGTTTGATGATGAGTGCAGACGAGCGCTCTCTGTGAAGAACGCCGCGCGTACCCGCATGCTCCGTACCGGAAATTACTGCAACGAGGAGGGAGATATCCTGTCGGACGAGCGAGAGGTGATCGACAGGTGGAAGTGCTCCTTTAATGGACACTTGAACGGAGTAGATAGCGACGCAGAAGCAGGAAATAGAGGAAAGCAGCCCTACGACAGCCAGCATGACAATGACGAAGTGCCCCCGCCGTCTATGGACAAAGTCATTGGTGCCATCAAACAGTTGAAGTGTAACAAGTCAGCTGGCAGTGATGGTATAGTGGTCGAACTGTTCAAGATGCATCATCATGCATCGGCTGATTGTGAAGATTTACGTAAGTTAAGTTGGGATAAGGAAGAACTACCGGACGAGTGGAAACTGGGTGTCATACACCCATTGTACAAAAAGGGCGACTGGCTGGACTATGCCAACATTCCAGCCATCACAGTCCTGAATGCTGCCTACAAGATCCTGTCCCGAATAATCTTCTGCAGACTTTCGCCCCTTGCAGATCCTCCAGAAATGCCGCACCACCTGTTTATCGACTTCAAGGCGGCCTACGATACCATAGATCGGAAATGTTAAACGATTGTCAACATCGTACATACAATTCGAATCCGTAAACTCTTTTCAATTTAGTAACACTAGGTTTTGGATCCGTAAAATCCCAACTCTAATCTGGAAAATGTATGTTGGTTGTCTTATCACCCCTGTAATACAACACGTACTATTCTATCCATCACATTGACTTTAAATCTGCTAATGATAGCATAGCGAGGGAAAAACTATACGACACTGTAAGCTCTTTTGGAATCCCAGCCAAATTAATAATGTTAGTTAGAATGACTATGCCCAACGTCCCAGTTGAAGGTGTATGGAAAACTCTAAGGGCTTTTTACAGGGTTTTTCAAGCCAGTTTCATCATGAACATCGTGACACTAATTTTCGAACACGTTAAACGATTGTCAACATCGTATGTACAATTCGAATCCGTAAACTCTTCTCGGTTAGGTAGCACTTGGTTTTGAACGCGTAAAATCCCAACTCGAATCTGGAAAATGTATGTTGGCTGTCTTGTCACCCATTATGGACGCGGCGGCAGCTTCGAGGTTGGTTCTTTTAAACCAGGGTGGCCAGAGCACCTGAATTGTGACAAATGGCCGCAACTCAATAGTGGACGTGTCCTTTTGCAGCCCTTCCGTAGCAGGGGACAATAATTGGCACGTGTGTGACGACAACTCCAGTTCAACAATACTATCAAATTTATGGTCGGCAGGGCTTCGAGGCAACGCGTCAATAATTTGGGACACACCGCAGTAAATAAGGAAAGGTGGTCCACAAGGATTTGTTCGTAGAAATCTTGATCGACCAGGACATTTTTGCACACACTGCTACGGCAGTGGAGCTGACCCGTAGTGGCCTGCGATGCTACCATGCCTAGGCAACATTCAAGGCAACAGGGCCGGCATCCAGTTAGTTGATGGACGTCCGGGATTGAACGGTTGCGCAGCTATTTTCATGCAATGAAACGGCGGCTCAACAGAGCCCGGGCAGAGGAGGAGCGAGAGGAAAGGCGTCAAATGTAGTCGGAAGCACGCGCTACCCCGGAACGGGCCATAAAGCACAGCAAGGACTAGAACAGGGATGATCTGCCGGAGCAATTGAAACCGCACGGCTTTGGCCCTGCGTACCAAATCGGCAAGCAGCAGTGGGAGGGAGCTCGTGTTCCGATGGAACGGGATGCTAATGTCAGCGCCTACACGCACGGTCCAAAACAGCCGAAGTCATACAAAATCATGAAAAAGTCTGCGCCCTTTTGTTCCGGCATCCTCGTGAAGTTTACCGAGCCGAACCGAATAGTTGTGTTCGATTAACATGTATGCGTATCAGGTAGATGAAGTTGTACTGCTTACCTGCCGTATGCCGCTGTGATACCGAGCGAGACGCATAGACAACGCATCAAAAGGACATGTGTAGCCGTGAGAAAATTTGTGTGTGTCTCTTTTGTCATGTCCTTGCCTTTAGATCCTGATGAGTGAAGCATGCATACCTTTTGGGTACGTTCGCGGCAATATCTGGTACTGCTTACCAAGTCTGGGGAGCCCTCTCATACCGGGCTATTTTTTTGCTGAGTGTGTTGCGGATAATTTTGGAGCGGTTTATTCAGCGGAGGCTGACAACCCACTTGGAGTCCACTGAGGGACTATAGGACGCATAATACGGTTTCTGTAAAGGGCGTTCGACCGTGGATGCCATCACTCGGGTGATGGATAGCGGAAAAGTCGCTCTGGACAAGAAGCGGAAGGGGGTCGCCTCTGTGCGATGGTAACGGTGGAGGTCCGGAATGCCTTTAATTCGGCAAACTGGACAGCAATCAGACAAGCTCTGCAAAGTAAAAACATTCCGCCTTATTTGCAGGCGTTGCTGCGGAACTATTTTGTTGGCCGAACGCTCCACTACAATACGGATGAAGGAGTGGTGTCGAGGACAGTTTCTGCTGACGTTCCGCAGGGTTCGGTTCTAGGACCAACACTTTGTAACGTTATGTACGACAACCTACTCCGCTTGCCGCTCGACGGACTACGAGCGGACATCATCGGCTTTGCTGAGGATGTGGCCTTCAAATTTTTTGAAAAGACCACGGAATAGGTCAGTGCTTTGGCAACAGCTAACCTGTAGAGGATCGAGCGGTGGTTGCAAGGAGTCGGTTCGGAACTTGCCCACGAAAAGGCCGTGTGGTAGGTTCGGCCACGCTTCTCAAACCGTTTCGGTAAGTCAACGCGCAGAGCGCAGTGAAACGGGTGTAGAACGAGGAAGGGGATCGTACGGAACGCGACGCCAAAAAGTATACACATTCGTCGCGTATTGGTTACGTCAACCCGTTCACACTTACGCTAAATTCGAAAAGAAGCACTTGCTACGTCAGTGGAATCGCGGACTGGATCGACCTTGCGCGTCGAGTTGATGACCGAGGCGGAATCGGACACCGTGGGAGAAGTTGGCTGGAACTAGTGCAAACGTGCACTTTACTTCGATGAGGGTAATGCTGATCGGTCAACTGACTGAACAGCTGTGAGATGCACCAGAACACGAGTGATCTACGTGTCTTTGGAAGGTGAACTGACTTCGCCATCAGTTCGAGCTTTACGATTACACTTCTGGTGTTTAACGTTTCTTTACCAGGCTGCTGGCTATGCGCTTGCGCTTCTGGTGGTTAACGTCTTTTTACCTGGCTTTTTGCAATGCTAAGTTAGATGTGACCTACTGTTAGCAGTAAATCTGCTACAACCGAATTCATGATATTTTGTACGTATCATGTCGCGCAGCTCAGAAAGCTACAAGCGGGCGGTCATTCGATTCAATCCACGGAAACGCTGAAGTACCTGGTAGTTGATCTCTGCCACAAGCAGCACCACAGCCGGCATCTGGAAAGAGTGGTCGACAAGACAGCACGGCTCGCGAATGCCTGCCTGATGCCGAATAAGCGTGGTCCTAAGAGCCTAAGTAGCAGACAACTCGTCTATGTCAGCAATAGTATCATCCAATACGGAGTTGCCACCTGGGGACGACGGGTCCTTGACAAGGAGACCTATCGCATAACAGTCCAAAGCGCGCATCGACCAGGGGCTCTCCAAGTCGCAAGCGCCTTTCAGACCGTTTCGTATGATGACGCTTGTGTCGTCGCCAACACCACCCCGTGTCTACCGCGCTCCTATTTCGTCGAGAAAGGTATCTTGGATGGCTCGCCCAACTACCCCGAGTGCAGGAACTCCGTGCTGTTCCGCTGTCCACGGTTTGATCAGGTCCGGAATGAGATGCAGCAGCGGAGCCAATCCCGTTTAACAATGGACAACATCGTGTCGGAACTGTGCGTCCGCGGCGATACATGGGAGGCCGTACGCGCCACCGCCAGGATCATCTTTTCCACTCTCTAAGTGAGAAGGGATGTGGAGCGTCCACCACCGGCAAAGCGATGCAGGCATGCCAGACGGCGGCCGAGGGACGTAATTAGCGGTCCTTCAGGCCCTGCAGCACGGCAACAACCCGCGACGAATTAATTGAATTAATTGAAAAATTGAATAATATGTCTCCTGAATAAATACTTGATGACCAATGGGTGATTGCTATTTTATTTAGTTTTCTACCGGTGGATTATGATGTACGTGTAACATCATTAGAAGCTCGTCTGGATGAACATTTGACGTTGAATCTTCTTCTTCTTCTTCTTTGGCTCAACAACCGTTGCCGGTCAAGGCCTGCCTGTACCACTTGTGGGTTTGGCTTTCAGTGACTAATTGATTTCCCCCCATAGCAGGATAGTCAATCCTACGTATGGCGGCACGGTCTATTTGAGATTGAACCCATGACGGGCATGTTGTTAAGTCGTATGAGTTGATGACTGTACTACGAAACCGGCTCACGTTGAATCTAGTGAAGGGAAAAGTTATTGACGAGTGGCAAAACAAAACAAAATCGATATGATTTTGAATTAACGGTAACAGCACTTCAAATAGACAGGATAAAAGAAAATGATTTTCCAACTGGCTTCTTCTGGAAACGACCAGGGAATCATAAAGTACAGCGCGTGAAATTTAAAAGATGGAAAGAACGAAATCAGCATGTAATGTGATGATCGAAAAACAGCACAACTAATAATCGAGTACCGTTACGGTAGGTTAGTTTTTACCGACATGATCCGAGGTAGAATAAAACTTTGATCGAAGTCGATTTTTTGACACTTGATCGTCCAGGCGATCATAAAACACCCCTGAAGGGGTTTTCCTTACTGGAAGCGTTGGAGTTTAGATGCCTTACTTTGGGTAGGCCTTACTACACTCTTGAAATAAGTTGGATGGTGTTGTTTTTAGGAAACGTTACGTCCTATGCGGACATGCCGGCCTATACAGGCTTTCGAGACTTAAGTCATTACCACGTAGCCGGATAGTCAATCCTTCCTACGGGAGGACGGTCCATTCTGGGCTTGAACCCATGTCGAGCATGTTATTGAATCGTTCGAGTTGACGACTGTACCACGGGACCGCCTTTTTTTGTCCTTTTTTAATGTTATTGATATTGGCAACAATTTATAAATTGAAATGGTGTGAGCTGTTTGTCGATGTGTGCCTATGCTGCGGTTTTACTGTATTGTGAAATAAAGTTTCAACTATTGTTGCTAAAGAATGAATGTTTTCGTCGTTGAGCTTATCGGTTGCCATACGTTCTCGGTTCACCTAGTTTGCTGCAGTTATGCCTAATTTTCTTATATGCGTCTTTCTGATGTTTTCAATAAATGTTTCACAGTTGTTTTTTATATGAATTATGTGACCTGAACTCTTCCGGTTGTGTTGTTATGGTATGACCTGATTTGCTGAATGTGTCATAATGAATGTGTTGCAAAAGTGTGGTTTGCCTTTCCGAAGTGTGTTACTATGTGTCTCTAGCTGATAGTGTTATTATAAGTGCTGTATAGCAGATTTTAAATTATTTATTTAAATATTATGAATCTGATTTTTTAAGATCCTCAGAATTATTTTCTACGCACCTCTTGCAGAATTGAGTTTGACAGTTCTTTGTGTTTTGTTGATAATCATATGAAATTGTATCATACACAATTGTACGGTAAATTTATGCGCACAGAAAATATGTTACAGCTCAAAATTGTGTGCGCGCCTTAAATAGAACGGGACTATAAAAGCATTGCGGGAACAAAAAATTGTGTGGCTCCTCAACATTGTGCACAACCACAAAATTATGCGGTAGCACAAAAGTGGTACCAATATAAAACCGCACACTAGATTGTTCGTGGTAGCACCGTACAATACAGTAAAAAGTGCTACTTGACCTATCACTAAGGTTAAGTCTAGTAATTATAGCAGTCAGTAGAGTACGAGTAGGTTCCTATATGAGCGTGTGGGTCCCCATTACCGATGGACGTTGGGGCCCCATGATCGATCAACCCTCAGCCGACTGTTCCTTCACCACAACCGAATGGCTCCAGAACCGCCCCTCCCCTGCCCCCTACCCACTTTTCATGTTCAGGGGACCACAGCTCTTCTTACCAGCAATTCTCGTTAAATACATCCATAATCTAGGCCCACTGGAGTCGGTGTTCCGGGCTCGACGGCTAAGCCGACCACGAAGGTTTCGGTCGTTCTGGTGCGCTTGGTAAACCGTCTGCTGCCACGGAACAGAACGTCCCGGGCAAAGGGTTTCGGGAGCGTCAACGGTCCAACTCTCTTTCACCAAACTACTTACAGTATTGGCCTACCAGCCTAGTTACCTCTTTTCCAATGTAAATTGTAATTGTCTATTCCGTGGTAGCGCCGCTACTGATTTCGTTAAGCGTTGTCGAGAAGGCAATCGTATTCGCCCAAAGCTTCACCCTGGAGAATCTTACCACCAAACAGAGAAACGCACTTATCAAATGCTGGTGTAAGACTGATTTATTATAATGATTTTCTCCTTTTATACTCTAAATAACAAACTATCTTAGCCTTCTAAGAACGAAATAAAAATCATTAAATTATAAATTCTAACAGCCACCTTCGATGTGGTCGCTGCGCAACAGTCGGTTTACGGTGGTTAAAGTTCATTTTCATGCAGTTAGGATATTAAAGATATGAAAGATAGAGTTATCAATTTGAAAAGGGTTAACTGATTTAAATTATATTTAAAATTTCACAATCGTGTTTTCAAACGCGTTTAGGAAAATAATCTTAAGATGCAAAGATGGGTTGAGAATCCCTGTTAAAATATATGGCATGATGATTGTGAAATAAAGTAAAACTAAACATGTAATAATTTTTTGGACGATTTGATAAAACAAACCAAAATGACACAAATTATACATTAAAAGTTTTTATCTTTCTCTTTCAAATTTTAAGTAAATCTAATAAATGTTCATACAGGGTTTCACACTTTATCTCAAGACCGCGGGACCCTTTCCCGAATCTGTCTTAGCCAAAGCCAAGATTGCGGTATGATGCTTGAAATCGTTGATGATACCTGAAAACGTTGATGATACCTGAATTCATCGGATGCAATGCTGAATCTGCGGCACATTTCTCGAAACACACTGGTCCGCGCCGAGGACATGCGGTCGAATATTTTTTTACACGGATAACCTTTGTGTACATCAGTGTACTGAAAACATTGAATTATTTGTTCGTGTTTTTACCAGAAAAGATTATTTAAACAGTTCAAACTACTTTCTTAACACATGTAAATATTTTAATTAAACAAATATGCATTCACTCATTTTATTAAATTGTCTTTTTTTGGTAAAAAAACGAAAAGGATAATTGAGTGTTTCTAATAGACTGATGTACACAAAGGTTATCCTTGTAAAAAAATATTCGACCGCATGTCCTTGGCGCGGACCAGTGTGTTTCGAGAAATGTGCCGCAGATTCAGCATTGCATCCGATGAATTCAGGTATCATCAACGTTTTCAGGTATCATCAACGATTTCAAGCATCATACCGCAGTCTTGGCTTTGGCTAAGACAGATTCGGGAAGGGGTCCCGCGGTCTTGAGATAAAGTGTGAAACCCTGTAAAGTTATATGAAGCGCTATATCTCTCTATTTATGCTGTATAAAAAAATAAAGTTACTGGTGTAAAAAAAAACTTACCTATTATGTTTTGGATACTCCCAACATTTGATACTGCCATTTATTTTTGATTGATCAATTGGTGTTACATCCTGCTCAAATTGTTCAGGAAACATATTTCGATACAATCGAACAAATTTGCTATATTTAGCACTATCATAACTGCTTGCCACACGACTCTTAATTGGACGTATGGGATCGACTGATTCTTCTGAATCAGGTTTTGGCGGATAATGTAGATAAAAAAAACACATTCTTCATCATCTTTCTGCGCATTCGATATGGCCCTTCTGTATTATCCAGGGTCCATTTTGTAAATTCAGTGCAACATTTTGGTCCCCAGATAGCTCGTTCGCGAATCAATTCTGCTTCGATTTGCAGCCAATCCTGATAAACGTATCGTTTGGTGTGTACATAACTGTTTTCTTGTTGCATCAATCCAAAATTCCAAAACTCCTCTATGAGAGTAATTTTTGCATTGACTAATTGTTTGTTTGATTCAGTATTATATTGATCAAAACGTACATCATTTCGTTCTGAAATGTCTTTTTTCAGTTTTGTACGACTTGTAAGTCGCGTCAGACCATCAGTTACTTTTTGAATTTTTGATTGTATGTTATTATGCACATCCCATGGGTTTCGTATTATAGCATTTTTCTCTCCTTCTACGTATGCTAGCCAATGTTTGAATGCCGATTCAAATATTTGATCATATGTACCTTTGATGTTTGGAGCACGACAATTTTGGAATGGTGATGCCAGCGTTACTTTGAAAACTTCTTCTATAACTGGTTTTTTGCAAACGTAGAGCTCTTCCCACACTCTAAATGACATCCTTTCTAATTCAGTTGATGATCCATTTGATGCCTCACCATGCTCCAGTTTCGAGTATTCAGATTTGTTAGAGAAAAATAATTCCACGTACCCAGTTGTCGTTCGCTGTTGATCAAATTGCGACGGAATATGTAAAATTGGTTTATCCCCTTTATGAAGTTGGATTATACAATAAGTCAAACATCCGATGAAGTCTGGATCATGGTTTCCGGCTCCAAACACTAATAATCGATTATACATGAGCTTGTTTAATATCTCTACTAATGTTATATTAAACGGAGCTGGTGGATATGCAAGTAGATAAAGTATACATCGATTTAATGAACGGTATAATGCATCTAAAGAATTTGCGCTTGAATAATTGTTTCCATTACAGCTGATACTTCCTCCGTTATTTGCTAATGAAGGTGTGCGGCTTGCAGTTCGTTTTACGTGATTTAGTAAAGTAACGCAGTAATCAAACACTTCGCGGCCATCAATCAACAACATTTGTTGCCACAATTTATCGACAAATCGAGCTGTCATGTAGAAAATGTTAGTTAACAGATACTCTTGACCTGTAAATTTTATATCATTGTTATTCAAGAAAGGGGTTTTCTGTCCATCAGTAATATCATTTAGGGACGCATTTTTCATCAACAACAAAATAATTTCCGTTAAAAATGTTTTACGCTCGTTTAGGGAAATAATGCTGCCTGAGATATAAAAATCCAGGACTAAATCTATTACAGGTGGAGTTTTTGTATAGGGCATCAACAACAGGGAATCAATAATTAAAGCTTGAAGTATATCCATAACCTGTGCGGTTGTTGGTTCACTATTGCACATTGTTCCAGATTGTGGTTCTATTTCCGGCGTTGTGTTTTTGGAGGATGATCGTGCATTCTTTGGTTCATTGGTTAATTCTGAAGCAGGAGCAAAAGATGAATCCATGTTTGATTGATGATTTACATCTTCAACCGGGAATTTTAAATGATGTTCCAACGATGGATCAACAAGAAGCACTGTGGTAGGATCAAATCGTATTGAAATAAGAGAGGTAATAACTTCCCGACTCATGGCAACTGGTACAAAATCAGGTAGGTGCTTATAAAAAGAAGTAAATAATTTTAATGTTTCACATGGATGTGCATGTATCCAGTGTGGGGAAGAAATCTTTTCTTCGATATTTTGTTGGTACCTTTTTTTACAATGAACGATTGATCTAATTAAAGAAAATAAGATGCATACAGCTTCGGTACAGAATGTCAGTTTGTCTAATTTTATATTCGATGACCAAACGAAGGACCATATTGATTCGAGGTTATTATTTCTTGAAGGTTCAATCAATGATTTTACCGGAATGCCTATTATCAATGCAATCAGCAATGAAAATACTTCCGATACGTTGGTGCGATGCATTAACAGCCATTCTAAATACGAAAATCCCATTAGTTGATGTGATGCTTGATTAAAAGTACTATTTTCTTCTAAAACAGTATTGCACCCGTATGCTCCTAAAACATGAAACGGCGATTTTGACGAAAGTATGATGGCGTTTTGCGAATGCATAATCATTTCCGTGTTTTTTAGGTATCCTTGTTCAGCACTCGTACATTTTACTTCTCTGAAGCGAGCAATAATGGACTCTCGTGTTAGCATTGTTACTAGCAAACGAAAAGCCCAAACAATAGATGTATGATGCAGATGTGGTTGCATTAGTAGCAGTACCCATTCGAGTCCAAGTATTCGAGCCATTTCATCGCAAAATTTCCAATTAATGATGTTATTAGCATCATAATATAGCTGATGTAAGAGTCTTAGGCAACGATTTCGTAAATGAATTTGTCGATCGATATCTATTTCCATGGTTTTTTCACTAACAATCTGAAAAAAGAACATTGGAATCAGTTACTCCGAAAAATTTTACGCCGTTTATGAAGCGGCCGCTTGAACTATAGTAAGAAACTCGATAGAATAGTAAATGTTGTTCTTAAAATGGTTGTTGCTTGCAGTATTGAGTTGTAATTATTATTATTATTATTATTATTATTATTATTATTTATTCCGAAAGTTATCCAGCTGGCATAAGCTTACATAACATACTTATTTCTATAGTTAATGCTAAAGAACAGTGCTAACAAAAACGCATCAAAAAACATTACAAGTTTAACTGTCAATCAACCAAATAAAAATGAAGAAAACAACATAAACTGTGGAAGCGTCATATTAAGCTATGTAAAAAGGTCCGTAAATTTTTTAAGTTTGAGTTCAAGTCGACATTGTTTCCTAGCGAGTTATAAGCACTTAACATTTTTAATAAAGGATCGTTTGATCCAAAATTAGTCGATCTGAATTCTATGTTAAATAATGTCCTGGTTCTTAACATTCTACTGGGGGCCTGAAAGTTCAATTTACTCAGAATTGACGGGGCGTCTAAAGATCCGGTAACAAGTTTGTGTATAAATAAGCACTGTGCCGTCTTTCTTCTATGTTGCAGAGGTTCTAGTCCAAATAGCCAGTAATACAGGGTTTCGAATATATATCGGAGATCAGAGTAGATATCAGAGTCCGGATCAAATTCTTTTATTTCTGTGGGGCATGATAGTCGAGACAACGGATCAGCAATATTTGGTTTTCCTTAACGGTACACTATGTCATAACTAAAGGCTTGGAGTCGTAAAACCCATCGCTCAATTCGTAAGCATGGCGATGAATTAGGTGCAAATATCGATTCGAGTGGTTTATGGTCAGTTTCCAATTCAAACCTTATACCGAATAAATAAATTTGGAATCGTTCTACTGCCCATACTAATGCTAATGCTTCTTTTTCCGTCTGTGCATACCTTTTCCGTCTGTGCATAGACACTCTGTATTCGTTAGGCTTTTGCTAGCATACGCAAATACTTTAGGTTGACCTTCGTGGAATTGTATTAAAACTGCTCCTAATCCGACCGGAGAGGCATCTGCTATAACTCTGGTTTTATAACGAGGATCGAAATGAGCGAGTGTTTCAATATTTGCTACCGATCGGATAAGCTCATTAAATGCCTTTTCTTGATCATTTCCCCATGTGAATGGTACGTTTTGCTTAGTGAGCTCGCGGAGTGGAAATGATACAATCTGGCTAAATCTGGAATGAAGCTACCGATGTAAGTGACAAGCCCTAAAAAACTGCGCACTTCCTCACCATTCTTTAGCCGCCGAAAAGTTTTTATAGCTTCAATTTTACTCAGAGATGGACTCATTCCATTTTCGTTAAACTTTTTTCCGACAAACTCTATTTCTTTTAACTTGAATTCGCATTTCGACTGGTTTAGTAAAATACCAAATTCCTTTAGCCTATTCAACATTTTCTCGAGTGCCTTGTCATGCTCTTGTTCAGTGCTCCCTGTAACGATAATATCATCAATAAAACTTGTAGTGTTACTACAACTCGCCAGAATTTGCTCCATGATCTTTTCAAATTTTTCTGGGGCACAGGATATTCCGAATAGTAACCTTTTATATCTAAAAAGACCGCGATGAGTAATAAATGTGGTCAATGGCTTGCTCTCGTCATCAAGCAGAAGTTGGTGGAAAGCATCTTTGACATCCAACCGTGAGAATTTTTTTTCCCATTCATCTTCCATCGTATTTCTTCGATGGTCGGCAATGGGTGTCATTCGCGTAAAATTGCTTTATTGAGTTGTCGCATGTCAATGCACAACCGTATGTCGCCACTATCTTTGACGACTATGACCATCGGAGAGACCCATTGGCTTGGCTTGGTAACTCTTTCAATAACATCCTTTTCTAATAACTCTTCGAGTTTTTTATCTACCTTTTCTAATGTTGGTAAAGGTAGCCGTCGTAATCGCTGTGCTACAGGCCTCACCGTCCTGTCTATAGGGTTATTTATTTTAACTCCCTTGATGTAAGGAAATTTCCGGCAACTGTCTACACTATGAATCAACTCACGCTTACTCGGTAATTCTACAACCAATACTCCCAACTGTTTTGCCGTATCTTTGCCCAGAAGGGGTTGCGGTCCATTTTCAACAACATAAAAACGATATACGGTTTTTAGTTTTTTATCTCCATCTGATATGGCTATTTCTGCGTCAAACATTACAATTACTTTTAAGCAATTTGTTTGAGCATATGCCTTAAACTTCCGATCCAGAGCTCTTATTTCTCGGATGGTTTTGATGCCATTATTCTTCATCGATTTCCATGTCTTATCATTGATGATAATGGATTTTACTCCTGAATCTATTTGCATCTCAAATAAAATTCCTCCTACTTTTGTCCAAATTAACCCATCCGAATCATTTTCCGATGAAACCATTTCAACCAGCTTAGTATTAGTTTCCTCCTCTTCGTATTCCAAAGCGTGTATTTTTTGAATTTGTCGAGAAAACTTCCTTTTTGTAGCCGGTCCCGTATTTAATGACTCAGTGTTGCCGTGCGATCTTTTAAATGCATTCTGATTGAAATGCTCACTTTTTGCCGCAAATGAAGTAGAGCGACACACTCCTGCAAAATGGCCACGTTTCCCACACTTCGCACACGTCTTGTCTCGTGCTGGACATGTTCTTTGGTTATACGACAATCCACAGCATCCGCAAGGTGCTACTATATAGTTTATATTATCTGGTGCTTGGTTATTCGCCGGACGAGTGTTATTAGCGTTACCACTGATTTGATCGTTTGCGGAACGAGAAGCTTCATAGGAATTAACCTGTCGTACTAACTCTTCTATCGAAAGATCTTTTTCTTGAAGCAACCTAACTCTTAATTGGTTCGGTACGAGCTGTAGCCAGTGGCGGATCAAGGGTATCGGGGGCCCTAGGCGGAACGACGAGTTGAGGCCCTCTGTAAATGGTAAATGTTGTGGGGGGGGGGGTAGCGGCATTAAAGTTGCTGTTGGGAGATTGAACAGCAAACTTGAAATGCCGTCGGGGCCCCCTTCGATCATCAGTCGCAAACTCTTCAATTTTAGCTGACGGGGGGGGGGGGGGTGGCAATTGATTCAGCGGGGCCCCCTTCGCAAATCAAATCCTTCGTAAATCATCTGTCGCAAACTCTAAAAATTTTGCTGACGGGGGGGGGGGGCAAATGTTTCGCCAACCTCGGGGCCCCATCGGCCATCCTTCCGGGGGCCCTTGTCGCTAGTGCTCTGTCCATACGGCATACTATAGAATGGCGATCTACGGGGCCCCTAAATCGGCGGGGCCCCAGGCGACCGCCTACTCCGCCTACCGTTAGATCCGCCGCTGGCTGTAGCATTTTATCTACCACCGCGATTCCTGAGCTTTCCAATGCCGTTTTTAAAAAATTGCATTTAGATCCATGTGCTTGGACACGAAACAAAAATTTATCAATGGATTCTTCTGGTTCAGGTTTCATATCCCAAAAAAGGAATCTTTCATGTGCCTCGTGTCGTTAAGGGGCAAAATATTCATCCAATTTCTCAATTGCAACCGCGTAAGGATCGATTCCTTGTTCCACATTTTCACCCACATCGGCATCAGGAATACTAAAAAAGATTTCCTGTAGCTCAAATGAGCCCCACGCTAACAAAAGATCTTTTTTTCTCCGTCCCAACGCTGATCTTTGCCGCGCGAAAGCAAATTTCAAATCCTCGCTTCCAGGTTACCCACACTTTTCTCCTATCAATCAATGATACGCCCGCTATGCCGAGCGGCGGTAATTTTGCAAATAGATTCGTATCATCCATTTCTCTCTCTCTCTCTCTCTCTCTCTCTCTCTCTCTCTCTTCTTGTTATCTACCCACGTCACACGCTTTCTCACACTACCGCTGCTATCTTGACGCAGCTTGATCACCGCTCTCTAGCCGCTATTCTGGCACGCACACTATCAGATGCTCTTTTCTGCCTATGCCTTTTGTTCGGAGGCTTAGTTTTTTTGCGATGTTCTTTTTTTCCAGACCCGACGCACTTTCTACCTGATTTTTTTCTTGCTGCTTACTAGACGCAGTTTTTTTCCACGCTGCTTACTAGACGCAGTTTTTTTTGCTGCTTACAAGACGCAATTTTTCCACGCTGCTTACTAGACGCAGTTTTTTTTCTATTGTTCTGCTTACAAATGCGATGCGTCCTTTTTTTCACACCTCGCTTATACACTCATACGCGATCATTTCTACACCATGTGTCCTGTGTGTGCTTTATCATTTGAACTCGTTTGCACTGAACTCCTTTTTTTTTCTTCTCAATAGGAAAAAACCCAATCCTCGTCGCCAGTTTGTGGTACTCAATAAAACACTTGTGGTTTGCTCAGTTGATAACTATCAAGTGCTCTCTTTATTATGTGCTCATCGCACTCTCGGATGCTGTGTTCGATGACAAAGCACCAATACTTATCTAACGATCGCTATTGTTAGAAGCTCACTACCACAGTTCCATTGGGCAGTAGAGCAAGTACACACATGCACACATTTGGCCAAACAGGTGTGAGGTTGGTGCTCGTTTCGATTTCCAGCGCTTGGTGTTTAGCGGATAAACCCCGTGAAAAATACAGTTATGTCCAATTTGACGCAAGTCAAAAATAATTAACCTTTAAAACCAACAACCCCTCTCCTTAGTTATATTATTTATATACAATTTCATGAGTTTTTCATGGCAAACGGGGATAACAAAACCTGTAACTGTACTTCATTTTTAGTGCCAATTAGGCCTACAAGTGAAGTAAATTCAACAGTGCTGGATGTGATATTGTGTTTTCGTAAAAATGAATAGATCAAACGTTGCAAAATTAGTTTTCAATAATTTGCGTGACAGGGCAATGTTTTTGTGTACGTGATTATATTTTTTGTGTAAAAAATATGTAAGAAATAAATTTTTAAGAAAACAGTTTCCCCCGAGTTACGCGGATTCGATTACGCGAATTTTTAAATTTGACAGTTTAGATGTCAAATCGGTACAATTTTCTCTATCAATTGTTAAATGAAAAATATTTGGCAATTTTTTTAAAAGTTTTAAATTCCTAATGACCAAATTTTTTTCACCAATTGAATTTAATAAATAAAAAAATACTTAAATAAAATTAATTCAATCAAAAATCGTTATTTACACTCTGGGCGCTGTGTGGCTCGCTTTGGAAACACAGCTTTGTTCACTCTCCTTCTCTGTGATTAGTCTCTCAGCAACTCTCAGCAGAGCGTATTGCAGCGGGACGAAAGAGAGAGCACATATTGCAGAAGCGGCATCGTACGTGAGGATCGGAAAGAGAGTGAACGATCATAAGCCAATGAAATGCTCTCGTCACTCCCTAATCTATTACTGTGTTCTCCGCAGAAAGCTAATGCAAAATGCCAGCGCCCATAGTGTTAATCAAATATATTTTGACTGTCAAACGTGATATTCGACTTAAGCGAAAATCCGAGTTACGCGAATGTCTCCGGAACGCATTATTAGCGTTACTCGGTGAAATATTGTATACATATAATAAAACATAATATAACTTACCTTAGGAATACATTTCGCAATATATTGTCCGAAAAGTAGAATATCATTAGATCTTGTTTGATGAGAGAGAAGTATTTGTATTAAAGCGAATAATGCATTTTCAGCATCTTGATTAGTGATGTCTTGGATGATATACAGCAATTTAGATAAACACTGAAAAGTACAGGAAATAAAAAAAAACTTTGTTACAGGTCTGCTTAAGGTGACGATCGCATTAATAGTCGTACAGGCGGTCTCCGAGATAGAGTTACACGGTACCTCTTATACGTGGATTGGATGGATCTTCGATACGCGATTTTCTAAATTTGACAGATATTTGAGCAAATTCAACTGATTTGACACTTCCATTGTAAAATGCCAAATAATTTCTGTTTTGATCGAATGTTAAAAACTATTTAAAAAAGATTGAAACTGTTATATTCATTCGGAATCATATCAAATAATTATTTAAAAGGCTTAAACCACACCCTACTTGCAAAATAACACAACAAATTAGTGATATTTTGGCTACAAATCACGAGATTCGACTTACTCGGACATTCGATATACGCGGTATTTTGCGGCCGTTTTCGGTCCCCATTAACCGTGTATCTCGAGGACTGCCTGTATAGGATTATCCGTGACACTTTGCAGTTTAAGCTGCACCCTTAGGGCGGTGGCAACGCTCATCGGATGCGATTTTATCGGACGAGATTTGTATGGGATTTGACAGATAACGTCGGACGTGCGATTTCGTTGTCCGACGTTATCTGTCAAATCCCATACAAAAATTTTACAGGGCGTCCGATAAAATCGCAGGCGAAAAAGCGTTGCCACCGCCCTTAGTCGTACTGTAATAGACGTTATAAAAAGACGCGTTCAATTATCACGGAAAGCCACTTGTATTAGCGAAAGAAGAAAATAAATTATCTCAACTATACATGGGTAAGAAAAGCGGGAATCGTTACTTTTTTTCCAAATCAGTAACATTGTCGGGCTTATAAAGAATGTAAATAGCTGCGTGTAAAAAAGAAAATATGTTTGAAAAATATATGACCATCACCGAGACAACTGTGCGATAATCTGACATATCAAAATAAAGATCTTTCGTTTACGGATGATTGTACTGACAACACCTTCAGCCTTCTATTTATTCTACCGCCTTGCGATTTTGTGCCGTTCAACGTTTTTGTTCAACGTTTAATTCGAATTGATAAACTTCGAGATTTTACAATATTAAAAAATAACCTGGTGTTTGAATTTCTATGTATATTTTTATTTGAATTAAATTTTATTATGGCATGAGTTATGGGATTATGGTAATCGGATTAGAAACAGACAACACTTGAAGGCTACAATATAAACAGGGAAATAGATGAGGATGAGATGAACTATGTAATGAATTATAGCATGTACAAATGAACTCAAACGGACAAGTGAATACACATTAGCAAAGTGAAAGTTCAACCGCCTACACGTTATTTTTCTTATTCCCAAAATATCACAAGTTTTCCTCCAATTTCACACCCGGTATAATTTTCTACATTTGGTCCTTCAAACCGGATCGTGAAAGGAAGCACAGTGCAGTGCAAATTTGTGTGCGGACACTACGTGGCCTTAATTTTGGGAAAACGGCACTCCGTGACCGTTGGTGTGAACCAAAGTGTGGACTTATTCGTTTGCTATCCGTTGTGTTGCGCAAATCACAACGTGGGTTGCCCCGCTATCACGGGCAAATCTGACTTTAGTGTGCTGTGATTCTTGTATTGTTTTTTTCGTGTGGATAAAACATTTCGTGCGTGCGTATTCTAGTTCGGGAGAAAAGTGACGCCGACCGTTGGAACCATTGCGAAAACCGCCATCCTTGTAAGCAACCATCAGCGCATCAAGCTCGCGCCAATCGTAATCGTCGTTGCGTACAACTTTCGTGCAAGCTGTACGAAGTCAGTGAACTTTCGCGCCAATTTTTAAAATAAAAATGGAGAAGAAGTTGAAATCGGCGCAACTGAAAAGGCATCAAGCGGTCGAATTGGTGAAAAGTATAGAACAGTTTACGATCGGCTACATCGAGGAAAATGCCAGTGAAATACCAGTGTGTTTGGAACAACTAGAAAGGTATTATGAGGACTTCATACATGCAAATGCGAAAGTGATGGAACTCGAAGAGGAGGCCACAGATGCGAGTGTAACTGAGCGGTGTGATATGGATACACAGTATCGTCACGTTAAGGGCTTTCTTCTACGAAAGCAACCACCTCCTACGGCCGCGCAAAATATGTCGAATGAGTCGATGCTATTAGCGAGCTCGACACTCAATAGTTCGGGACGATCAGGTGCAGTGAATTTGCGGCTTCCAAAAATCGAATTGCCTACGTTCGATGGCGATTCCACCAAGTGGTTAACGTTCCGCGACCGATTTGTGGGGATGATCGATAGTGCCAGTGAGATACCGAATATAATGAAGCTGCAGTATCTGCTGTCCTCTTTGAAGGGCGAGGTTGGTTTGCTTTTCGAGCACACCACATTGACAGCAGGCAATTACGAGGTGACGTGGGCTGCCTTGCTGAAGCGGTTCGACAATCCGCGTACGCTGATCCGGGAGTACTATCGGAAAATTCATCACCTGCCGACAGTGAGTTGTGACAACATGGACGATTTGGCGCTGCTCGTCGATGAATTCACGCGGCATGTGAACGGGCTGAAGAAGCTCGACGAACCGGTGGGCACCTGGGACACGCCGCTCGCCAACCTGCTTCTGATGAAGCTGGATTTGTCGACCATTCTGGCATGGGAGAACCACTCAGCGCAATATAAAAAAGATAAGTACAAGGAAATAGTAGACTTTTTGCAAGATCGTGTACGAATATTAAAATCATCGCGCGAGTTTTCCAATAACGGTGACGGCAGTTTGAGAATGGTGGCCGGCAACAGAAGGGTATCCGACCATAGGCCGAGAATTGTGGGCAATGCTGCAACTGCAAGGAGAGCTTCGCCGAATGTTTCAGCTCAATAGTGTGTTTTGGATTGTGCAGAGCTTCACAATCTGCGCAATTGTACTGCATTCTTGCGAAAGGACGTACAGCAACGCCGTGAAGTAGCCACCCGTGTGCGACTGTGTTGGAACTGCCTCAATCGCAGTCACCATGTGACTACGTGCAACGCACGCCATCACTCCTTGCTGCACGTAACGCCAATTGTCACAATGGCTGCGCAGTCGGATGATGAAGTGGTTTTGCTGGAAACAGTCCAACTACAACTGGTAGATGATCATGGCAATAAACATACAGCACGAGCACTGTTAGATTCCGGATCGATGTGCAACTTTATCTCCGAATCTATGGCCCATCGACTGTTGACACCGCCCGTCCGGCAAAATGAGTGTATTTTTTGAGTGATTTGAGTGACGCTGTCGAAATACAGTGTCTCTTCGACGAATGAGTTACACCCTCGCGCGAGCCCTCCCCCTCCCCACCCGTAACGCACGGTGCGCTCTGCAGTTCTCAATGTGTTTGTGTTCTTTCGAGCCATGCTACCAACACATCAAAAGCTTCTTGTTTTTCGCTTTCTTTCATGCACTTATTCTAAAACTAAACCCAAACACGGTCATTTTTTATTACATTTAACACTTTATTGAAACATAAAGTACACACTAAAGTACACATTTAGAATCCTTTATACTCACGAATGACGTCATACAGCAAAGTACCGGGTCGAGCCAGGCTGCGGGAAACTTGTCGACAATCTGCGTTGCCTCTGTTCAGCAAATTCTTACCTGTCGATCCACGCACTGCATGTGCGTCTGTGAACACTGTTTATTCACTGCACCAAAACACACCGGCGCACGAGACTTATAACGAAATGCGCATCAACGCACAAACACTGCGCGCGGGACTTTGAACAAAACACGCACAACCATCTCCGGCAAAGCGTCGCGCTGTACTGGTGGTTTTGTACGCGTAGGAGGGGGGACATACGGAGCGATGGTTCGATGCTGTAGTGTAAACGAGACAACACGAGGTGACGAGCAGCTCCAAGTTGAGCTCGCTGAAAGAAGACACACACACATTCACAGACGGCTCGTCAAAGCACGGTATTTCTATTGGTGTTAGTGAAGCGCGCGTGTAAAACAGAATGCGAACCCTCATCGCAGCGCGTTTCTCCGTGCTTCCTCAAGCTTCCTCATACCCCTCGGCCTGAATCACTCAAAATTTGGGGTCTCATTGTTTGCGTGGCCGTTAGCAGTTACTCTTGGAGGAATGAGTTACACCCTCGCGCGAGCCCTCCCCCTCCCCACCCGTAACGCACGGTGCGCTCTGCAGTTCTCAATGTGTTTGTGTTCTTTCGAGCCATGCTACCAACACATCAAAAGCTTGTTGTTTTTCGCTTTCTTTCATGCACTTATTCTAAAACTAAACACAAACACGGTCATTTTTTATTACATTCAACACTTTATTGAAACATAAAGTACACACTAAAGTACACATTTAGAATCCTTCATAATCACGAATGACGTCATACCGGGTCGAGCCAGGCTGCGGGAAACTTGTCGACAATCTGCGTTGACTCTGTTCAGCAAATTCTTACCTGTCTATCCACGCATTGCATGTGCGTCTGTGCACACTGTTTATTCATTTCACACTTCACCAAAACACACCGGCGCACGAAACTTTGAACGAAATGCGCATCAACGCACAAACACTGCGCGCGGGACTTAGAACGAAACGCGCACAACCATCTCCGGCAAAGCGTCGCGCTGTACTGGTGGTTTTGTACGCGTTGGGGGGGGGGCATACTGGTCGATGGTTCGATGCTGTAGTGTAAGCGAGACAACACGATGTGACGAGCAGTTCCAAGTTGTTGAGCTCGCTGAAAGAAGACACACACATTCACAGACGGCTCGTCAAAGCACAGTATTTGTATTGGTGTTAGTGAAGCGCGCGTGTAAAACAGAATGCGAACTCTCATCGCAGCGCGTTTCTCCTTGCTTCCTCAAGCTTCCTCATACCCCTCGGCCTGAATCACTCAAAATTTGGGGTCTCATTGTTTGCGTGGCGCTGTCCAAAGTAAGCATTGCTGTATCGGGTATAGGGCAAATCAAACAGCACGTGAAGGGTTCCATCACAGCGACCGTTCGATCGCTAGGAGAAGACTTCCATTCGTCAATGGAATTTCTAGTGCTCAAGACTCCGTCAGCTGAAATTCCAACCATTCCCTTAAACATTGCGAAATGGAACATCCCAAACGTACAGTTGGCAGACTCGTCTTTCCACGTTCCTGGAAAAGTCGATGTTGTAATCGGTGGAAACACGTACTGGGAGATTCACACTGGAAGGAAACAGTCATTGGGTAACGGAAGGCCATGGCTGATAGAAACTGCGTTTGGATGGGCGGTCTCGGGGAATACTTCCCAACTTGCTGACCCCAATCTACGATTGTGTCACACGGCCACCAACGAAGGTGCCATCGAACGCTTGCTATTGATGAAGGATCAACCGGCGATGAAGGATGGCGAGGCTGACATCGAAGAGCAACTGGCAGTCTCACACATTGTCACTACATCTACGATGTGTGATTTTAGCAACATACTGTTCGCCAAATACTCAAGGTATGGAAAGTTACGGAGAGTCGTGGCTTTCTGCTTGCGGTTTATCGCAACGCTTAGGGCAAGCAAGGCATCATCGTGCAAGCGCGTTAAGGTAAAAGCGGACATGAAGACGTTGCTGCACTCCGTTCCACCACTTACAGCAGAGGAGCTACAGCAAGCCGAGCTACCTTTGTGTCAGCTAGCACAACCGGAGTCGTTCGCGGAAGAGCTGGTCGATCTACAACGAGGGAAGCAGGTTAGTGCGAGATCGAAGCTGAAGTGGTTGTCCCCATACATCGACGCACAGGGTGTGTTACGTGTCGGTGGCCGGCTAGGTAATGCCAACATCACAGAGGCAACGAAGCATCCGACAGTCCTTGCAGCATAACATCGTCTGTCAGTGCTATTGACAGAAAGGGTCCATCAGCAGGAGATGCACGCCGGACCACAAGCAATGTTAACCATACTGCGGCAGAAGTTTTGGTTGATTGGAGGCCGAAATATGGTAAAGCGTGTGTATCACCAGTGCCACACTTGCTTTAGAAACAAGCCGACGTTGGTGAAACAGGCGGTAGCGGATTTGCCTGAGTCACGGGTAACACCAACGAGACCGTTTGCGGTGAGTGGGGTGGATTATTGCGGTCCGTTCTTGTTGAAGTCTACCATCCGCAATCGCAGTCCCACCAAAGCGTATATCGCGATATTCGCCTGCTTCGCGACCAGGGCAGTTCATATCGAACTGGTGAGTGATCTCACATCGACTGCATTTTTGGCTGCATTACGTCGTTTTGTCGCGCGGAGAGGGAAGGTTGCTGAATTGCATTCAGATAATGCAACAAGCGGCGGTAAAATCGGCCAAAAAACACCTTCAAAAAACAATAGGAGTTAGTAGCATTACACAGGAGCATATGCTTACCCTTTTAGCTCAAGTTGAGCAATGTTTAAATTCTCGCCCGTTGGTACCGTTATCCGACGAACCAACTGATTTGGAAACATTAACCCCGGCTCATTTTCTGATAGGTTGTAGTATGCAGGCAGTACCGGAGGTTGATTTAGGTAAGCTTTCTTCCAATCGGTTAAAAGAGTACCAATTAGTGCAAAAGCATTTACAAGGAATTTGGTCCCGGTGGTACCCAGAATATTTGCAGCAGCTGCAAGCCAGAGCAAGGCACGCAAACAATGCGCCGGTCAAGCTAGAAATCAATCAGCTGGTTATAGTAAAGGAAGATAACGTTTCACCTACCGTTTGGCCGAAAGGGCGTATAACTCCTTTGCATCCGGGTAAAGAAGGTGTAGTTAGAGTAGTTACACTACGAACAGGCATGGGAAAGGAAATAGTCAGAGCAGTAAATAGGATCGCATTGCTACCTAATCCCATTGACCAACAAAGGTTAGAATGTCGCGCAGCTTCACCACGTGATATATTAAACAAACCTTGTTGACATTAGCGAGATGTCAAGTGTTAAAGGTCAGCCAGGTTTATACTTTGCTCGCTCACTAAAAAGAATTCTCTTTTGGTGGCCGGAATGTTTGAATTTCTATGTATATTTTTATTTGAATTAAATTTTATTATGGCATGAATTACGGGATTATGGTAATCGGATTAGAAACAGACAACACTTGAAGGCTACAATATAAACAGGGAAATAGATGAGGATGAGATGAACTATGTAATGAATTATAGCATGTACAAATGAACTCAAACGGACAAGTGAATACACATTAGCAAAGTGAAAGTTCAACCGCCTACACGTTATTTTTCTTATTCCCAAAATATCACAAGTTTTCCTCCAATATCACACCCGGTGTAATTTTCTACACCTGGCTTGCAAGCGCACTGCTTACGTAGCGAGGAGATCAGGGTAACTTGTGAGCGCACTGCCTGTCCAAAATCCCGAAAAACAGCTTAGGTCGCGAGCGCATTGTTTTTTAAGCACAAAATTCAATAGGTGTATTTATTCACGTTAAATTTTTCATAATTATCTTACTTTAGGATTAAACTAGTTCTCTTTCCCACACGGGTGTTTAATCTTTGTATATGGGAAACTTAGTTTGCCCTGTTCAAGATTTCATACACTAGTTTATAGGAAATATTAGATAGACCTATGTAAATTAATCAGCACAGCTGTTTCTTCGATTGAGCATTGACGTTCTTTAGGACGTAAGTCCGATCATTGATTTCTCTAAAATACCTAGTGTATGGTATTTTTTTACACCTAAGAGATAGGCAAACACGCAGCAGCGGGCGTATTAGAATAAGAATAGAACATGCACACGGAATGAGACGGTAAGCGTGAGTGACCATTTTACTAGGTGATGAGAATAAAGCGAGAGTGGTATCGGCCACTATAACAAAGGCATTAGAAACTATCGGACGTGTTACGATACTGTGCTACAACGAAAGAACTAGTGATGGGAAAAATTAAGTTTTTGTCGGAAACGATTCCGGCTAGCTCCGCAGTTTTCTGGAATCGATTCCGGAGTAGGTCCGGAATCAGTTTCCGGAATCGGAATCGACTCCGGAATCGGCTCCAGAATTGATTCCGGAATCGGCTCCGGAATAGGAATCGGCTCCGGAATTGGAATCGGTTCCGGAATCGACTCCGGAATTGGCTCCGGAATCGACTCGGGAATCGGTTCCGGAATCGAAGTCGGCTCTCAAATCGGAAATGGCTCATAAATCGGCTACCAAACGGAATCAGTTTCGGCATCGCCATAAAAAAAGGCATTTGGGTCCAATCATACTACGTATTGATAACCGCAAAAATACAAATTTACTTGTAAAAGATCCATTCTCATGGAGATTCCCGGACTGATTTCGCTCCGGAGTCAACACCGGAATCGGCTCCGGAGCCAACTCCGGAATCGGCTCCGGAATCGGTTCCGGAATTGATTCCGAACACGGAATCGGAATCGGGTAGGTCCGATTTCGAGCTCCCACCACTAGAAAGAACACTTATACATATTGGTCCTTCGAAACGATTATTGAACCAGGAAACAATTATGCGAAGCTAGTTTAAGTTTAGCTCTGTAATGGGATGGGATCCGAAGCCCCATTGAGGGATAATACAGGCCCTCCCATCCAACTCCTATTCCGACACGTCCTCGTCGTGCAGAGTGGTAACATGTGTCACCACATATCCAAGCTTGGGTACACGGGCTTGACCCAACCCCTTGGGCGGATGGTGGCACATGGCGAACCAGGAGGGGGGTGGGTATCCCGGGAAACTGGGTGCCTGAACGTCGGAGGGGCAACCCGACGCTAAACAAAACGGTCACGTGAGCGCGGGGCCAGTCACCCAGTCCCATGAATCAACGACTACGGAAAGCCACAGAAATTTTCGAAACGGACATCCCGATACCGACCATACGCAATGCCCCCGGACTACTCTGAAAATGGGCTCATGGAACGTACGCACTCTAAGCGAAGCCGGAGCCTTGAAAAAACTTGATGATGCCCTAGCCACACTGAGCATGGACCTCGTAGCTTTACAAGAGATTCGGTGGCTAGGGAACGGTGTGCACAACAGGCGTGGTAAGCATTGCTACGACATATATTACAGCTGCCACGACCGCCACCGCGTGCTCGGAACGGGTTTCGCCGTAGGTCCCCGGTTGAAACCCGCAATCATGGATTTCAAGGCTATAAACGATAGGCTATGCACCCTGCGCATGCGAGGCAAATTCTTTAATATAAGCCTCATAAACGTTCACGCCCCTACCGAAGATAAAGAGGAAGAGGAGAAGGACCTTTTTTACGGCCGCCTCGCTAGAATTGTAGATGCGTGCCCCAGGCATGACCTCATAATCATCCTGGGGGACTTCAACGCAAAAGTCGGTAGGGAGCCAATGTACCGCCAATACACTGGCTGTCACAGTCTGCATGAGCACAGTAATGATAATGGTAGTAGATTGGTCCAGTTCGCCGCAGCGAACAATCTGGTTGTAGGAATTACCAAATTTGCGCGCAAAAAAATCCACAAGATTACGTAGGCGCACCCGGGTGGAGAATCCTTCAACCAGATCGACCACGTGTTAATAAGCCGCCGACGACAGTCGAGTCTGTTAAATGTCAGAACATATCGAGGAGCCAATATCGATTCCGATCACTACTTGGTTGGCTTAGTGATACGTTGTAGAATCGCCCGCCCCCGCGCCAATGGGGGCGGAGAAAACACGCAGCCTCGGCTCAACACGGACTCTCTAAGGGACATTGCTGTCCAACAGGAATTCAAAGCCGCTTTAGACGAGTCTCTACTACCAGAAAACAGTTATGAAACTACGAGCGAGAGGTGGAACGCTCTAAAAACAAAAATAATAAACTGTGCAAGAAATATACTCCCAAAACGTCGTGGCAACACCAAATCTGGCTGGTTCGACGATGAATGCAGACAAGTGACCGAACGTAAGAATACTGCATACCAAGCAATGCAGCAACGGCATAGGACGCGAAGAGAAACGAGTTCACCGCTCCAAGAAGCATGCTTTGGAAGAGCAAAACATGCGGGAACTCGAGCAAACCAGAGAGGCGTACGGACCGACACGAAAGGTTTACCAAGCGATAGCAGGTCACCGAAACAACGTTGTACCTAAGGTTACCTGCTGTCGCAACAAGGATGGAGATCTGGTCAGTAACCAGCCAGAGGTCCTCTCGCGGTGGGCTCAGTACTTTGATGAATTACTCAATGACCAATTTAGCGAACAGCTAAAAGTGCCACTAGCAGATAATGTCATGCTACTGCCACCTAGCATAGAAGAAACACGAAAGGCTATCCGTCGGCTGAAGAATAACAAGGCACCCGGAACCGACGGAATTGCAGCTGAACTGGTCAAGAATGGAGGTGCACGACTAGAAAACGAGATTCATCAAATTGTTACTGAGGTGTGGGATAGCGAATCGATGCCTTGTGATTGGAATCTCGGCATCATCTACCCCATATACAAGAAGGGAGATAGGTTGGACTGCAACAACTACAGGGGTATTACGGTGTTGAATACCGCCTATAAAATATTCTCTCTGATCCTTCAGGATCGAATGTCCCGCACGTCGAAGAGATAGTAGGAAACTATCAAAGAGGATTCCGAAACGGAAAATCAACCACTGATCAGATCTTCACCATGCGGCAGATCTTGGAGAAGATGGCTGAATACAAAAACGACACATACCATCTCTTCATAGACTTCAAAGCCGCATACGATAGCATAGCCAGGGTAAAACTGTACGACGCTATGAGCTCTTTTGGAATCCCGGCCAAACTGATAAGGCTAGTTAGAATGACTATGACCAACGTCACTTGCCAGGTGAGGGTGGATGGAAAACTCTCAGGACCTTTTGCTACCACCAAGGATCTGCGCCAGGGGGACGGGCTTGCCTGTCTCCTATTCAACTTGGCGCTAGAGAGAACCATCCGTGACTCGAGGGTGGAGACTACGGGAACCATCTTCTATAAGTCAACCCAGATCCTGGCATACGCTGATGATATAGACATCATTGGTCTGCGGCTCTCCTATGTAGCAGAAGCCTACCAAGGGATCGAGCAGGCGGCAGAGAACCTCGGATTGCAGATAAACGAGGCAAAGACCGAACTGATGGTGGCAACATCAGCGGGCCCGCCAACAAATAATCAGAATCTACGTAGGCGTGACGTGCAGATAGGTGAACGCACTTTTGAAGTCGTCCCACAATTCACCTATCTGGGATCAAAGGTCAGCAACGACAATAGCATGGAAGCTGAGTTGCGCGCAAGCATGCTGGCTGCCAACCGGTCATTCTACAGCCTGAAAAAGCAGTTCACCTCAAAGAACCTGTCGCGACGGACGAAGCTGGGACTATATAGTACCTATATAGTACCAGTGCTCACATACGCCTCTGAGACATGGACACTGTCCAAATCCGACGAAACCCTCTTAGCCGCATTCGAGAGGAAGATGCTCAGAAGGATACTTGACCCCGTATGTGTGGAAGGACAATGGAGGAGCCGCTATAATGACGAGCTATACGAGATGTACGGCGACCCCACTGTCGTACAGCGTATAAAGCTCGCCAGGCTCAGGTGGGCTGGCCATGTTATACGCATGGAAACGGACGACCCAGCCCGTAAAGTCTTTTTAGGCCGTCCACAAGGACAGAGGAGGCGTGGTAGACCCAAATTGAGGTGGCAACATGGCGTGGAGGCGTCCGCCATTAAGGCCGGGATAACGGACTGGCAGACGAAGGCGCGAGACCGTGAGCGGTTTCGGACACTCCTGAGGCAGGCCAAGACCGCAAAGCGGTTGTAGCGCCGGATAAGTAAGTAAGTAAGTTTAAGTCCAGAAAGCTTTTTTGTGTTTCTTGTTTTTCTGTGAACATTTGTTTGCTAGAGCCTTACATTTAGAGGTGAGCTTTCAGATAAAAGATCGCCAGAGCCTTACGATGAGAAGCGGATTACTCATTGCGAACAATTGGTTGGTGATGCATTGCGAACAATTAGGTGATTAAAATTTGGACAGTGTTTCGTGAGAGTTTTGGTGAAATTGCATTAGGTTTGAACATTTATTTTGTAAAATAGTGTTAGGTTTGAAAATTTATTTGGTGAAATAGTGTTAGGTTTGAACATTTACGACAATTGACCGATGAAAGCTACAGACCGCATTAGTCAGGTTTGTGCAGGAGGCTTGTGAAAGTAATCGGTGCAACGCGAAGGGACGCTTCTACTTTTCTTCAGGTTAAGGGACGAGTGAAAGGTTATGAAGTTGGTAGCCATTAAATGTCGTTAGGGACACTTCTACTCCCTACTGTTGAATGTTCTATTTAATTAAGCGCAAAACCCGAGGCTAACAGCCATCTCACTTGTTAAGGGACACTTATTATCCCTACAACTTAATATTCCTTTGCAGTTTAGTGAAAATACAACGAGGATGGTAGCCATTGCTTTCGGCTAGGGATACCTTAAGTACCACAGTCGAATATTAGAATTAATTGAGGACAAACCACGTGTTTGTGCTTTTTTCGGCAATGGACACTTCAACTCCCTAGTGTCCACCATTGCGTTAAGTATTATTAAGAAAAAAAGGAGGAAAGAATTACAAGCCTGGTAACCGTGTAAGTTAAGGTACGCTTCTACTACCTAAAACGAAAGTGTGTCATTTTAATTTAGGACAATTCTTCTCGGTGCGTAAAATTTTGGTTGAATGTACGATATTGAGCGAGAAAATGACTCAAAATAAGATGAACTAATGTCTGCGCAAGAAGCAGGGTGCGTTGAACATGTTTATAGAAATGAAGTTTCCAAAACTCATATAACGAAACCCAGGTGTTAGAAGTTCCATTACGGTCGGAACTAATAGATTAGTTTCAGGAGGATTTGGATAGCGTGATGGACAAAATCGAAAGCTTGCAACCTGAATTGTTGACAATGCCACTGTTGAAAAACGCGGTGGATTTTTTAGACAAAACACTTTATTTACTGGTATGAGGTTAAATCAAAAAATTAATCCACATGTACCGATTGTCGAATTTCAACTAACTCGCTAGGAGCCGACCAATCCTTCTTCCTAATTTACCGTTTTTATCCTCCCTCTCACTCTCTTCTCTAGCGTTGTGACCTGACAGACTGTTGGGCACTCACGAGTTTCCAACATTGTCCCCCCAGTGTACCACGGTTGAGGTGGTTGAATTTGTTAGTAGCCCGTTAACGCTGAACGTGTACCCCGCTTAAGCTTATAGCCCGTAAACGCTGAACGTGTAACCCGCTTAAGCTCTATAGCCCGTTACACAGAAACGTCAATCCCGCTTAACAATGGTGCAACCTCTTTTTTCGCCTGCGACACTATCAACCGTGGCTACACTTCCTATTATCTGTCAGGTGTTTTCCGTGTATGCGTGTGTGCATTGGTTTGTTTACTGTCTGCTCACTGTTCGATCTGTTGCGTCGTAACCATGGGGTTTTACCCCAATTGCTCTAAGGAAATTGCACATCCGTGCGTGGACCTATCGTATGTTTAATGGACCGTTTTGACGGTGGCTTGACTAACTTGTCCATTCCTATCAGGGTTTACTACCACGATTCCTCACTTAGGCCAACAATTCCTAGGAATTGTTACACGCTACTACAACTACATCCCCTACTTCTGTCGGCCGCACCGGTTCGGACCGCTCGGTTCTGTGGTGAAGTGTAGGTAAGAACTTTGCTACATTTGTTCTATTCACATAGTTTGCTATCTTCGAATATTTTGCCATCTTCTGTTTTAAAAACGCATCACGCTTGAACGCCTTTTGGTTGTAGGGCAAATTGACGCTGTCGTACGGCCACAAAGGTCTCATTTCGTATCGCTGTCCGTTCGTTTCCCGCTCCAATATCGCCAACGCTCTTTCGTCGTCCCTAGGCCGCAACGGCCGCACTGCTTTATCCGACGCGTGAAACAAGAGAGAGCGTGAAACGGGTGGCCCGAGAAGGACCGGTTTGAAGGACTCGGCTTTGCACTCGCAACCGAGCAAGGCCCATATACAACCCATCCAAGGCGGGTTTTCGAAGCGACCGGTTCGTTGCAGCTTGCATCCACGGTCTTCAGGGTTCGCGTTATGTTGCAGTTGTCTATTCCTATGAGGATGCGGGGCATGGCGTAAGCGTAGGATTCGAACTGGAGACCTCTCAGATGAGTATAGCGTGCAGTCAGTTGTGCTACGTTTACAGATTGTTCCGGAAGGGCAAGCTCTTTGACCGTGTGTACTTCTGATAATTTGTATATCGCATGCGACATGTTTCTACCCGATATGCGCACCGATAGCCTTACGGAATCTTGTTCTGCTCTTGTCACGTCTCCCGTCCATTGTAGACACAACGGGTACGGTGTCCCTGTAACTCCAAGCTCCTGTGCTAGTCCGTGCTCCATAAACGTGGAAGTAGAGCCGTCATCTAAAAAGACGAACGTATCTACTCGCCCCCTGGGCCCGTGCAGCGTAACGGGTACGTATTTTAAAAGCGAAGAGTCTTTCGGCCCTAAATGGGTAAGAACATTAGCGACACCAGTGTACTCGACCTTACCTGAGCCATTTAGATGATCGCGCTGGTGAGGGCTGGCTGGTGTCTTGTCATTCACGTGGAGCAGCTCATGGTGTTGTCTGTTGCATCCGTTCACCGCGCACGGTGCTCTTACGCTGCATCCACCTCTATGGTATTCGAGGCATTTCCGGCATATCCTGCGTTCACTTACAAACGATCTCCTGGCGGCAACCGTTGTCCTTTGGAACTGCTCACACTGCACCAGAGTGGGACAATCCCTGCCGCACAAGGGGCAGACAGTCAGCAATTCTGGTGTATTTTTCGATGAAGATGGATCACCAAGATTCTCATCTTGCAATACCGTTGCGTTGCAGTAGGCTAGATGAACCCGCCCAGTACCGATCGGTGGCCGTCGATCGAGTTGCGCTGGCGGGGCACGATGGGGTTGAAACCGTTGAGGCCGAGTGCGGCTGTGATGAGTTGGCGGTTCTGGTTGTTGATGAGTTGAGTCGCTATTGTCCATCACGGACATCACGTCGACAACACTACAGAGATCTTCTGCTAAGTCACCAACCCATTTTCCAAACTCCAACAGCGTCACTTCCGAAAGTTTACTCCTCGTTCTCGCCCAGTCGATGCATAGGACGGGGGGTAGTTTCCTGACTAACTCCTTGAGTAACGCCACGTCGTACATGTACCCTCGTAACCCAGAGACCGTCATCGCTCCTACCAACCGCTTCACCGCATATCCAAACTCTACGACCGTTGACAACCTTTCAATCTTCGGTGGTGCCATCTTTCTGATCTTCTCGGTCATGGACTCCACAATCAGATCTGGTCTGCCGAAACGCGCCTTTAGGGTCGCCATTACCTCATTCAACCCGTCCTGGAAGGACAAAAGGTGGCCTACCGCTTCGAACGCCGCTCCTCTCAACGCATATTGTAGACGGCCGATGTTTTCGTCATCGGTGTAACCACATGCAGTGTTAGTGCGGTTATACGTGGCTATGAAAAGCGACCACGCTTCTGATTCCCCGGAAAAGACCGGAAGATCCCGGGGCACCGGTTGACGAGCAGCTATCTGGCTCTGACTCAGTGTGCTAGTGTTGAAATGTGGTTGCACATATTCGTGTTGTGGTAGTATCGTGTGAGCTGAATGTGTATGCGAAGTGTACGTCGGGTGTGTCTGTGTAGTGTGCGCTGAGTGAGAATGTGTCGCGTGAGGAAGAGTTTGTGTTGCGTGAGGATGCATCCTTTGTGACGGTAGTGTTGCGTAGGTCTGATGCATCGTGTGCGACGGTACTGCAGCATAGGACGATGTAATCGCGGGGTTCGGTTGTGTGTGTTGTGCCGGGACTGCAATGGCGCGATGACCGAGGTCGTTCCTCCCTGGAGCTTGGCCTTGCGATGTTGCGTTTTCCGCTTGGTAGGTACGACGCAAGGATTCTTCGAAACCTTTCACCCGCTCCGCAAACTCCGGGTAATGTGTCCCCCCAGTGCCGCCGTGGTTGGGATGCTCAGCGATGGCCGCCGAGCCATTTTCGTCCTCTGCATCCCGTAGCATCTGCATCTCGTGCTCAATCTCCTGCAATCGTCGTCTTCGCGATTCCCGAATGTCATCGCGGCCCTGGTTCGCACTGTGGTTTAATGCGTGGAACGGTGAACTTATCCCCTTACTCTGCCCCGCTTTGCGAAGTAGCGGAATTTGGGGCAAGTGTGCCATACGGGGCAAGAGTGCCACCAAGCATTTTTCCATAAAAACTTTAGTTTAATGATCAATTGTGTATACAGTTGGTTGCTTTCTAATGACTAAGTATTCTGAGCCTAATTTCATATAGACCAAACGATATTTCCCATTGTTTTGAACTTATTTATATTTAGTTTCAAAATAGAGTAGAATATTATAATTTTTTAATCCAACCAAATAAGCTCTCAAAAATCATGCGAACAATCAACCGAGAAAATATTTACACCACCGTATAGCTGAGAAAACGTGTAATTTTTTGAGAGGTTAGTTGAAAAAAACTTTTTTTTTGTCACTGAAAAATTCAATTTCAAAAAAGTTACAACTTTTGGGGCAAGTGTGCCATCTCTGTTTGGGGCAAGTGTGCTACCATCTTTCATAGGCGCGAGCTGTCAAAAATGTAAACATTGTTGTAGCGTGCTGCGGAATGGTGCGCTATTGTGAGCGGATTCCACGCCAGAAAAACAGAACAGTAACAAACCATATTGTGGTATAATTGGTGGTCAAAAAGGGTTCATTGGTGACTAAATGCATGTAGGAATACATACACTAGTGGTACAAACGTGATAATTTCCAATTATCTAAGAAATACGGTTATTTTAACCAGGTGGCCGTCTTGCCCCATACGAGTGGCACTCTTGCCTCATAGCCCAAAAAAGAATGTCTTTTTGGATCCTTTTTAAAACACTTCAAAAACTGTTTTGTTTGCACTTTTTTCAAGCGTAGCTCATTTATAAGTGAGGAAATAGATGTAAAATGGTTATAAGATTTAAATCGGCTCTTGAAAATCATGTTTTAATGAGTTATAACTTGAAATGCTTAAGGTGGCACACTTGCCCCAAGTTCCGCTACCGCAACGTTCGTTGCGGTGGCATCGCTCCTCAGGGTGCTTCCTTCCGTCGTTACAGTGCTCGATGTTCCCGGGGAGGATGGATCGTACCTGGGCCCGTCAGAGACGTTTCCGCTTCCCTGCGGCGTTTCCGGACTCGCTGGTAGGTTTTGCTCCACCCGAAGCGTACGACGCATTTTACGTTGGTTAATTTTCCCGTTCCACTATATATCACTTGCGCGCGCGACTTACTGTGCTTTCTGCTCTGCGAAACGAGTTTTCGATCAACTTTATTGGCTTTTTCGCGCGAATGCTAATTTTTTGAAATGTTGAAAAACGCGGTGGATTTTTTAGTGATGTTGGGAGCCACCCTGTACAAGTCTTAACAGAGTTCGTCATGCGCCCGATGTTAGGCGACCGTATGCGTGAAAGCACGATCGACGCTCTTCGGGATAGAGAGATCGTTCTCTTCTCTCCCGACCGGCTAAGGCAAAGGACGTATCGTTTGGTCCGTGTGTAAAATATTACATTATATTAATAAAAGTTATTGTTGTAGATCGAAGATACAAAAAGTGAAAACACTTTATTTACTGGTATGAGGTTAAATCAAAAAATTAGTCCACATGTACCGATTGTCGAATTTCAACTAACTTGCTAGGAGCCGACCAATCCTCCTCCTTCTCTCCTAATTTACCGTTTTTATCCTCCCTCTCACTCTCTTCTCTAGCGTTGTGACCTGACAGACTGTTGGGCACTCACGAGTTTCCAACAGCCACAACAAGTTCAAGAGTATATTGACTTTAACATTCGGTATTGTAAGGTGAAGGGTTTCTTGCTGTATGACAACTCTGATACTAGTGCAACCAATTCGTCTATGTCAAATGCAACCTTTTGAGACAATTCCATTGTAATATAGTGATGAAACATCAGTATCTACTTGCGTCATTCAAGAGTGAGGCAACCGCATTGTTCGAGCACACGGATCTGACAGCGAACAACTTTGCCATCACAAGGGATATACTCAACAAGCGGTATGATTATAAGAAGGCGCTCACTCGAGAATGCTACCGAATGCAGAGTTTCCTTCCTACGATGAGGTCTGATCGAGTGGAAGAATTGGCGCAATTAGTGGGTGAGTTTACTCGCCTTGTAAAGGGCCTTATCAAATTGGGTGAGCCAGTTGACAAAAAGGACATTTTATTAACTCATCTTCTTTATTTGAACCTCGACGAATCGACCATCTTAACCTGGGAAGCCACCTGCCACGAGAAGGACGAATATTCTTAACTGATGGAGTTTCTAAACAATCGAATTAAGATGCTGAAGTCGTCACACCAGCTCTCACCTTCAGCATCGCATTCGGCAAAGCTATAAGGCCTGGAAGGGTGGCTGGGAACCATCTTCGAAAAAAACACCAGACTGGGACGGCATACCGTAGCATTGCCGGCGCAAGGCAATAAGGCTCTGTTAAATGTCAGAAAATATCGAGGAGCCAATATCGATTCCGATCACTACTTGGTTGGATTAGTGATACGTTGTAGAATTGCCCGCCCCCACGCCAATGGGGGCGGAGAAAACACGCAGCCTCGGCTCAACACGGATTCTCTAAGGGACATTGCTGTCCAATAGGAATTCAAAGCCGCTTTAGACGAGTCTCTACTACCAGAAAACAGTTATGAAACTACGAGCGAGAGGTGGAACGCTCTAAAAACAAAAATAATAAACTGTGCAAGAAATATACTCCCAAAACGTCGTGGCAACACCAAATCTGGCTGGTTCGACGATGAATGCAGACAAGTGACCGAATGTAAGAATACTGCATACCAAGCAATGCAGCAACGGCATAGGACGCGAAGAGAAACGAGTTCACCGCTCCAAGAAGCATGCTTTGGAAGAGCAAAACATGCGGGAACTCGAGCAAACCAGAGAGGCGTACGGACCGACACGAAAGGTTTACCAAGCGATAGCAGGTCACCGAAACAACGTTGTACCTAAGGTTACCTGCTGTCGCAACAAGGATGGAGATCTGGTCAGTAACCAGCCAGAGGTCCTCTCGCGGTGGGCTCAGTACTTTGATGAATTACTCAACGACCAGCTTAACGAACAGCTAGAAGCGCCACTAGCAGATAGTGTCATGCTACTGCCACCTAGCATAGAAAAAACACGAAAGGCTATCCGTCGGCTGAAAAATAACAAGGCACCCGGAACCGACGGAATTGCAGCTGAACTGGTCAAGAATGGAGGTGCACGACTAGAAAACGAGATTCATCAAATTGTTACTGAGGTGTGGGATAGCGAATCGATGCCTTGTGATTGGAATCTCGGCATCATCTACCCCATATACAAGAAGGGAGATAGGTTGGACTGCAACAACTACAGGGGTATTACGGTGTTGAATACCGCCTATAAAATATTCTCCCTGATCCTTCAGGATCGAATGTCCCGCACGTCGAAGAGATAGTCGGAAATTATCAAAGAGGATTCCGAAACGGAAAATCTACCACTGATCAGATCTTCACCATGCGGCAGATCTTGGAGAATATGGCTGAATACAGAAACGACACATACCATCTCTTCATAGACTTCAAAGCCGCATACGATAGCATAGCCAGGGTAAAACTGTACGTCGCTATGAGCTCTTTTGGAATCCCGGCCAAACTGATAAGGCTAGTTAGAATGACTATGACCAACGTAACATGGCAGGTTAGGGTGGATGGAAAACTCTCAGGACCTTTTGCTACCACCAAGGGTCTGCGCCAGGGGGACGGGCTTGCCTGTCTCCTATTCAACCTGGCACTAGAGAGGGCCATCCGCGACTCAAGGGTGGAGATTACGGGAACCATCTTCTATAAGTCAACCCAGATCCTGGCATACGCTGATGATATAGACATCATTGGTCTGCGGCTCTCCTATGTAGCAGAAGCCTACCAAGGGATCGAGCAGGCGGCAGAGAGCCTCGGATTGCAGATAAACGAGGCAAAGACCGAACTGATGGTGGCAACATCAGCGGGCCTACTAATAAATAATCAGAATTTACGTAGGCGTGATGTACAGATAGGGGAATGCACGTTTGAAGTCGTCCCACAATTCACCTATCTTGGGTCAAAGGTCAGCAACGACAATAGCATGGAAGCTGAGTTGCGCGCAAGCATGCTGGCTGCCAACCGGTCATTCTACAGCCTGAAAAAGCAGTTCACCTCAAAGAACCTGTCGCGACGGACGAAGCTGGGACTATATAGTACCTACATAGCACCAGTACTCACATACGCCTCTGAGACATGGACACTATCCAAATCCGACGAAGCCCTCTTAGCCGCGTTCGAGAGAAAGATGCTCAGAAGGATACTTGGCCCCGTATGTGTGGAAGGACAATGGAGGAGCCACTATAATGAAGAACTATACGAGATGTACGGTGACCCCACTGTCGTACAGCGTATCAAGCTCGCCAGGCTCCGGTGGGCTGGCCATGTTATACGCATGGAAACGGACGACCCAGCCCGTAAAGTCTTTTTAGGCCGTCTACAAGGAGGCGTGGTAGGCCCAAATTGAGGTGGCAAGATGGCGTGGAGGCGTCCGCCATTAAGGCCGGGATAGCGGACTGGCAGACGAAGGCGCCAGACCGTGAGCAGTTTCGGACACTCCTGAGGCAGGCGAAGACCGCAAAGCGGTTGTAGCGCCGGATAAGTAAATACAGGGTTTCTCAAGCCAGCTCAACATCGTAACACTATTTTTCGAACACGTTAAACGATTGTCAACATCGTACATACAATTCGAATCCGTAAACTCTTTTCGATTTGGTAACACTAGGTTTTGAACGCGTAAAATCCCAACTCGAATCTGGAAAATGTATGTTGGCTTGTCACCCATTATCACCCATTAACTTTTTATGACTTTTGCACACTATGCTGCTGACTCTTGATTGAAGAATCTTTACAATCAAAATTAGTAATTATAATTTAATAAAATGACTTTGAAACTTGCTTGGATGATATAAAAATTTAAGAAAAACAACAATACAACCAATCGCTTTGTTTAATATCATAAACCAGTTATTTTGTGTATTAATTGTAATAATATAATAATGTATGTGTAGAAGAAAAAAATGCATTCTCCTGGCCCTCAACGCTCGATCATTTAGACAGCAGCTGATCTAAACCAGTGGTCTCCATCCTGTGGTCGGCGGATCACTTGAGACAAACATGCTGAAATACAGGGTATTTCCAGTTACTTTCGAATGATTTTTTTCCCGCGTGCAAGAAGTTAGTCCATATCGCTCTAACAGATTGAAAATGAATAAGTAAGAAAATATGAAATTCGAAAAACTGCCTTAACTGGCCGTAATTCGAAGCAAGACGGTAGTTCAGTATTCATTGTATAAGTAAACACCAACGTAAAAGCAAAATATTGTTTTCATGTTATGCTCACGATGACGATTTTAAATCAAATCGTCCGTACTATGAAACACGAGCTGGAAACTGTAAAGTAGGAAAGAAAATATCGTTTAGAACCATCGTTCTTGTCAATAAAAGACAATCGTAACTAGCTTAGCGAAAACAATAATTTTCCGACATACAACTCGGAACTAAAAGTGCGAAACCTTTAACTTCTTTTGAGTATAAATAAAACCAACTCCCATCATGGCAGGTCAGATTTGTTCGGATTATGAGGATAGGACTAAGCCCATCCATCATCTATCGACATCTCAATCAAGGAGTTTACTTATGTCCTCCTACACAAGGTAAGCCCTCTAAACTTCAACGACCTAAAGGTTTTTATGATCGCCTTGACGATCAAGTGTCGAAAGTCCGCTTCGAAACAATATCCGCAGTACCGAAAATTTGAACATACCACAAAGCCTTTCTGATGTTACTGATTGTTTAGTCACTGATATCGATTAAATATTCGCGAAAAAAAATATTGAAATTGGGGCTTGTATTGATGCGCAGGGTGACAGGCCAGGGTAGCAGTGCTCATGTTCATCTCTCTTTCATAAAGTTTTAGACAGATGTGAACTATTTTGTCGAAACAAGTTTGATGATTTGGTATGCACTCACGGTTACCACGAAATATATATATATATATATATATATATATATATATATATATATATATATATATATATATATATATATATATATATATATATATATATATATATATATATATTGCTGATTATATATGAGTATATATATATATATATATATATATATATATATATATATATATATATATATATATATATATATATATATATATATATATATATATATATATATATATATATATATATATGTGTATATATTTATATAAACATATATACACATATATATGGACATATAAAAATCCACTTACCTGTAAATCATGCATCATTCGAATGATTGTTAGTTTTTCATTGGATTCTGCACAAAGTTCCAACAGATGTTCCAACAATGAACGAATCAGCTCGTTTGATTGATCAAGCCATATTGGAAAATCACACAGCAGATCCTGAAAAGATTATATTTATTTTACTATTTTCAAATAAACTGTATATTAAAATTTTAACCGTCGTGACTCCAACCGCGAATAAGCCGTATTGTGTACGTTGTTGGGAAATAACTGTCGACTTTAAAATTTCAATATGCCTCATAAATTGTCCACTTTTTCTAACTATGTCCTTGCTATTTTGATTTTTAAGCATTTAAAATATGAACAAACTAATGTTAAAAATAGCATGTTCATGGTGTTTACAGATTCGCATTTCTATAGACTTATTCTATTCTGAACTCGAGTCGTGAAAATGAACTCCATGGTGGGCTTTTCGATACAAATGAACATACAAAATTCATCAACCCGACGTAGAGACGACTCTATTACAAGTATAGAATACGCCTGATACTTTCGCTTACTCTGAATGATATTATGGATCGATGCAAAACAAATAAACAGTCCGATGGTAGGGTCGTCTGAGCTGAGGTTGACCGGTGAAGAGAGTGTGTGTATCATTCATAAAAAGAAAAATTACCCAGCATTGCAATGGTTGTGTATGGATGGTTGGTACGGTACAAATGCATGAGTGATGAATAGTCCACCATTATTTTTGCACTCCCATTTCCCAAGTTTGAATCTGGAAAAGCAATTTGTTGTAGCAATGATGGGTAATGAAATCAATGCGTGAAATGTGATTAAGGAGTGCAAGTTTGTCGCACGAACGCTCCAAAGCGTGGATCAGGGGGAACTGATAGGGAACTGATACGCTTGTTACACGTTCCCTACACAGAAAAACTTTTTCCATACAAAACGGGCAAAATTTGGTTCCAATTCTATTCCCACCTTGTGAGGCAGAACAGAAGTTGAACAAGGTAACTTAGCTGAGAGTCATTCACTTTTGCTGAGTGCCCCTATGATTTTCAGTGAGAGCAAATGAAATAAGTAGAGCACATTCATATTGATGCAAATGCAGTGAAGCTGCATTGTGCGCGGTTAAGTTTAAGCGGTTCGGCAAAGTTGTGGTGGGAAAGCATTCAAGCGATGATTAAAACCTGGGAGAGTTTCAAGCAACAATTAGAGATCGGTTTTCCTGCGACGAAAAACGAATTGTTTTATCACAACTGGTTGGCTGGTAGAAAATGGAGTCGTCGTGAAGCGCCGATGGACTATGTGTATGAGATGCTGGCTGTTGGAAACATTTGTAAGGTTCCAACATCTGTCAGACCAGGCGATGTTTTGATCCGGTTCAAAACATATAAAAAGGGAGAAAAACCGCGAAATCGGCCCTTAACGACAAAGCGAGCAAGTGTACAAACGATTATAAGAGAGAGAATAAAAAACACTAATTTTTTGGCACTGCGTAGAAGTAGTCTAAAGAATTTAATTCTTTTTTACACGGGAAGCAAACGTTTTCCAACACTGGCTATGGGTAAAAAGGGGCAGTTTAGAGAAGAAACAGTTTAGAGAAGAAACGCCACAACAGTGTTGTAGCGCCGGATAAGTAAGTTAGAGAAGAAACAATTTTAATGTACATTCCGAGCGGATTGAACGAATTGCGGGAGCGTGTACAAGCGACTATTGGTAGAGTGTCAACCGTGCAAGAACTTTTGGCGGAATTACGATGGTTAGAAGGTGTAGAAGCGGCTGGGAGAAGTGGTATACAGATGATAGAACAGAAAGTTGTAATAAAGGACACGCGTAGGCGTACACCAATACAATTCGACAATACGAGGAGAGCGCTAAAATGTTACCAATGCGGCGGATCGGGACATGTAACGAGAGAGTGTGAAAGAGTTAAGTGCTATGCGTGTGGACGGGAAGGGCATTTGAAAAGAGATTGCCGTAGTGTGGTGAGACAAGCGACGGATAAGAAACTTACACATATGCGTGTAGTAGAGAAAGAGAGGGCGTGTTAAAAAATTGTTACAGTGGAGGATTAAACATTCGAAACACTTATTGACACGGGAGCCAAAGTTTCTACAATTCAAGAAAAATGGGTGAATAGTTTCGGGATCATAAAACTAAGCGATAAGACACTGAAAGGTTTCGGACAAGTCGAGGTAAAAGTAAAGGAAAAGGTACGTGCAAAGGTCAGCGTGGATAATGTGGTGTTGAGTTTAGAGTTGCTGATAGTACCGTCGTGGGCGCAAAATACTTAATTATATTAGAAGAAGATGTCCTCGAACAAGATGGATTAGTGATAGTAAAACGAAATAATCAATTGGTATTTAGTTTAGATAAAAACACAAATATTCATAATGAGGATGAAATATTAGAGCTTGATATTTTTACAATTGAAGGGACTGAACCAATTGAAGTTATCGAGAATATGATCAAGTCAGAAGATGATACAAAGGAAAATAAAAAATTGTTAGAATTGGTAAAAAAGTACAAAAAGAGTTTCGCACTGAATATGAAGGAAGTTGGATGTGCCCGAAATAATACGATGAGAATACAACTCATGGATAATGTAGCTGTATATGTGAAGCCACGTAAGATCGAGTTAGCGCGCGAAAAAGTTTTAAGTGAGTTGTTAGATACTGGAATCATAAAGGAATCAGAAGCACCATACAATAGCCCGACATTATTGGTGCCGAAGAAAAATGGACAGTTTAGAATGGCAGCCGATTATCGAATGCTGAATAGGAAAACAATAAAGGATAAAAATCATAGGCCAGGTATAGAGCAGTGCTTACAAAAATTAAATGGGGCTCAGATGTTTATAACTCTCGACTTGTTTAGTGGTTATTACCAAATTCCGATTCATGAGGATAGTCAAGATTTAACGACTTTTTCTACGTCAAGTGGTTCGCTATTACAAGTAATAAGAGAGGAAGGTTTTACGATAAACCTGGAGAAAAGCCATTTTTTCAAAGAAAATGTAGAAATTCTCAGTTTTGAAATGGGTAGAAATGGAGTGAGGCCAGGAGAAACGAAAACAAAAGCGGTGACAGATTTTCCAAATCCAATGACGGCACATGCAGTTCAACAATTTTTGGGACTGGCAGGTTTTTTCAGAAGATTTGTGAAAGATTTTAGTATTATAGCGGCACCTATGTTAAAACTGCTGAAAAAAGATTTCGAGTTAGAATGGAAGCAAGAGCAACAAGATGCGTTCGATGAAATTAAAAAACGATTAGAACAAAGGCCAATTTTGGTGTTATACGATTTAAATGCACCGACAAAATTACATACAGATGCATCAAGTGCAGCGATAGCTGGCATATTACTACAAAAGTCATCAGACAAATGGCATGCAGTCAGTTATTTCAACAGAAAGACAAATCCGACAGAAATGAAATATCATAGCTATGAACTGGAAATGCTGGCGGTTGTAGCTAGTGTCGAACGCAGAGGCGGATTTATCCATCTCTGGGCCCTAAGCGGGGGATAGAATTGGGGTAGAAAAGCCCCTGGTTTCCTTAAAAGTCCAGAAAATTATATTGCATTTTTTTGAATATCTCGTTGAGAATACCAAATATGTCATCCTGATTTCGTTAGGGATTAATTTTCTTCTGTCGTTTTTTATGGCAGTTAGTTAATTATTTTAATAGCATCTATCTTTTTCTTCATTGGCATAACAACCGTTGTTGGTCAAGGCCTGCCTGTACCCACTAGTGAAGTGGGCTTGGCTTTCAATGACTTTTTGTTCCCGTAGCAAGATAGTCAGTCCTACGTTTAGGGGCACAGTCTATTCGGGACATGAACCCATGACGGGCATGTAGTTACGTCGTACGAGTTAACGGCTTTACCCCCAGACCGGCCCAAATAGGATCTATAGTCTTCGTGTAATCAAGCTAACATATTTTGCATATTTTTAGGATGTACATCATCGTTGATTCCGGTAGTGCAAAAATCAAAACTATATTCAAATACTATACAGCAGATTTTCTCATCTGGCTTCAGTAAAGTTTTTTACTGAAACGGTTCAGTAATAGAATATTTTACTGGTACATAAATAAAAACTCAATTTAAAAGAAATATTTCGTCATTTTTTAATCGCTACCAACTACTGAAAAATCAGTAATATGAGAATGGCTTCACTGGGATTCCAGTAAACGAGCTGTCATTTTGGTGAGCACCGAACATTACTGAATGATTCAGTAAACATTATTTTTACTGAAAGGATTACTGAACTTTCAGTTAAAAAAATTTCAGTAAAATTTTGCTGAAGTTCAGTAAAAAAAGTTTTCTGTGTGGTTATACTAGTGTTACTAGTGTTTGGTGTAAAGAAGCATTTCATTCTCTGTAGTAGTTTTTCAATACAAGTGCGCATTAGGTCGTTTTTCTAAGCTAAGAGTCTTGTATATTGAAATAAATCAATGAACAATGAAATAATAAACTGTAGTTATTAAAACTCCAGATTTTCCGAATTTCAGTAGAGATCTAGGCATATCTAGATAAAGGCATATCTGGAAAACCTGACAAAAAGATCTGAATTTTACTCATTTATACTTTTGTATTGTTAGAGCAGAGTTTGCACTACATTTGTTTGCTCATTCATCTACATGAGCAGTGAAAGCCACTATACAAAGCTTGTGTGATTTCTTGTTTCACAGATACATAAAAAGTGCCTGAAATCCAAGCGTCCGACAATGATTATCCTGCACTTGCGTATTTGTAGTCTTTTCGTCCTTGCAATCGAGACCGTTTAGGAAGTTCTTAAAAAATATATATTAATCATCCCAGGAGCATCTTTATGACTTATTATCAGGAGAGGATTTATTGTTTTTAATATGAAAGAGTGCTAAAGTATGTAAAATTTGTTTTGGCCTTCAAAAATTATCTCCAAAGCTCATATCAACTTTTAATTGCTATAAACGTTATCAACACATTCTTCACTTGTAAGAATGAACTACTTTGAGAATGATTTAGTTTCCGTTCATTTGTGCAATAAAAACAAAAAATCAATCGCTTATAAAAGTGATTTAACATGTGGAGGTTTAGCTTGGGGCCCCCTTTAGGCCGGGCCCCCCCGCGGCCGCTCAGTCCTCTTATAGGAAAATCCGCCACTGGTCGAACGATTCAGACACTATCTGATAGGTAAAAGTTTTGTGTTGAAAACAGACTGTGCAGCGGAACGAGATGCATATAAGAAGAAAGAGATGAATTCACGAATAGCGAGATATTTTCTAAGATTGGCGCCCTTTCCGTTTTAAGTTCGTAGGCTGAAATTTCAGCCTGTCAGCTGTTAGCATTGTATAGCAGTTTTCGAGCAGCTATCTAAGTGAATATAATATACAGGTGGGCTTATCCCAAGATGTATGAATTTAGAAGGCTGTTTTTTCGCTTCTTCTTATGAACGAGGATTTTAAGAGTGTTTTTTGTATTCGTCAAGCTTCAAGAAAACTTGAACAAAAGTTTTCACCCACCCTGCCAAAAAATGATATTCAAATTTGGTTATAAAAAATGCTATGAGACCACCTGGACTACATACACTTTGATTCCAGATTCCACCACCTGATTTCTTTAATGCACCTTGGGATAAATGTAAACAACACCGTATTTTTGAGCAGGTAATCAAATCTAATTCTAGCTTTTAGGCTAAAATAATCTAGACTGAAAATTGCAGGCTAGTTTTTTTGTGTGGTTTTGTATGGAGTGTTTACATGATTTCAGCCTCCAACTGTCAAACTCCATACAAAAAACTGACTAGAATCGTGAAGGGCCTCATTATTGGAGTATGATTTTGAAATCGAGCATAGAAGTGGATCGCATATGCAACATGTTGATGCTTTAAGTAGATCACCAGTAGAGAGACCAAGAGAGGTAGATACTAGACATGGGTAAGAAGAGCGGGAATCATAAGGTTCGCTCGCTCCCATTAGTGAGCGAGCGCTCGCCGCTCTTCATTCCAGAAAAATATGATTCGCCCGCTCGCATAAAAAAATATAAAAAAGCTCGTTTGAAACTAGTTGCCCCGAGAAAAAAAATCAAAATCTATAATACTGTTGGGCTTATACGGAATGTAAATAGCCACATGTAAAAAAATCAAATATTTTTTTGTGGTTATAACTAAAACTCAAATTAACGTTTTTATTTAAAAAAAAAAACATCACAAACTACTGTCGTTTACCCACACTGCCTATTCAAAACAGACGTATAAAACATCGCAGAGCGCAAGCGCATCGTATGTGCAAAACACATAGAGAAAAACAGTCTGGCTTGCAAGCGCACTGCTTGTCCAAAATACGTAGCGAGAAGATCAGGGTAGCTCGCGAGCGGCCTGTATACTTAAAATCCATGCAGAAAAAACAGCCTAGCTCGCGAGCGCACTGCCTATCCAAAATCCATGCAGAAAAAAACAGCCTAGCTTGCGAGCGCACTGCCTATCCAAAATCCGTGCAGAAAAAACAGGGTAGCTCGCGAGCGCCCTGCCCATCCAAAATACGTAGCGAGAAGAACAGCCACGCAAACAATGAGACCCCAAATTTTGAGTGATTCAGGCCGAGGGGTATGAGGAAGCTTGAGGAAGCAAGGAGAAACGCGCTGCGATGAGAGTTCGCATTCTGTTTTACACGCGCGCTTCACTAACACCAATACAAATACCGTGCTTTGACGAGCCGTCTGTGAATGTGTGTGTGTCTTCTTTCAGCGAGCTCAACTTGGAGCTGCTCGTCACATCGTGTTGTCTCGCTTACACTACAGCATCGAACCATCGCTCCGTATGTCCCCCCTTCCTACGCGTACAAAACCACCAGTACAGCGCGACGCTTTGCCGGAGATGGTTGTGCGTGTTTTGTTCTAAGTCCCGCGCGCAGTGTTTGTGCGTTGATGCGCATTTCGTGCGCCGGTGTGTTTTGGTGAAGTGTGCAGTGAATAAACAGTGTGCACAGACGCACATGCAGTGCGTGGATAGACAGGTAAGAATTTACTGAAAAGAGTCAACGCAGATTGTCGACAAGTTTCCCGCAGCCTGGCTCGACCCGGTACTTTGCTGTATGACGTCATTCGTGAGTATGAAGGATTCTGAATGTGTTGTGAAAGTGTACTTTATGTTTCAATAAAGTGTTTACTGAAATAAAAAATGACCGTGTTTGTGTTTGTTGTTAGAATAAGTGCGCATACAGCTTACATTTTTCGCGTGAACGCCCTTGGTACTACGGGAAATGTGAGCAACGAGGCGATAACAACTTACGTCATCCGAGGACTATCGCGCGATCCTATGTACAACAATCTTGTGGCGAAAGAGTACAAAGACATTTACGATCTCATCGACCATGTGAAGCGGTGTGAGATGCATTACCAAATGCGTGAGCTTCCAGCTCCCATGCCTCGCATGCTACCAGCTAATCGCTTTACATCAACACCATCTGTGAATACAAAAACACAGCCAGCCAACAAGCGTGAAGAAGTTCGTTGCTATAATTGTTCCAGTTTCGGCCATTATTCCAACCAATGCCGAAAACCTCGCCAGCCAGTCCAATCATGCTTCCTGTGTGGTGATCCTGACCATAAAAGACAGGAATGTCCGCGAGTAAGCCACCGAATGCCTGCTGCAGTATTTGCGCCGTGCGATCAAGAGATTTTTACAAACCAACAACCAAATGAAAGCAACACATTGAGAGGATATTTGCAACCACAATCACCGCTTTACTCGATTAATGATGGTTCGCGTCGTAATCAGTCGGTAGCTGTTGCAGTTGAGGGCAACTATCGTGACGATAGTGGAATTCACCATGCTGAAGGAGGGGTTAGAATAGATCCAGTTCAGGAGGTAAGTGTCGCATTTGAGAATAACAATGAATTTAGCAAAGTGTATTTACGTGTTTGTTGTTTGTTTGATTCCGGCAGCCCTAAAAGTTTTCTCAGCGAGCAGCTTGTGCCAAACCATAAATTTAATCCTCGGCTGTCCGGATTCCGTGGCCTAGGTAATCAGCTACTCACATCATTGGGCCATGTAGAAGGCACTATTGGTTTTCGGAATACAAACGTTATTCATTCTTTTATTATACTGCCCAAACATCAAAGAGCTTGGCCAATGATTGTTGGAAGAGATTTATTGGAAAGAATGAATATTCATTTGAAATATATATGTTATCGTTACTCGCGTGAAAATTTGATGAGCTTATTGAATACAAATAAATGCACTATAGAAACACACGTGAAAGCGCGTCTTAATTCGTTGGGTATTCTTAAAATAAAGTCAAGGGAAGAGGCAGACATTTTTTTGCAATCCATTTGTATACCAAAAGAAAATCTACCTGTTAGCGAATTTGATAGTGTTATGAATAATCATAATTATTCCAAAAGCGAAACCATTTCTAAAACTTTTTCGGAGTTGTGTGCCATTGACCTTAGAACAGAATCAAATACATTGGATATAGGAAACAATTTAAGTGAAGATGATATTTGTCTCATAAATTCATGCATACAGAAAAATTACCTTGAGGTGCTAAATGAGCCCATTGAAAAATCGAAATATTCCATGAAAATTAGTGTCACAAACGAAACACCCATATTTTGTAAACCGAGGCGGTTGTCTTTTGCAGAACGCAATCAAGTTCGTGATGTAGTCAAAGATCTATAAGAAAAAGGGATTATTCGACCAAGCAATTCTCCATATGCATCTGCTATTGTGTTAGTGCGTAAAAAGAATGGTGAGGTGCGTATGTGCGTTGATTACCGTCCGTTAAATAAGATTACCATACGTGACAACTACCCCATACCCCTAATTGATACTTGTCTCGAGCATCTAAGTAGTAAACAGATTTTTACGCTTTTGGATCTGAAGAGCGGGTTTCATCAAATTAATATGCACGAAGAATCCATCAAATATACTGCATTCGTAACACCAGACGGGCATTACGAATACTTGAAAATGCCATTTGGCCTTAAAAACGCTCCTTCAAGCTTCCAGAGGTTTATTAATAACATTTTACGTGAATTTATTGAAGAGGAAAAGCTAGTTGTCTATCTCGATGACATCATTATAGCGTCAAAGAATTTCCAAGATCATTTGAAAATACTAGCTGCGGTTTTGACAACGCTTAGAAAAAACGGAATAGAGTTGAGACTAGATAAATGTAAATTTGCATGCAGCAGTTTGGATTACCTTGGCTATTTTGTAACTTCTAAAGGAATTCAACTAAGTGACCACCACCTTAAAGCTATACAAAATTATCCCGTTCCCAAAACCCCTAAAGAGGTTCAACGTTGTTTGGGTCTCTTCTCCTATTTCAGGCGATTTGTTCCGTCATTTTCGAGTGTTGCCAAACCTCTCAGCAACTTGCTTAAAGAAAACGTATCTTTTAAGTTTGATGACAATTGCTTGAAAGCGTTTAATGATTTAAAAACAAGATTAATGAATGCTCCTGTATTAGCTATTTATGACCCCCATCGGGAAACTGAATTGCACTGCGATGCCAGTACCGTTGGGTTTGGTTCGGTGCTACTTCAAAAGCAGAATGATGGCAAATTTCATCCAGTGGCATATTTTTCAAAAACTGCTTCTCCTAGTGAATCGAACCTCCACAGCTACGAGTTGGAAACTTTGTCAGTGATTTACGCTCTCAAACGTTTTCATTCGTACGTACATGGTATACCTCTGAAGATAGTGACCGATTGCAATTCGCTTGTGGAAACTTTAAAAAATCGAAATTGTTCCGCCAAAATTGCAAGGTGGTCTTTGTTCTTGGAGAACTACCAATATACCATGCAATATCGACCTGGAACGACTATGGGTCATGCCGATGCACTTAGTCGTATCCAAACAGTGGGAGTTGTTGATGATTTGGACATTGATACGCAGTTGCAAATTGCACAGTGCCGTGATCCTGACATCTCGAAACTTAAATCTGATCTGGAAAATAAGCCAACCGTAGGATACCTTTTAAAAGATGGTGTTGTCTATCGTGAATCTCCTCAGAAGAAATTGCAAATGATGGTTCCAAAAGAATTAATTAAAAGCATTATTCGTAATATTCACGAAAACATTGGCCATTTAGGAGTAGATAAATGCTGTTCTCAAATTACCAAACATTATTGGTTCCCTGGAATGAAAAATCATGTACAAAATTTTATTCAAAATTGTCTTAAATGCATTCTCTTCTCTGCCCCCTCCAGAGAAAATAAACGCAACTTGCACACTATACCAAAAAGTCCGGTACCTTTCGATACTCTTCACATCGACCATTTTGGTCCGTTATCATCTATAAGATCGAAAAAAAAGTATATTTTGGTGGTAATTGATTCTTTTACAAAGTTCACAAAATTGTACCCCACTAATTCAACCAATACTCGAGAAGTGTGTTTAGTTCTAAAGCAATACTTCAATTATTATAGTCGTCCCCGACGGATAGTGAGTGATCGTGCTACTTGTTTTTCTTCTCATGAGTTTAAAACGTTTCTAGAGGATAATAATATAATTCATATTCAAAACGCAGTTTGTTCTCCTCAAGCCAATGGCCAGGTTGAGAGGGTTGACAGGGTAATCCAACCTATGCTTAGTAAATTAACAGATCCCTTAGATCATGCAGATTGGTGTTCTAGATTGCCGGATGTCGAATATGCACTCAATAACACAGTACACTCATCAACAAACTACACACCTTCCATTTTACTATTCGGTGTTGAACAACGCGGAACCATAATTGATGAATTTACCGAATACTTAGATGACAAAAACGTACATGCTAGAGATCTTGAATCTTTTCGCGTTCATCTTGAATTTCGCAAAAAATTTATTCCCAAGTTTAAAGGCGCTTATATAATTGACAAACGACTTCCAAATGACCGTTACGTGATAAAAGATATCGATGGTTTCCAACACACACAAATTCCTTATGATGGTATTTTAGAGTCTGATAAACTTAGGCATTGGATTGCGGCAGATGTTGACCTTTTTCCCGAATCGTATGATGCGACACAAATTTATTTAAATGTAATGTAAATTGAGGGCAATTTTAGATGTCAGAATAGGCCGAGTTGTAAACCTTGCAGATGAGAAAATGTAAACCTTGAGCGTGATACGTGTAAATGCTACCTAACCACACCTCATGTCGCGTGTATATAGACCTGGTCGATGACAGCTGTCACCGGCAGACGATACGAAATAAAGAAGAGCAACTCGAAGGAAGCAAAAAATCTAAGTGTGCTAAATTTATTGGATTTTATACTAGTAATAGCTTCATCGTTGTTTCACTGCAGGAATTTATTTATTTCATTTTACCATAGTAAAACGTTGTAGCTATTTTAAACTTGATCGCAATCCCTGTATCTGCTGCTTGAAACACATTGATGGGAGGGAGACAAATTGCCTCACACTATGATAATGATCCGTGTACAATTCGCACACTGTCTTGCATTCCATTTCCTGTTTGGTTATCGCTATTGTCTAAAAAGTTCGTTATTTTATGAATGAACAGATACAGTTTGATCTCGAGTTACGCAGTACTCGAGCTACGGAGATGATTATTAACGTGATTTTTAAAAATAACTGTAATTTACAAAAGTAATGGCATTGTAATAAAACATTTAAATGAAAAACAATCGAATTGAAGCTCAAAACATGCATTAATGTTATCAAGATAACATTATAATTTCCTCTCATGGTTAGATTAATTTTATTGCTAGTCATACTACAGCATAAAAATTACAACCAAAATAATTCTTTTTATGCAATATGCTTTTAAGCTTATTTTTGTATTAAAAAAATAGTGTGCAGTAAAAGTAAAAATAATTAATATCGTATGAACTGCATAACATGAATGCTCACTGTACTAGTTGGAGTGTACATACCCCACGCATACTATGGAAAATTCAACGGACGAAAAATCAGGAGCAGACAGTCAATGAAGCCTTAATATTGTTCTACTTGTCATTCTTGTTGCGTGTTGTCGAGTCTAGTTACTTTAAAAGTGATTACTTAAAAGTGAAGTCTAATACTTTTGACAGTGAATATTAGGAATTATTAACATATAAAGGTAAGTTTAACATAATCTATCTTATTTTTTATGTATAATTATAATAATTATTCTGCCGGAACCTGCCTTCAAGATTCATCTGTTTGCAAGTGTTAGGAAAAGGTAATAACAGAATAATATCAATTATTAAAAAATGTAACACTATTTAAATTATTTATTTTCTAGGGTGAAAGTATGTCTTCCAAGACTAGTGACATATGGCAACATTTTGAAGACCAAGGAAATACGGCCAAATGTCGCTATTGTTCCAAGGCGATTTCATTTTCCAACAAATCTAGTTCGAATCTGAAGCGACATATGAAATCTATGCACCATACTATTCCGATTGAGAGAAATGCTCCTACAGCTACTACTTCTTCAATACAATCGACAGATAGGGACGAAACTACGTTGCCTGCTGCAGGCCCGTCAAAAAAGCAGGGGGATCTTTTACGTTTCTTTGACGCAAATAAGCCGCTAACTATTGCTCAAAAAAGTGAATTAGATGAAGCCTTACTTGAAATGATTTGCGACGAATGTTTACCTTTCAACATCGTAGAAGGAGAAAAGTTTAAAAAATTCGTACGTATGTTAAATCCCAAGTATGAGGTTCCTTCTCGTAAAACCCTTTCAAATGGTTTACTTGAAAGCAATTATCAGCGAGAATTGGCAAAACTTACAGATAATTTGAGCAAAACAACATCATTAGCACTAACTTCTGACGGGTGGACCAATTCCAATAATACCAGCTTTATGGCTGTTACAGTTCATTATATAAACGATGAATCAAATCTCTGCTCCAATTTATTAGAATGTACAGAGTTTCCGAACAAACATACGGCTGATAATATTGCCATTTGTTTAAAAAATGTAGCAGAAAAATTTAAAATCCACGATAAAATTCATGCAGTGGTTACAGACAATGCTGCAAACATGAAAGCTAGAGTACGCCAGACTAAATTTACTCATCTGCCATGTTTTGCACATACTCTCAACCTGATCGTGCAAAATGCTGTGCAAAAGTCGATCTCAGACACTGTAGAAAAAATAAAAACAATTGTGAGATTTTTCAAAAAAAATAGCACCGCAACCCATAAATTAGCCGAAGCGCAACAGAAACTGGGTTTCATTGTTTTAAAATTGAAGCAGGATGTGTTGACATGATGGAATTCGACATATGACATGATCAACCGATTCCATAAGAATAAGATTCCAATTTTGTCATGTTTGGATATCATGAAATATAAACATGATTTATCCACCAAAGATTGGTTGGTGATGGAACAAAGCGTTAAAGTGCTACAAACGTTTGATCACGTTACTAAAGTAATTTCAGCAGAAAAATCGGTAACAATATCTAAAATGGGCATATTATTAAACATACTACGGCAAAAAATAGAAAAGGAAATGTCTGATGAATTAGAACCTCCAGTGAAAAAACTAATTTCTATTTTAATCCAGGGCCTTTTAGAAAAGGGTAAGCCTTATCTAGAGAATAAGCTGGTTAACCAAGCTTTGCTTTTGGATCCACGTATGAAAAACCATAGTTTTGAGAATGATCGGGACAGGTATGAAGAAACTTACCAAAGCTTGATCGAAGCTATGGTACCGTTCAAAGCAAATAATTCATCAGCGGAAGAACCAATTACTCAGCAAGCATTCACCGACCCTAGCTACGAATGTTTGTTCAGTGATTTTACATCAAAAATAAAACGAGTAAGACACAATATAAATCCAGAGACGGCCGCAAAACTAGAACTAGATGAGTATTTGAAAATGGAATGCATAGAATTTACTGCTGATCCTCTCTCGTGGTGGAAATCATATAAGGGCCAATTTCCAGCAGTTTATCAAATTGTTCTTAAACTGTATTGCATTTTGGCGACGTCAGTTCCATGTGAACGGATTTTTTCGAAGGCAGGGAATATATATTCTGACAAACGGTCAAAACTATTGCCTAAAAAAATGTCTCAAATTCTTTTCCTGCAACAAAATTATCAGCACGAGCCTTAGCAAATATGCCGTCATACGTGTTTATATAGTTAAAACATTGTTCATAGCCTTAAAATCGTTTGTGCGTAAGATGTTGAATTATATTAGTACTGTTATATGATCTCAATTATGTAAATTATTTTTAATTATGAAGTGAATTAAATAATAAAATGAATTACTTTGTTGGAGATATTTTGTTCATCACACTGTATTTTTGGGTTGAAAGAGCTTCCAAAACTTAATAGTTTTTAATATAATTATTTATTATAATTAAAAAAGGCCTTTTACGTATATGCCTCGTACCAGAATAGGTTTTAAGATAGGAATATGTTTTCATTAGATATAATGATAGTAAGTATTTCTTAATTTAAACTTTTTTTGCGTAGCATTGACCATAATCTCTAGAGTTGGAAAAAAACTGCATGCTTTTGGACAATGCCAAACGAAGGACGGTATTTACACCGAAAATCGTTCTAATCACTATGTGATTATCGCGAGCGGACGAATCACCGCTCACTCATGAATCCTTATTGATAAAAGAGCCAGCTCGCTCGATTCGTCGCAAAGAATCATTTTGCCCATGTCTAGTAGATACAGTAGCAGAAAGTATATTGAATATAGAAATAGCTAATACTGATTTCCTAGTAACAATGCAAGATCAAGATAAAAACCTAATTAGAATTGTTGATATTTTATCGAGAGAAGCGATGTGCGATGAAGACACACAAATCAAAAATAGCTACGTGGTAGAGAATCACAGGCTTTTTAGGCTAGTGGAGGGTAAAAAATGCTTCGTTGTACCAGTTAGAGTAAGATGGAGAATGATTAAAAGTTACCACGACCATAAGGGACATGTTGGGGTGGAAAAGGTTTTAGCGCTGGTCAAAGATATATTTTGGTTTCCGAAAATGCGCAAGTACATACGATCATACATTGATGCATGCCCAAAATGTGCATATTTTAAGGAAAAAGGTGGCAAGCCAGAAGGGTGGTTTAACCCAATACCGAAACAACCAAGGCCGTTTCATACAATCCATATAGATCACTTAGGGCCTTTTATCAAATCGGTCAAAGGAAATGAACATATTTTAGTGACGATTTGCGGATTCACAAAGTATGTGTTCATAAAAGCAGTAATGTCGACAAAAACACATCCTGTTATAGAGATGTTAGAGGAGGTGGCCTGTATTTTTGGATTGCCAACCCGAATTATAACAGATAGGGGCACCGTGTTTACTTCGAGTGTGTTTGAGAAATTTTGTGAAGATTATACAATCGAACACATATTCGTAGCTGAAGGAACGCCAAGAAGAAATGGACAAGTGGGAAGGAGTAATCAAACTATACTCACGGCGGTTAGAACAATGGCAGACGATAACGAACGTCGTTGGGATGAACAGGTTAAATTAATTCAAAATTAATACCATGCCAAATTGAACAACAGGAGTATCCACTACCTCTTTGGTTTTAGCGTACAACCCAAAAGACGTGCTAAGAAACGAAATCATAGCAGTTATTGGTAGGGGAAGGTAGGTAAAGACGGACACTGCGGGAAAGATGGACACTTCTCATAAATGCATGGAAAAGGTAATTTTCGAGTAATTCAACAATGTAGAATCCAAACTGAAGGTAAAACAACACATTTGAGAATATTTTTGGCATAATATATACAAAATTGGTTAAAACCACGAACAAAACAAATTTTCAATCATGTGCACCCTTGTGGATCTAATTTGACCACTGCGAATCTTAAGCACTGTTACTTGTATTGTTTATATTTCCGGAAGTTTTATTTCATGAATGGGTTGTCGTGATCATTAATGAAAAAACTGGCGAAAGAACGAGAGTAAAAGCAATACAAAATTTTGTTTTTTGGTGGTTTAAACATTCTGACACCAAAGCGGGAAAGACGGACACCTTGTTGTAGGGAAAGATGGACACCGAATTTATTGATTTTTTTACTTCTTATATCAATTGGTGATGAATATATTTCTTCAAATACCTTAAATAAGGGTATTCCGAAGCTATAAATCAATCAGCAACTAGAGAAAGTATTGGAATAAGCGAGAAATGAAACACCGGTCAAAATAGTAGCCTCTCGTTATGCTATTACACGCTCGACGCTGATGAGGCGCTTCATGAAATCCAATATCTTCTCACGACTTGGACAACTTTAAGCAATAAAAAGATGAGGCATTAATATGACATTGTTCAGGAATAGATGAGAAATTCTAAGGGATTACAAAAATCAAATGTTGAATTTTGACATGGTGGAAAGTGGATTAAACTATTAACAAGGATTAAACTATTATTATGATAAATACTGAGATCGTGGACATTTTGCGGAGTAATTTCCTAAAAGGAAGTTCTAGACTGTTGTTCTGTAAGCTGGAGCAACGATAGCCGCGCGATATGTCAATAATGCTTTAGATGCTGCATTCTACGATATATTACAAGCGCCGTTTACAATTCCTAAATTCATGGCTGAATGAATTACCGTTGCAATAGGCCAAGAATTGGTTTATAAACGTACCAGGACGTGGAAAGCGATAGAATTTGTTAAAATACTGTAAAACTCTTCACTTTCTAACCTTTCCTACAGGTGTCCATCTTACCCTTCATGGTGTCCATCTTTCCCATATCAGGTGTCCGTCTTACCCGAACATTTCAAAACTGCACGAAAAAAACATGTTTTTCATTCATGAAAAAAAAACGCAAAAATCGATGGAAACTTAAAAACTTCAACACATTTTCTGATAAAACATGAGTGCAAGATAATGTATGCACATTTTCATGGTCGTTGCACTTATATATCCCTAGATTTTTACCATTTCCCTTAACGTGTCCGTCTTTTCCTACCTTCCCCTACAGGAGAAAAGGAAGCGCATGAAGTAGATACATTTGAAAAAGTATTATATGCCACGAGAAAAGAACAAACTTGTCAAAAGACATATTTAAATAAAACGTAAAAAGAGACATACTTAATAGACAAAAGACAAACTTAATAAAAGACGTAAGAGGCCAACTATACATAAGGTCGACGGTTTGGTATTAGTGGTAAAAGATTAATTTATACCCGGTGGGAGTAGAAAATTAGAACCGAAGTTTAAGGGACCGTCGATTATAACGGAAATTTTAGGAAATGATAGGTACCGAATCGTTACAATTCCAGGCACGGAAGGTAAACAATATTCAACAGTATATTCGGCCGATAGGATTAAAAAATGGTGCGCCTTCTAATTATTAGATGAGTTGCAAGACTCCGAAAATGAAGATGAGGAGTGAAGGTCACTCCACGTGCTGGGTGTCCGAGTGTAACAATAGGTTTAAGTATGGGTGAGGGATGTAATAATAGGTATAGGTATTGGTTAGGTTAGAGTTACGGTTAGGAATGTAAGTGTATGTGAGAATGATTAAGAAGAATAAAGCAGTCGTTAATTAGCAGCCAAATCGAGAGGATCATTTCTTATACTAGTATGCAGTTGCATGGTTATCTGCAACTTGTTGGTCTTAGACAAGACGGTTAAATATCAGCATTATAAAAAATATACTTAAAAAACATACCTGAAATGCAGTTGGATTTGGCGTTGCAGATGCTTCATGACCACTATGAATGGTACCAACTAAATTGAACGTTAAATGTAAAATATGCGAATTTAACAACGATTTTTTTCTTTTGTATAACATCCCAAGCGTTTGATAGAAACGTCGCTGATTCATTTCTTGTCGCGCTGATTTACTTGTCCGTAAAATGCAAGTTAATGCTTTTACGGCGGCATATAAACTTTCAATATCGCGTGACATAGCTACCAAACCAAGCAAAACACTGCATCCACCAACGGTGTGAATTGTCATAGAAACTGGGAGAGGATTAAATTTCCGAATACCTAGATAACCAATTAATACTCCACCTAAAGTACGCGCTGGGCCATTCAAATGTCCAGCAGCATTATGCAACACTATAATTGGAGTAGCATTTTCATGAGAACTCATTCCCAATTGTTTTGCAATTGCTTTAGCATCCATTCTGTTATACATTTTACGTATTTTGTTCAACGTCATACACGAGTGGGCTTTAGGATTTAGACTAAATGCAATCCTATCTTCTGGGATTATAGGGTTTATTTCTTCATTATCTTCCAATCGTGCGTCCTGAAACGATCCAACATAATGTGGTCCAAGCATGTATGTTCGGGCTACAGCTACTGCATCAAAACACTAGAAAAATAAATATCAATAAGTAAAATATTGAGCTCATTCATTCCTATTGAACTTACATCATCAATCAAATTGCAAACTCCTTGTTTCCACACAAGCTTTGAATATTTGCGCCAAATTGGCGGTGTTCCAATAAATGCATGAAATATATTTGTATGATTTCGTTCGGAACTACTCCATGTACTGGATATCGGATTAATTTTTTGAGAATGCACATGCTGGCCATCTAAATATATACTAACGAGACATGATTTTGGTGTCAGTTTACCTAATGTTACTGCCACATGATGCCACTGACTTTCACGAATAAACGTTGGACACCAAACACGGGACAAGAATTCATCTTTATATACATTGCAATAATCTGAAAAATATTAAAAATAATGGTACAGGATTAATAATTAGCATTGAATATTAAAAAATTATTCGAATACTACCATACTACAATTATAAACAACATAGATTGTTATATTGATTGTGACTAACGCGTTGATTCCAATACAGAGCAGTAAATTTTGTAAAGTGAAGTTGGTATTGGTGTCATTTCAATAATCAATCAGGCCTATTATTTTATTCGAATGACATTCGATTCCGTCGGAAGCACTCGAGTCGAATGGAAGAAAAATTGGTATCGTTTTCGCCATTCGAATCGATGAAGCTATTCGATCGACATTTTTGTTCTAGCTTCTATGTGTTTGACAGTTGGTCGAAGCAACCGGCGGTCGGAGTGAGTGTAAACAAACGGATTCAGCACTTCTTCAAAATCATTTTTTCCATAATTTTGTTGGAAATGAGATAAATATGAGTGATGAGAGTGTTGATAAACTTATGTTAAACTTAATTACTCACGTAGACAGTGGTTTAAATTCTTTGTGAGGTAAAATTTGCGCGTTTCCAACAGCTTGAGCTGTCGGCAGAAAATCTCTCGAATGCACCTTCCTGTTCGAGCAATACGGTACCGATTTTTATTTCGTCGAATCGAATCTACCGATGAGTTACTCAAAGTGGGACGTCGCTAGCAAAATGATACGAAAATGAAGAAAATGAACGTGCGAGTGAATCTTCTCGAATGCCGAACGCAATAAAATAGGACTGATTATCAGGCCATTGCAATGACATAGAATCGACACCTTGTGGGGTGATTTCGACACATTGGCTATAACTTTAAAATAACAAACTCTGATGACCTGCAGTTTTCATTGAAGATGAATAAAGTAATTCGTACCAATTTTATGAAAAACTAACACAAAACATTATTGAAAATGGAAAAAAATGAAGTTACAAGCAAGAACAAAAATTTCATTACAAATAGCATCGGACCAGACTCCATATAGTAGAAGCTGCGGCGATAGCATCTGGTTTACGGAATGAATGGTTCAGATTCCTTTAAAAAATAACCTGGCAGCCAGTATCTTCCAGTAATCTTCTTCTTGTTTTTTTTTCATAAAATTTTATTTTTCTCTGCCAACTCGAATGCCAAAAGTCGAACATTGGTCAATGTGATTCCAAACCAGCGACTATTTTTTTCTTCAGTTAGGCCTACCCGGCCTAAAGTAAGCCATAACAATATTAATGTTGATAAGCCTGAACCATAAAAAAGTACATGTTTTATGTCCGAGTTTGGTAAAGGTTCTATGAGGGAATGATAGCTAAATTCCTTAATTAAAAGCTCCTTGGTTTGTTGACGTCGCGAGTTTTAAAGCTTCCAAGATATTTTTAACTAAGTGTTTGCTCAGCTTGATCATTACATTTGCCGTTCATAGTTATGGGACATGTGTAGAAAATATAGACACGATATTTAAAAAAAGTTAACATGCTACAAATAAGCATTGCACTACTACCAAGTATGGTGTCGATTTTACCCCCATGGGCCACAAAAGTCTTAGTGACATTTTATGCTATATAGTTTAATATAAAAAATACGCACTTTGATACAGAACTAATCAAAAGTGTTTATAAAACAATACTTTTAACACGGAGACTATAATTTTGTTGAATGAACGTCACAATTCCTTAAGTCCCAGCAGTAAAAAATTACATCGGCTGTCAATCAAAACCATCATGTGTTTATTTTGTTGTTTTTTGGCAATTGACAGGATTCTAATCAGTAAAATGTGACTCAAATATTTGAAACAGTTTACATAAATAACTTGTACTAGTTTTTTTTTTTCTTCAAAAAGTTCTATAAATACAAAAACGACAAGGTGTCGAACCAACCCTGACTTCCCCTACATTAAGTCTTCATGTTTCACTTGAATGTCGTGTATGATCTAACAAGACTATTACAAAACTCATTTAAGATTGAAAGGGCCCATCTACAGAACTCTGTAAAGACTACTAGTTAAATCCATTTCTAGACCTTTAAGATGTGAGGCGCAAATAAACTATCAAAAGAACAGCATATTGCTATGGATACTTTCTTGAAATGACAATAAAGCATCGTATATGAAGTCATTACTGACATTATTTTTTCTAATGATTATGCTCGCGTATGAGCAGAAATTCATGCCAAGAAAATTTCACTGTTGAAATGTATTATAATAATTTTATAATAATCAAAGCGCTTTAATAGTATTCTTCATTTTAGTTAAAAATACATTATTTTCAAAATTAAAGTTTGTTTAGAACACCAACAATTTGCACCAAAAGCATTGTCAAAATTAACATGACGTGAAAAGCGTTTTAAAAATTTAAAAAAACTTTTTTCTATTTGTCATGCAATCTATGAATCGAATTTGTTCATCAAAATATCAACATGGCTGACTAACAAATCAACAATCCTATCAATAAAAATGGACTCCACTGGATTAAGATCACAAGGAATTTCCTGATCATAAGTTCAGAAGATTTGTAGTGCAATATGTGTGGCTACGAACGATTTAAACAGCATATAACTTTGGGACGCGCTTGTGCAGACTAACAAGTTTTAAGACTCTCCGCGCACAGGCAGTGTCAGAGATACGCATTTTTACATTATCGCGGTTTTCTCAGTTTTATCCCCTGCATAGATTATTAGAATTAGACAGATATCTAATAATCTTTACAAGGGGATAAAACCACCCACTGCAAGCAACAGGAAAAAGTATATTATGGTTCAAAACCGTAACATAGAACTCACGCAGAAGTTAGAGATTATCGATTTATCCACGTTTTGCGTTAATAGCATATTTCAGGAACAGCCCGTATAGTCTCTTCCAAGTTCCCTTCATCCAAGACTTAATATGCATTTAATAAGATCTTTTGATCCTGATGCCTTAGTCTCAAATAACAAGTCTTTAAACTTGCTTAAGAATACCTGTAAATAGGTTGATTAAAGCCAGCAATCCAAACTCTAATTTTAGTTTTAACCGACAGCCTTATAAACGTCATAGTCTCAAGTAACAAGTATTTAAACGTGCTTAAGAATACATTTACAGGTTGATTAAAGCCAGCCATCAAAACTCCAATTTTAAATTTAACAGATAGTCTTATAAGCGTCTTCAGAACGTTTTAAAGGTTTAACAACTTTAAAGACTGTTAAGCATCTTCAAAAGACATGTTAAAACTATATGGTGTGCACTCATAATCAAGAATGCTTTAAAGGCCGGGCTACATTGACCGTACACCTGAGTGTAATTTTTGTGAACGCGTACGCCACCTAGCGGCGGCGGGTCGAAGCTAGAGGCTGGTATAATTTATATGTCAAAAAGCGTTTTGGGTCGAGGAGCCTATAATTTTGATCACAAACCAGTAAACAAACAGCTCGGTGAGTATGTTCGATATTTTGTTGTGCATGTTTTTTTGAAAATATGTTTTAATTTACATACATATTGTATTTCTAGCCATGGAACAAGCAGGAAGCAGTTGACGCAATGCAAAAATAGTGTGAACAACTGTTTTTAACGAAAATTGTGTGTGTGTGTGTGTGTGTGTGTGTGTGTGTGTGTGTGTGTGTGTGTGTGTGTGTGTGTGTGTGTGCGCGCGCGCGTGTGTGTGTGTGTGTGTGTGTGTGTGTGTGTGTGTGTGTGTGTGTGTGTGTGTGTGTGTGTGTGTGTGTGTGTGTGTGTGTGTGTGTGTGTGTGTGTGTGTGTGTGTGTGTGTGTGTGTGTGTGTGTGTGTGTGTGTGTGTGTTTGTATGTGTGTGTGTTTGCGCGTGCGTGTGGAAACCCCAAAACTATTTGATTCTAATGCGTACATTTTCATCTGCTGCGGCTACAAAGTCGGTGCATTTTCGATCTCGCTACTTGAAAGACAACACAACCATTGGCATTGGCATCTTTGCGATCGGCTCTGCTGTTGGGGATATTAAAAAGACACACGATCAAAGCAAACGTGCGTGTGATATATTGCACATTTATTTCTAATTCAGCTAGCGGACGCAACTGGAAACAAAACTAAAATTGAATTCATACAAAAGAAGATTCTGGATTTGTTTATTACGGTGCGCGTATGGTGCTGCACCTGTCCGTCCAGAATCGGGCGGCTTGTTGGCTTGTCGGTATTGTGATGCCGATTGACCAGCAATGCCTTGGAATGGGTTCGGAACGGTAGGTTCATGTCCTTTGGTCAAGTGTATTCTGTGCATTTGTCGCGCCACGCCAAGTCGCTGTAGACCCGGCAGCAACAAAGTCAAAACAAAAACCTTCCCCAAGTGTGGACTGCTATGCTAAGTTTTTCTTCTTATTATTATTATTATTATTGGCGTAATGGCCTACGCGATCATGCCGGTCTTTTCAGGACTTGAATATCACATCGCCGTATAGTCAGCTCTTGCTACGGCGGACGGTTCATACGCGGTTAGAACCCACGACGGGCATGCAGATGTGCGGAATGATGGCGGTGCCTCGGGCCCGCTCCTATCCAGCGTGCAACTTGCATACTGCCACACTGTCTCCTGCTCGATACCCCCTCCTCCCGGTCATCAGTTACCATTGACAGGGGCCTCAATTCGTCTTTCCGCCTTTCATGAACACCTTCCTTTCTTTGACAGATGGATCATAACATTCCGGAAGAAAACACATTTCGCGAAAGTGTTGCACACACACGCACGCTCACACCCACGCGCAGATGGCTCAGGATATCTATGTAATCTACAGCATACGAAAGCAAAAGCTTAGGGTAACAAAGTTATGCTTACTGCTTAACACGTTCAGTTTTATGGCAGGCCCTTGGGCCCAGTATGCCGATTTGCAATCAACTTGCGTTCTAGATGCCGGCGGTACGGAAAGCTGATGAAAATCAGCACCGGGCTGAACGTATTAATGCGAATTAGAGTTCTGCGCGATGCACAGGAAACCCTCTATCGTGCGCTAGCGATTCCGTAGTCAATTTTACATTGCAGCAATTGAACTTATTGCGCTTTTTTGGTTTGACTAGTTAAAATGGCCCGGTTACAGGGCTACGCAACGTTTATTGGGGGGTATATAAGAACAAACAAACAAATTTTGTTCCATGCTTATATTATTTTCTTCTATAGTAGTATATGAATACAAATTAAATTATGGTTGGTATACCTGTTGGAATAAGTAATTTTTTATCAAAATTCACACTGTTTGCGATAAATTTGCTTTACCTTTTGGATCATACGTTCCAGGTAATATCAAGTCCCGTGGTATCTTGGCATACGCCTTAACGAAACCCGGGAATATCATATGCCGTACGGAGATACGGAGCAGAAATTCTGCGAACTCTTTCGGCTCATCAGCATCTTGCACAAAGGGCTGTCTGCATACGCATGTTTTCCCGCACATGCAATACCCTAAATTTTCCCAACAGTATGCTCAGTCGGATGCACTGCTGCAGGACCTGGACGTTAGTATCACGCGGGATGATTGGCAGTATCCGTCGGAAGTCACCACATAGTAGAACCACCTTATTATCGAACGTTTGGCGATTTCCCATAACATCCTGCAGGACGCGATCGAAGGCGCGAGCTTCTAGAGCATAGCGGCTACTCATGGATGTCTCGTTCCATACGATCCGTGATGCCTGTTGCATCAATTCAGCCTGTGCTAACTGTACACGGATATTATAGGAACTGTTTCAGCGTCCAGCAAGTTCGCGTGTACGCAAAAATAGTTTCGAACAGAAACGGGTTCCCAGTGCCACCAGGACCATCAACGAAAAATATTTGTTCAGTATGTCTCTACTGTCGGATTGATTGTTTTGTCAACCCGCAGCTGTCCACTGCTGCGGTAATTACATCCTAAACCGTTTGTCGTTCGTTGATCAATCGGTTCACGTTTACTACAATAATATGTTGTCCAGCACATCTAAAGCATAAGAGTGCTCCAGGTTCATCAGGGAAAATATTTCTGCAGTGGATATGGCGCATTGTAGCAGGTCTGGCTGTATCTGCTCAAAGTTGGCTAAATGCAGCATACTCGGAAACATCGTCAGCGCCTTCTGCGGCGTCTTTTCGCACAGGTACTGATTAATAAATCGTAGCGCTTTGAGGTTCTCGACAGCTTGGCGCAGCAAATTCTATTTGGAGTCTTTGACGGTGTACTGATCCTGATTTGTCGGTGACCAAAGTGGTTCACGTGTACGTCCTACAATAACCGAGGATTCTGCGACATTCCCTTCGACAACTATTTTTCGCGTCGTGTATTTGCAGCCTTACACAACTTCATTTGCCTTTGTTTGTTTATGGTTTGTCGTCTTTCGTCCAACGCCTACATCGATGAATCGCTTTGTCGGTGCAAAGTGTGCAAGAAAACCAACACGCTACAGAAATCATCCAAACTATCCGCCCCTAACATCAACTCACTAACCAACTTCGTCTCACTATAGGAGTGAAAAAGTAACGCTCTATAGTGAGAGATTGAAAATGAGAACCTTTTTGTTAAATTTGTTATAGGACTAGTTAAAATGGCCCGGGTACAGTGTATAGTATTTACATCATACTTTGCAGTATACACACAACTATGATTTCTTAATTTTCTATTATTTAAAATTCTATAAGTTAAATTGAGGATGGTGTATCTCTTGGAATAAATAATTTATTCAGCGAAATTCACATTGCTGCCATATGTAACTCACGCCGATGAGGAGCAGCAATTCTGCGAACTCTTTCCGCTCTTCAGCATCTTGAACAGTCTGGGCTGTGTCTAGGCACTGCTGCAAAACCTAGACGTTGGTATCTGTCGGAAGTCACCACGTAGCAGAACCACCTTATCACCGAACGTTTGGCGATTTCCCATAACGTCCTGCAAGGCGTGATCGAGGGCGCGAGTTTCAAGAGCATACGGCTACTCATGGATGTCTCGTTCCATACGATCAGTGGTGGTGCCCACTGATCTCAGGGTATGTGTTCCATCCTTGTCAAGGGGGAGTGCTAACCTGCTCTACTTTCAAATGACACAACCAAACGATCAGTGAAGCCTGTTGCATCAATTCCGCCTGAGCTGACTATACACGGATGTTACAGGAACTGTTCGCGTCCAGGTTGAGCGATAGCTTGAATTTAGAGTGTAGCGTACGTCACCAGGTCAGCAGCAGAGCAGCAATTCAACTCGAAGCCACTGCTATTGCAATGTTCAATTGGCACCGCGTGTACGCAAGATTAGTTTTGAGCAGAAACGGCTACCCGGTGCCACCAGGTTCATCAAGAATAGATTGTTCTGTCAAACCGTAGCTATCCATCCACTGCTGCAGTAACTATATCTTACACCGTTCGTTGTTCATTCGGGTCACGTTTGTTAATATGTTATTCATCACATCGATAGCATAAGAGTGCTCCCATAAGGCTCCGCATATCGATAGCATAAGGCAGATTTTAGCAGGTCTGGTCGTATTTGCACAAAGTCGGTTAACTGCGCCTCGGTAAGATCGTCAGCGTCTTCTGCGGCGTCATTTCGAGCAGGTGCTGATCAATGATTCGCAGAGCTTTGAGGCGCTTGACAGCTCGCAGCTTCCGATTCTGCTCGGAGTCTTCAACGGAGTACCGGTCCATATTTTGCCGGTGGAAGTCTTCACAAACGTGTTTCACGTTTGCATCCTACAATAAGAGAGGATTATGGGACACTTCCTCAGACAATATAAGGGCAAATAGGTGACGCAGATAATTGAGCATTTTAAATCAGACTGCAACCTGTAGGGTCCTGGATATTTTGGTGTCGTACTGCAGCAATCCGAACATCAACAGTACACCATGCAGCCAATTAGTCTGGCGGTGGTGCACGATCTACTGGTTACCCGTACCAATATACCAGGGAAGCTGCTGCAATTAATTTTAAACTTACCTGTACTTATTTAATCTTTCTGCTATTTAGATCACTTCATACATATTACAAAACTTCGCATACAAATGGACGATATTCTTTGACGAAAACATCGTTGTCGTCTTTCGTCCAACGCTTACATCGATGAATCGCTATGTGCACCGAAGTGTGCCGAACCAACACGGTCCATTCATTCATTCATTTGTATTTATTTCTTAGATGTACATTAATCCTGAATTACAATTTAGTATTTTACATCGGTACCGGAGTTTCCATAACGCGATATTTTGTTGATTTTTATTGCACTTGGCATTGTGGACACTATTCCTGATGTTAAATGAATTTGACGTATTGATGGAGGAAAGATTACAAAAAAACCTCTTAATTTGGCTATATTTTCTAAACTATGTACTAACTTATTCTTTTATAAACTATATTAGGGAACTAATTCATATTTGGATTTGCAATTAGGGAGAAAGAGAAAAAAAAGGTAGTATTTACAAATATAAGTATCGTTTTAGATGAGGTTTTGTAGTGTATGTATGCCACTATTTGTGCATTTAGATCGATATTTAATATTGATTTTTCTATAAACTCGCTAATCCTGTCAATTTTAGCTTTTCTATGAATAATGCTTGTACTGTACCAAGGCGGGAGATTTAGTATTCATTTTAAGAATTTGTTTTGAAATATGTGCATTTTCTTTATGTGTGTTTTTGCACTGTTTCTCCATATTGGTGATGCATAGGTAATTATAGGTCTTACTAACGATTTGTACATAAGAAGTTTGTTTCGTAAATTCAATTTCGAGTTTCTATTAATAAATGGGTAAAGAATTCTAATCGCATTTGTGCCGCTAACTAATTTTTCTTCAATGTGTTTTTGAAATGTAAGCTTTTTATCTAATACTACTCCTAAATATTTTACGGTGTTTTCCAAGGAACTTCGTTATTATTTATCGTAAGTGAACTATTTGGGAGATTTCTTGCGCTTCGGCACCTCGTGAAATATATTGCTTCCGTTTTTCCATCGTTAATTTTTAGCTTCCACTGCTCACAGAAGGTCACATATTTTCGTATGCCTTTGTTGAGGCTACACAATATGCTATCGGGATTAAATAGTATTGGGGACAGCACACTGCCTTGGGGCAGGCCGGCAAGTGGTTTAAATGGTTCAGAATGATAAGAATGAAGATGAACGGAACCAGATCGATTCGACAAGAAGGATTTAATGAGAAGAATTAATTTGGGGGGAAAATTGTTGCTGATCAATTTGAATATTAGTCCATCGTGCCATACTGTGTCAAATGCCTTTTCGAGATCAAGTGCAACTAGTCCTGTAGATTTTTTAATATTTCGATTCGATGTTATAGTGTTAGCGAGTCTATTTAATTGGTGAGTGGTGGCAAAATTGGCTTGAAATCCAAATTGGAAAGAAGGGATGACGTTATGAGACTTGGTATGAGAATCTAGCTTTTTTAATATGATCTTTTCGAAGATTTTACCCATACAGCTTAGTATGCTTATCGGTCTGTAATTTGCCGGAATCTTGGGGTCCTTTTTTGGTTTTGCTATGGGAATGATTTTCGCTATTTTCCAATTTTCGGGATAGTAGTTTAATTTTAAGCAGCTATTTAAGATAAAGCATAACAAAATTATTCCTTTTCTTGGTAAATGTTTTAATGCGTTGTTACTTATAAGGTCAGTACCAATCGACTTTTTTGTTTTTAAAGTTTTTATAACTTTATAAATTTCCTTTGGCTTCACAAGATGAGGCGGATTTATATTTCCTCTTTCTGTATGATAGTTAAGAAACTGGGTTATTAAGGGGTCAATTTGTGCAGTTAATAGACTTGGACTGTTTAAAGTGGTGTTATTGGCATTCGCAAAATGAGCTTTTAATACTTCACTTTTTTCCTTTGGCGTGAGGAGTATTCTATCGTTTGCTTTGAGGTGAGGAATGGAGGTAGAGCAGCCTTTGATTATTTTTATAGATGTCTATAGTTTACTGTTGTTTATGTTTTTAGAAGTATTAATTTTTGTTAAATTTCGAGACCATGACATATTTCGGTATTGGGATATATCATTTTTAATTTGATTTGCTAGTTCGTTGTATTTAGTACGTCAATTAAAGTTAAAAGAGCAGGATGGTATAAAATGTTATACTTAAAGATGTTCAGTAATTTATACTCGAATAGTTTCTTCTCCTCTTTCAAATTCAGTCAAATCCTTGCGCGGTCGGGATTGCATGTTGCGGCGGGCCGCATTTGGAGCTAGAGCATGTTGTCACTAAGGGTATACGTTTGACCCCTACACTGTTACGTTTGACCCTTACACTAAGGGATTACGTTTGACTCGGGCCGGTTTTGCGATTTATGGTTCACCGTATGTGCGTTAGTGTTCGGTCGTAGCCTTTCGATAACCACTGTGCTGTATATCGCGATTCCCGTGCTTTCCCTCGCTATTTTCCATGTTTCTGCTACAGACTTCTCGACGTCATCATCGTGCTGTGCACTTGCTTCAGTGTTAGTGCATTTTCTCATTCTGTGTGAGTGTTTCATATTGTTGGCTATGACTGCGTCCTGTCCATCGTGCGCCTTGCCTGTAACGAACGTAGAGGCTTACAAATGTGTGGGACTTTGCGACGCAACTTACCACCAAGCGTATATTGGACGGTCGGATACTCAAACCCTCTGGATTTGCGCTCGCTGCAATGTCTCTCGCCGCAATGGGAAGTCCATCTTCTGCGAAGTCTCAAACGCTCTCGACGTTATGAAGACAGAGTTGTTATGCGAATATAAAGGACGTTTGTCCTCCACTTTGGATACCGTGCGAGTAAATTTTTTGACAGCTATTGGTAGAAGCACCGCTAACACGCACACTTTTTTACTTGATTGGATCACTTTCTCAAAAACTTTGTATCCAGCACTGAGTGTTGTTCTACCTCTATAGTTCGCTGCTTGTTCCTAGTCACCTTTTCTAAATATGGGGACAATTCATGAACTCTTTCAACTTGAGGGGTGTTCGATCTTACGATTTTGGATAATCTTTTCTTTCGTGTTTCAGTGTTACAATCTTTAAGCGTTCGATATTTATTGGCGGTTACGGCTTGTTCAGTTGCAAAATTAGAAGAGGGTTTATTTCTAGAATCACATTTATACTTATAAACTAATCGCCCGAGCCGAAAGCTCAAAGCTCAACGAAACAATCTTCGTGTTTCGTTAAACACGATTAGACGACAGGGCTTCCGTACCTGTGTCTCAACAGGGGGAATTCCCCTAGTGGCAGTGAAAAATTAATTATTTTTTTTAAAGATCGGCGCAATGGACTCACAGCATCGGCTGAGAATGATGGCAGGAATACCATCTGGGCCAGGGTTAGCTTTGGGCTTAACTGCTTTGAACACATTTAGTACAGCTTCTTGCGATATATTAGTTAAATTAAGGTCGATGACATCATTAGGAGTATTAATTAAAGCGTTGGTGATAATATTTTCAGCAGTAGTTGAGATTTTGTATGCCTCCTCAAATTTCCCTCCAATATGTCACAAATATCTGAGGCAGTTGATCCAGTTCGGTCATTGTGGTAAATCGATTTAGGTGTCACATTCGTATTATTGTGTTTCTTACGAAAACTCCAGAGAGCTTTGGGTCTTTTGATGAATTTCTTCTCCAACCGAGACAAGTAGCCACCGTAGGGTATTCTATTGTAACTACAGTACAGGCGAGTTGTTTCATTTCATATGCATTTGTTAACAAGTGATCGGTTCTACGTATATTTTTTAATGCAGCTGCCTAGCTCTTTTAAGTTTTTTTTAGGTTTAAGACCAAAAAGGGCCGCTTTTTGGTGTGATAATTGGCACACACGAGTCAAACGAGGATAAAAGAAAGCGTATAAATATAGATTAAGCTTCATCAACAGAATTAAGCTGGCTAATTCTGAATTGGCTATTAAAATTGGTTATTAGTTCATCAAGCCGAGTACAATCTATATATATATAAATCTCGTGTCACGGTGTTTGTTGCGAGCAACCTCCGAAACGGCTAGATCATTTTCAACGAAAATTTGCACACACTTTATTGTGATATGAGAATAGGTTTTAGGATTTACAGAATGTTCAGATGTTACACTAAACTAAATTTAATTGCAATTTTCTAACTTCCATACAAACAGCAGGAATGTTGTTGCTGTATACAGTACTTTGACACTTGGTGTAAGATACCTCTCGGTTTACACTCGACGATCGAATACTGTTAGGATACGGGCACGGTACAATTATCCCAAAAAGGAAAGCAATGATGTTTTTTTTGTTTTTTGTTTTTTTGTTTTGAGAATAACTAAGTTTCCCGGGCCAGCTAGTTGGTTTTATAAAAATTCATCCTAGGTCTACTCGCCTGAGTCAGTGTAGGAATAGGCATTGTGTTTGGAATTCGAACCGTTAAATCGGTGGCTGGATGATACAGGTCAGGAGAGACTAGTGGCGTTGGGCAGGGGTACAAATCGATGCAGTATGTTGCGACAATAAAATTTGCGAATACTAAGTCGAGCTGCCGGTTAAGCGAGTTTTTGATACCGCTTATTTGATAAAGATCGCTGGCGTTAATTTCATCGAAAAACCGGGTTCTGACCGTGGACATGAATTTGCCACATATTGCGCGAAGGAGTGACCAAATGTTTGTTGTGATGGTGACCATGTTACAGCGGAAAAATTAAAATCTCCGAACAGAAATATTCGATCATTAGTTTTTGCATGGTTTACTTACACTTACACTTTCAATCACCGATGTAAGAGTATCTGTGTCGTTAGCTCGATTAGGAGGTATGTAAACACCACGCAAACAATGAGACCCCAAACTTTGAGTGATTCAGGCCGACGGGTATGAGGAAGCTTGAAGAAGCAAGGAGAAACGCGCTGCGATGAGAGTTCGCATTCTGTTTTACACGCGCGCTTCACTAACACCAATACCGTGCTTTGACGAGCCGTCTGTGAATGTGTGTGTGTCTTCTTTCAGCGAGCTCACCAACTTGGATCTGCTCGTCACATCGTGTTGTCTCGCTTACACTACAGCATCGAACCATCGCTCCGTATGTCCCCCCTCCTACGCGTACAAAACCACCAGTACAGCGCGACGCTTTGTCGGAGATGGTTGTGCGCGTTTCGTTCTAAGTCCCGCGCGCAGTGTTTGTGCCTTGGTGCGCATTTCGTTGAAAGTCTCGTGCGCCGGTGTGTTTTGGTGAAGTGTGCAGTGAATAAACAGTGTGCACAGTCGCACATGCAGTGCGTGGATCGACAGGTAAGAATTTGCTGAACAGAGTCAACGCAGATTGTCGACAAGTTTCCCGCAGCCTGGCTCGACCCGGTACTTTGCTGTATGACGTCATTCGTGAGTATGAAGGATTCTAAATGTGTACTTTAGTGTGTACTTTATGTTTCAATAAAGTGTTTAGTGTAATAAAAAATGACAGTGTTTGTGTTTGTTGTTAGAATAAGTGGATGAAAGAAAGCGAAAAACAACAAGCTTTTGATGTGTTGGTAGCATGGCTCGAAAGAACACAAACACATTGAGAACTGCAAAGCGCACCGTGCGTTACGGGTGGGGAGGGGGAGGGCTCGCGCAACGGTGTAACTCATTCCTCCAAGAGTAACTGCTAACGGGGGACGGTACTCAAATCACTCAAAAAATACACTCATTTTGCCGGACGGGTCCAGCGTTAGCTAGAGATGGCTTAGTCATTTTTACATTGCAGCAATTGAACTTATTGCGCTTTTTTTGTTTGATTTGTGAAAATTCAAATGCATCGCAGCAATGTGTGTAAACGGTTTTTTAAGCGCCACAGCAACTCATGAGCATTGTCCACACGCGAGAAAGAGATAGCGCTATGGAGGGAAAAAGCACGGACGACGGCTGACAGCGATTGGCCGTCTGACGCACCAACACATCCAAACCTTCAACAGCGCGCTCAGACGAGGGGTATGAGGCGGAGTCAGGGACGGGCAGCTCGACGAGCTGCTCGACAAATTTGCCGTTGGAGAGAAAAGGAAGGCATGATAAAATTCTCAGAACGCCATAACGCCTTCCGTCGCTTTGCACAGCGGGTGTCTGCGTACAGACGGCCTCCACGGGCCTTCCCACGCTCGAATGCAGCACCGATTGCATAGGATTCTATGACTTCGGCTGTTTTGGACCACACGAGAAGGCGCTCGCCATGGACACAGGTAATTCTGCACTTCCCTGATCACGGGCGTATAAATTACGGGTCAGTCGAGGAGCTCGAGGTAGAACACGTCTGCACTCTTCGGCTGGCACGAGAAGATTGAGGTAATTTTAGTTATTTTAGTGTTAAATATGGTAAATTAATTGACACGTTTTATAAAATTTGGTTTATGACAAAAAACTATAAAAAACGTATCTTTATTCCGATAACGATAGAAAAAGGGCGATGGCGTACCTCACATCTGTACTTATACCCTTCGCACTATAATCGTCTTCGCTTCGGCTTCGTGTTGCGATCGCGCGAGTCGACCTGCGAGTCGATGTTGGCTTATGCAGCAGAAAGCGTTAGGGCATCATTACACTATAATAATTTCAATTTAAATAATACTGTAACTCAATTTAAATGTTTAAAGCCTGATTCATATATACAGCTTATAAAGTTATCTTAGGATTATACTTTTTTTTTTGCACGTGGGATGCGATTTCAATAAATAAATTAATCAAACTTGTTTTAAAAATCTGTGCTTACCTTGTGAGAAAGGAAACTCCTGTGTTGCAACTGAGAGGGATTTGTCGCTGGGCAAAATAAAAATACTGAATATAATCACTGCTTCCTCGTTTAAGTTATCGTTCGAGCGAACGACATGTATAAGTCTTATTGGGTTATCATCTGCTATATGCTCTTGTGGATAACGCTCAAGACAAAACCATGTGCTGAAAGTTAATCCATTAGGTGATGGAAATGATCTATCACCAGATCCGATGCCACCGCCAACCGCAGGTTCCATTGGGGATCGAGAGAAAATACTTTTGTTGATATTAGAATGAAAACCAGTGAGTGACCCTACACTCATTCCAGTTATACTGGTTCTGCTAGTACTCTGCGCTGTCGCTACTGGAGTAATCAGGCGGTGAAGTGTTTTCGATTGATATTGTAGATGACTTGGCGCAATGTTCGGAAAGTATAAACATGCAAATCCTTCGCTTGACATGTCCATTTCGATGAATGATGGCATTGTGGATGATAATTGGCTTCTAAAATCACGTGGCGTTGTAATAGACACAAGCGTTTTTACACGAGTTAGTGGCACAGGAAGTATATTTTTTTCAAATTGGTCGGTGTAATTTTCATTACAACATTTAAGACCCAAACGAAGAAAACTTCGCAATTCCTTAGTCATTAATTTCTGGACAGCTAAGCGTTCGAAGATGTAGTGCAGCGATGCGTGAAGGGGATGTTGCTCATTGATCAATAATTCCTTGCAATAGCAGACAATATATTCATTTAATCCGTTTTCACACATAATCTGTTGATTACGTTCAGTACGAACTAACGATTTAATTACATCGGCTAAAAAAACCTGTAGTGCGATTGCGCTTCTAGTGAAACTTCTCCAACACATTGTTTGATCACCGAGATCTGACGAATTGGGCTTTCCAATCGATGGTAGTAGTTTCAGCATGCATAAAATTACTGAAGGATGCACAATTAAACTATCATTCATATTAGAGGTTGCTATGGGCGATGAGACAATGTCGGAACAGATTGATTCCTACAAAGAAATGATTGAAAAAAAAAATCATTACTAAATCATGTAAATATACTGAAAGAGAACAACTATTAAATAAATACAACACGCTTTTAAACGCATAAAGAATAACAACAAAAATAAAACCTGGAGGCTGCTCTTTTCATTAAAACACCAACTATAATATAGAGGTCGATATAAAACAAACATTTACATTACATTACTTACATTTTTATGGTCTTATTTTTGTTTGTTTTTAGTTAATATGGCATATGTAACCAATTTGTTTATTATTTATGTTATGTACTCTTTCATTTCGTTCGATATATCGTTTATGAGAATCATCCTATTACATATTCTTCTAATTCTTATTTGGCAGAACAACCGTTGTCGGCCAAGGCCTGCCCGTAGCACTAATTGGGCTTGGCTTTCAATTACCTATTGGTTACACAAAGCAGGGTAGTCAGTCCTAGGGTCCATTCGGAGTTTGGACCCATGTCGGGCATGTTGTTGAGTCCTACGAGATGACGAATGCCCTACACATAAGTCATGGGAAATATGATTCTTTACAGAGATCAGGTGCGGTGATTCTTTCGTACGCTCGAGGCGCGGTATGTTTTCCATTGTCCATTTTATGCTGCTAAAATTTCCCCAGCTCTTCATTACAAACCAAAATATATACTCGCATAAAAAAGATCATTCAAAATTAGTTCTTCTTCTTCTTGTTCTTTGGCTCAACAACCGATGTCGGTCAAGGCCTGTCTGTACCCACTTGTGGGCTTGGCTTTCAGTGACTAATTGATTTCCCCCCATAGCAGGATAGTCAATCCTGCGTATGGCGGCACGGTCTATTTGGGGATTGAACCTATGACGGGCATGTTGTTAAGTCGTACGAGCTGACGACTGTACTACGAGACCGGCTTAAAATTAAGGTCAAAATTTGTTACCGCGAGAAAAAAGATTCCAATTCTGTAACATTGTCGGGCTTATACGGAATTTAAATAGCTGCGTGGAAAAATTGAACATATTTTATACGTGGTTAAGTTTAACTAAAATTAGCGTTTCATATTTACCAAAAATCACAAGCTACTATCGACGCATCACATTACCTATCCGAAACACACGTAAAAAACGTAGAGCGTGAGTACGTATCCATCGTACTTGGAAAACACACAAGGAAAAACATCCTGGCTTGCAAGCACACTGCTTGTCCAACATACTAGTGATGCGCGTTGCGTTTCGAACCTGCCAGGTGCGATCCGTTCCAGCATGTAAGCATCCGGACCGCGATCCTTATTTTTAACCCTAGCAAGTTCAAACTGAACCTGTTGCTACCACCGTTCTTTGCGATCCGACCTGGACCGGCTGTTATCAATGATCTTTTCGATCCGGTCTGAACCGGCTGCTCTCAGCATTCTTTGTGATCCGTGCTGGGCCGGTTACTCTCAGTGCTTATTGCGATTCGGTGTAGAACGCACGACATTCTACTCTCTTTGTATTGATGAGCCGGTTTGCCGGTTCAATTTAAACCTGTTTCTTTTAGCGTTCTTTTCGATCCAGTCTGGAACGCACGATCATCTGCTCTCTTTCATACGATGGGCCGATTTCCCAACGGGACAGAAGTAGAAAGATTGGAGCAAAATAATCCCTCTATCCTCTACACCGCGCTTGCTTGCATTCATGCGCGAGCACTCAGTATATTCTCTCAGAACTGAGCTTTCGCAGTTCAACCCGCCACGCAAACAATGAGACCCCAAATTTTGAGTGATTCAGGCCGAGGGGTATGAGGAAGCTTGAGGAAGCAAGGCGAAACGCGCTGCTATGAGAGTTCGCATTCTGTTTTACACGCGCGCTTCACTAACACCAATACAAATACCGTGCTTTGACGAGCCGTCTGTGAATGTGTGTGTCTTCTTTTAGCGAGCTCAACTTGGAGCTGCTCGTCACATCGTGTTGTCTCGCTTACACTACAGCATCGAACCATCGCTCCGTATGTCCCCCCCCTCCTACGCGTACAACACCACCAGTACAGCGCGACGCTTTGCCGGAGATGGTTGTGCGTGTTTTGTTCAAAGTCCCGCGCGCAGTGTTTGTGCGTTGGTGCGCATTTCGTTCAAAGTCTCGTGCGCCGGTGTGTTTTGGTGAAGTGTGAAGTGAACAAACAATGTGCACAGACGCACATGCAGTGCGTGGATCGACAGGTAAGAATTTGCTGAACAGAGTCAACGCAGATTGTCGACAAGTTTCCCGCAGCCTGGCTCGACCCGGTACTTTGCTGTATGACGTCATTCGTGAGTATGAAGGATTCTAAATGTGTACTTTAGTGTGTACTTTATGTTTCAATAAAGTGTTTAATGTAATAAAAAATGACCGTGTTTGTGTTTAGTTTTAGAATAAGTGCATGAAAGAAAGCGAAAAACAAGAAGCTTTTGATGTGTTGGTAGTATGGCTCGAAAGAACACAAACACATTGAGAACTGCAGAGCGCACCGTGCGTTACGGGTGGGGAGGGGGAGGGCTCGCGCGACCACGCAAACAATGAGACCCCAAATTTTGAGTGATTCAGGCCGAGGGGTATGAGGAAGCTTGAGGAAGCAAGGAGAAACGCGCTGCGATGAGAGTTCGCATTCTATTTTACACGCGCGCTTCACTAACACCAATACAAATACCGTGCTTTGACGAGCCGTCTGTGATTGTGTGTGTGTCTTCTTTCAGCGAGCTCAACTTGGAGCTGCTCGTCACATCGTGTTGTCTCGCTTACACTACAGCATCGAACCATCGCTCCGTATGTCCCCCCCTCCTACGCGTGCCATCCCCCTCCCCACCCGTAACGCACGGTGTGCTCTGCATTTCTCAATGTGTTTGTGTTCTTTCCAGTCATGCTACGAACACATCCAAAGATATTTGTTTTTTTTTCGTTTCTCGTTTTCTTTCATGCATAGACACGATCGCAAATGCGCATTTATTCTAAAAGCAAACACAAACACGCTCATTTTTGGTTACATTAAACACTTTATTGAAACATAAAGTACACTTTCACAACACATTCAGAATCTATCATACACACGAATGGCGTCATACTGCAAAGTACCGGGTCGAGCCAGGCTGCGGGAAACTTGTCGACAATCTGTGTTGCCTCTGTTCAGCAAATTCTTACCTGTCGATCCACGCACTGCATGTGCGTCTGTGCACATTGTTTGTTCACTTCACACTTCACCAAAACACACCAGCGGACGAGACTTTGAACGAAATGTGCATCAACGCACAAACACTGCGCGCGTGACTTAGAACAAAACGCGCACAACCATCTCCAACAAAGCGTCGCGCTATACTGGTGGTTTTGTACGCGCTGTACGCGTGGTTTTGTAGGAGGGGGGACATACGGAGCGATGGTTCGATGCTATAGTGTAAGCGAGACAACACGATGTGACGAGCAGCTCCAAGTTGTTGAGCTCGCTGAAAGAAGACGGTAGCACGGTATTTGTATTGGTGTTAGTGAAGCGCGCGTGTAAAACAGAATGCGAACTCTCATCGCAGCGCGTTTCTCCTTACTTCCTCAAACTTCCTCATACCCCTCGGCCTGAATCACTCAAAATTTGGGGTCTCATTGTTTGCGTGGGGCAGCAAGGCAGTTTTTTATGCATGGATTTTAAGTATACAGGCTGCTCGCGAGCTAGGCTGTTTTTTCTGCATGGATTTTTGATAGGCAGTGCGCTCGCGAGCTAGGCAGTTTTTTCTGCATGGATTTCAAGTATACAGGCCGCTCGCGAGCTACCCTGATCTTCTCGCTACGTATTTTGGACAAGCAGTGCGCTTGCAAGCCAGACTGTTTTTCTCTATGTGTTTTGCACATACGATGCGCTTGCGCTCTGCGATGTTTTATACGTCTGTTTTGAATAGGCAGTGTGGGTCAATGACAGTAGCTTGTGATGTTTTTTTTTTAAATAAAAACGTTAATTTGAGTTTTAGTTTTCACCACAATAAAAATATTTGCTGTTTTTACATGCAGCTATTTACATTCCGTATAAGCCCAACAGTATTATAGATTTTGATTTTTTTTCTCGGAGCAACTAGTTTCAAACGAGCTTTTTTATATTTTTCTATGCGAGCAGGCGAATCATATTTTTCTGGAATGAAGAGCGGCGAGCGCCCGCTCACTAATAGGAGCGAGCGAACCTTATGATTCCCGCTCTTCTTGCCCATGTCTAATTGGGACCCATGTTATACAATCTGTATACATCGGATCTTCCCACTCTCCGTAACAACTCCTACATCTCGTTGTACGCAGATGACACAGCCATAAATCACACTGCTCGACAGTACCGTTATCTTTCAGGAGGTTTACAAAGAGGTCTAGATATTTACACTAAGTATCTAACCGACTGAAAGATCAAGGTTGTTATTGTATTATTTGAACTGTAAACAGCATATCAATGACGTTGTAGCCAGAGAACACCAACTACTGACGTAGTTATCCGGACAACTGTTGAATTTCGCAACCCTATGACCATTAAGGCGATCTACAACAATATCGTCCGTTCGGTTCTGGGATATTCGAGCGTAGTCTGGAGCCCGACTACTGCTTCTTCAATTGCTCGACTCGAGACGATTCAACTAAGCTCACGCGATATGCCCTACGCCTACGTCCCTGGCAGGATCGCAATAACCTTCTTGCGTATACTGCGCGGTGCCATCTTCTAGGCCTTGAGCCTCTTTCGGTTAGTTCTGTCGTGGCCACAGTGAACTGTGGTACAAATTTTGTTTTTTCTTTTTTAAAAGTAACGTTTCTGAAGTGAAAAGTTAAGTTTATACGACAAGGTTGAATTGATAGTAAGAGGTTACATAAACCATGACGGCGAGTGTTGCGAACGCGACAATTTTATTTAAATTAATCATTTTTAACGAGCATTTTTTTTAATCTTTAACCGCCAACAGCGATAATTAAATTCCAATTTAAATAATTTTCTTTAACGAGCAATTCTCGAAGTAAACATAAATAACATTTTCTTTTTATTTTTACTTGTAGCAAACGTGACACCCTTATATTATTAAATTCATTAAAATCAATTTCTCTTACGAGCAATCACCACGACGATCAAATTTCAAACTTAACGGTAATTTACGAATTCAAGGAAGAAAGATAAGCCTAGATATCGTAAAATCAACATACTTCGCAAGCCGTCTTTTTGTGTTTACTTACTTACTTACTTATCCGACGCTTCAACCGCTTTGCGGTCTTGACCTGCCTCAGGAGAATCCGAAACCGCTCACGGTCTCGCGCCTTCGTCTGCTTATCCGTTATCCCGGCCTTAATGGCGGACGCCTCCACGCCATCTTGCCACCTCAATTTGGGCCTACCACGTCTCTTCTGTCCTTGTGGACGGCCTAAAAAGACTTTAAGAGCTTGGTCGTCCGTTTCCATACGTCCAATATAGCCAGCCCACCGGAGCCTGGCAAGCTTGATACGCTGCACAACAGTGAGGTTGCCAAACATCTCGTATAGCTTGTCATTATAGCGGCTCCTCCGTTGTCCTTCCACACATACAGGGCCAAGTATCCTTCTGAGCATCTTCCTCTCGAACGCGGCTAAGAGGGTTTCGTCAGATTTGGACAGTGTCCATGTCTCAGAGGCGTATGTGAGTACCGGAACTATATAGGTACTAGTGATGCGCGTTGCGTTCCGAACCAGCCAGGTGCGATCCGTTCCAGCCTGCAAGAATCCGGACCGCGATCCTTACTTTTAACTCAAGCAGGATCAAACTGAACCTGTTGCTTCCACCGGTCTTTGCGATCCGACCTGAACCGGCAGTTATCAACGATCTTATCGAACCGATCTTAACCGGCTGCTCTCAGCGTTCTTTGTGATCCGTGCTGGGCCGGTTGCTCTCAGTGCTTATTGCGATGCGGCCTAGAACGCATGACATTCTACTCTCTTTGTATTGATGAGCCGGTTTGCCGGTTCAATTTAAATCTGTTTCTCTCAGCGTTCTTTTCGATCCTGTCTGGAACGCACGATCATCCGCTCTCTTTCATACGAGGGGCCGATTTGGTACGTACAAAGAAAAAGCAGGTAAATTCTGAACCTGTTTCTCTCAGCGTTCTTTTCGTTCCGGTAAGGAACGGCGTTCTCTTCTCTTTTGCTTCTTTTTAGTATGGACACACACACATTCTGTCTATGTGAGCGATAACAGCGCAAGCCACACTCTCTCAGTCAAAGAGATAACGGTACAGTATCGGACAGAAAGATAGGACCCTTTTTTTCAACGCACCGTGCACTTGTTTTGCCACGTTACTTGTGTTTGTGTGTGTGTGTGTGTGTGTGTGTGTGTGTGTGTGTGTGTGTGTGTGTGTGTGTGTGTGTGTGTGTGTGTGTGTGTGTGTGTGTGTGTGTGTGTGTGTGTGTGTGTGTGTGTGTGTGTGTGTGTGTGTGTGTGTGTGTGTGTGTGTGTGTGTGTGTGTGTGTGTGTGTGTGTGTGTGTGTGTGTGTGTGTGTGTGTGTGTGTGTGTGTGTGTGTGTGTGTGTGTGTGTGTGTGTGTGTGTGTGTGTGTGTGTGTGTGTGTGTGTGTGTGTGTGTGTGTGTGTGTGTGTGTGTGTGTGTGTGTGTGTGTGTGTGTGTGTGTGTGTGTGTGTGTGTGTGTGTGTAGTAGTAGTACAAAGAGAGTGTGCTTTTTAATGTGTATTTGCAAGTGCGCGGGTTTGTGTCTGAAAAACATAGCTTGCCATGATGTCATATTGCGTTGAAAGTATTCTGATAATGTGTGTTATCATGTGAAACAGCGTGCGTTCACACTTGGATAAAAGCTCGGACGAGAACGCAGGTGTGCTGTTTCATGAATGTGAATGCGACACCGGTGCGAAATGGAAACGCGCACAATAGCAATGAACTCGGCATTCCCTCACAGGTGTTTCGCCAGTGCACGCCATTGAAAGGCCTGCGTGCATCTCTGCGTTGAACGTTGTGTGCGCATGGGAAACTTTGTGTGTGCATTGAGCAAGCGCGCAGGTGTTCTTTTCAATGGGTGTTTTGTTTCATGAGCGCGGCAGTATTCTGTTCTGGTTTTGAATGGGTAGATGCTCGCTCGCTTACTCATTGATTGTTTTTATCCATACGCTTTTTTTGCTGCTCGACAACGATGTGATTCATCGCGTATAAAAGCAGAATACAGGCAGAGCACGGCATCAGTCGTGTCCAAGTTTTTAACCAGTGTGTACTTGACGGTCTTAGCAAGCAATTTTTATTACAATGGGTCGAGGTAAATATTGTACCGATTATCAGCGCCATATCATTAAGCGAATGGCGGCTGCTGGCATTAAGCGCAGAACGATCGAGTTCGTGATGGAACGATCGCGCACGTTTGTGGCAAACGCGCTTCGGACAACCGAAACGAGCAAGTCACCAGGACGTCCTCAGAAGACCACGGCGGAGGAAGACCGTAAGATTGTTAACATATCGAAGAAACATCCGTTTAGCTCGGCACCAGAGATCCGAGGCAGACTGAAATTGGCGGTGACGCCGAGAACAGTTCAGCGCAGATTGGTCAGTGCCGGGCTACTCGCGCGAGTGCCACGCAAAGTGCCCAATTTAACACCTGCGCATAAAAACGCACGGGTGTTATTTGCAATTGAGCACATGTTCTTCGATGAAGAGGATTGGCGCAGGGTTTTGTGGTCAGACGAGTCGAAATTCAATCGACAGGGGTCGGACGGACGCAGGTTGGTTCGGCGCCCTGTTAATTGTGCTCTTGACCCAAAATACTGCTTCAAGACTTTTAAGCATGGCGGTGGTAGTCTCATGGTGTGGCGATGCTTCTCCTACTATGGGATGGGTCCGTTGGTTCGAATCCACGGTAATTTGAATCGGTTTGGGTATCGAGATATTCTTGATACTCATTTGCTATCACTCGATAGGAAAAACCTTCCTCGGTCGTGGATTTTTATGCAAGACAACGATTCTAAGCATACTTCCGGGACTGTTCAAACTTGGCTTGCTGACAATAATGTCAAAACAATGAAGTGGCCTGCCCTTAGCCCGGATCTCAATCCCATTGAGAACCTCTGGGCAATATTCAAGAAGAGGCTAGGTAAAAACATACCGGAAGATCTGGATCACCTCTTCAATCACATGCAAAAGGTGTGGAGAAAAATTCCACCAAAAACGATCCAGAAACTGGTGATGTCGATGCGTCAACGCATGATTAATGTCATTGTTGGCGACGGCAATAAGATCAAGAACTGAGCTTATTGCATTTTTGAATAGGGATCACAGCTCGCAAGGGCGGTGGTCCTGCTAATTACAACAAAAAACTAACCCAAAACACAAACAAACCACTAACAAATCTATCCGAAACGACATACTTGTGAAACAAACACACACACACACACACACACACACACACACACACACACACACACACACACACACACACACACACACACACACACACCCACACACACACACACACACACACACACACACACACACACACACACACACACACACACACACACACACACACACACACACACACACACACACACACACACACACAAACACATACAAATCACACATAAACCTGGCCCAACGAGTGCATGGTGCGTTGAAAACACCTGGGTTCTATCTTTATGTCCGATACTGTACTACACCTGAGCCGTGAAGCAAGAGAAGGATAGAGATTTGTGATTGGTGGGAAGCTAATCGCCAAAATTTAAAGAGACAATCCTGCACTAGCGGTAAATGCAATGAATGAAATGTTTCTTTTCTGCCATATGGATGTTATCAATATAGGTGCGTTATTTGGACTGCATAGTGGTATCCAATGAAATGCTGTGTGTTGGGTGCTAAGCTGCTTCGTTGCGCATGCATCTTCAATGAACTCGTTTAATTTTTTTCCTGAGATCTTCTTTGTGCAAATAAATATTTAGGGTCCACGACACGTTTAGCCTTCCGCAATAATTTCTTAAACGCCGTTTATCGTCCCGTAAAACAGCGCTATTCTTATGGACAATTAAAGTGCACTACCGGACATACACGGACCGGTAGTCTACCGTACAGTATAATGTCAACCCTACGAAAACAACTTAACAGTCTCTTTTTTATATAATCTATCTGCTTCTATTAAGAAATATTAATTGAATCAGTTAAGTGTAATTTAGACCATACGAAATTTAAAAAGCCGATTAAACTTGTAAGCTTTTTGATTTTGCATCAAAATTTCATATGCGTTGCAACAATTTTTGATTTACTTCTTTATATAGAAGTATAAAAAGGGAAAAATGGTCAATTTTAGTAAAAACAAAAATAAAAAAAAAATCCTTAACCTTTTAGTGAAAAAGGAACTGTATAGCGGTGTAAAAAACTTAAAGGCGTTTTACAATACCTCTTGGCCTGATCAAGAAGTAGAACAAGGCCGATGCCCACGCGCAGGCTTTCCACTGGTAACGACGAGGAAGAAATAAGTGAGCACACACAACCTTTCAGTTTGAGCACCAAATAGCAAGTGTTTATTCATTTCTACAATCAGAGTTTTTATACAATAGGCTTTACGTTCTAACGTGGGAAGAATATTTTCCTTCCTTTTCACGCATTTTCTTCCATATTGTTAACGCTCTTCCTTTTGACGCGCCTACGCCTGATCTGGTTAATGTCAAGTGCTATGGATAGAAATGCGATCCTTTTTTTGTTGCTTTTCTTGTGGTGAGGACAAATTGGTTGCATTGATTGCGAACGTAGAGAACTGGGCAGAACTGTACCTAACACTTGGATCTTCTGGTGTATGTTTAGAATGTATCCCTGCATTGTCAAGCGGCTAAGGTTTCTGCTTTTTCAATTTATTACCCGTTTGATATTGGTGACGAGCCTGTATTTTAGGTTTGATTTTTTTATGATCGTGCAAGTCAAGAAGAACCAGAATGCCTTACTGGATGCGTGACATATTCCTAGACTTATGCTGTTTATCGCGCCGATGCACGTCGCCAGGGCACTTAAAAGGGTAATAAGCGTTTTGAGCGGTTTGCTCATTTTAAATTTGAAAATACGATCGGTTAAGTTTGAAATTGTGATCGTCGTGGCGATCGCTCGTAAAGAGAAATTGTATTAAATGAAATTCAGAAAATAAAGGTGTCGCGTTTGCAACAAGTGGGTTACTTAAGTTAAGCGTTTATATTTTAGCAGAAGAATAATTTTACACATTCAATATACAAGTATTCAGCATTATTTTAATTGAACCTGTGTGATTACTGTACAAAAAATATGTAGCATAATATTGAATGAATACTTTCAAGTTATCCATATACAAAGTGAGCAACTGAAAAAAGCGTAACCATGGCAGGTCATCAGAACCTGCGTTCCGCATTCCGTTCTTTTTCTCCAGACTAATTGGTTCGTTGCGTTCCTCAATTTTCGGAAATATTTCCATCACTAATAGGTACTATATAGTCCCAGCTTCGTCCGTCGCGACAGGTTCTTTGTGGTGAACTGATTTTTCAGGCTGTAGAATGACCGGTTGACAGCCAGCATCCTTGCGCGCAACTCAGCTTCCATGCTATTGTCGTTGCTGACCTTTGACCCAAGATAGGTGAATTGTGGGACGACTTCAAACGTGCATTCCCCTATCTGTACATCACGCCTGATTCTGATTAATTCTGATTATTTATTGGTAGGCCCGCTGATGTTGCCACCATCAGTTTGGTCTTTGCCTCGTTTATCTGCAATCCGAGGCTCTCTGCCGCCTGCTCGATCCCTTGGTAGGCTTCTGCTACATAGGAGAGCCGCAGACCAATGATGTCTATATCATCAGCGTATGCCAGGATCTGGGTTGACTTATAGAAGATGGTTCCCGTAGTCTCCACCCTCGAGTCACGGATGGCCCTCTCTAGCGCCATATTGAATAGGAGACAAGCAAGAACGTCCCCCTGGCGCTGACCTTTGGTGGTAGCAAAAGGTCCTGAGAGTTTTCCATCCACTCTCACCTAGCATGTAACGTTGGTCATAGTCATTCTAACTAGCCTTATCAGTTTGGCCGGGATTCCAAATGGGCTCATATCATCATACAGTTTTACCCTGGCTATGCTATTATATGCGGCTTTGAAGTCAATAAAGAGATGGTATGTGTCGTGTCTGTATTCAGTCATCTTCTTCAAGATCTGCCGCATGATTGTGTTTACTCAAAGCAATAAAATATAGACAAGAAACGCTGTACGAAAAACGCATATTATAAATAAGTTCAGATTTCTAACAAATTCAGACGAACAAACTATGCAACAGGATAGCACAGAACAATCAAAAGTTCAGACTAGCAACACATCATACTTAGGGATCGTGATCGCTATCCTAAATAAGCAATATTCCTTTCGAGGATACTGTAGCATATCTGCTATACAGAACGTATTATAATACACACTATCAGCTATAGACACATTGTAACACACTTTGGAAAGCCAAACCACACCATTGTAACACATTCATTATAACACATTCAGTAAATCAGATCATACCATAGCACCGCAACCGGAAGAGTTCAGGCCGTCCATTCAAACAAATAACAGATGTGATACACTTATCAAAAACAACCGAAACGCACAACATTAGCAGGAACAGTATGTAACCCAAAGCAGGAACAGTATATGCATTAAACCCAAAACAGGAACTTAGTGACAAGAACCATCGTTCTTGTCGACAAAAGACAAACGTAACTAGCTGAGTGAAAACAATAACTTTCCGACATAAAACCCGGAACCAAATGTGTGAAACTCTTAACTTCATTTGAGTATAAATAAAACAAATTCCAACCGTAGCAAGTCAGATTTGTTCGGACTGTCAGGATAGGACATTACGCTGCCCAAAAATCTTCGCCTTCCAACTTATTTCAAGAGTTTAGTTATATCCCCCTTCCCAAGGTAAGGCTTCTAAACTCCAACGTTTCCAGTAAGGGAAACCTCCTAAAGGTTTCTATGATCGCCTGGACGATCAAGTGTCGAAAAGTCCGCTCGAACGAAGTTTTATTCCACCTCGGCTCATGTCAGCGAAACACTGACCTACCGCGACGGTACTCGAAGTACAGTTGTACGATCATCGCATAACATGGCGACCGTAGCTATCGTCCGAACTCATTACATGGCGACCGTAACATTATCGAAACCCATTACAATACGAAATAAGCTTAACACGATCTATATATGCACAACTCGGTGCAATATAACAACAGGTTGGATACGAGAGCGATCCATGCATTCATTCACGGCAAATAACATAAACAACTCACGCCCGCACACGGCGAACATTAGATAGGGTAAAACAATAAAACAGGCCCAGCGAGCCAAAAAGGGATCCGTCGAATGTGAGGAGTTCAATCTCTTCTATTGATTCACCTAGGACAGTGAGACCAATATCATCAGCAAAACCTCACTTCAGCTCCTGGAGGAAGCCCTAGGGACACAACTCTGTTGTACATAACATTCCAGAGAGTTGGACCTAAAACCAAACCTTGAGGAACACCAGCGGAAATGCTCCCAGATCTGGGAATGCTTTTTTTGATTCCCAGATCTGTGTCGTATAAAAGCACACGGTGGTCCAAATAGCTTCTCTGAAGCCTACCGAGGTACGGTGGAACCATCATCTTGGAGAGAGCTACATGTATGGCCTCCCAGTTGGCACTGTTGAAAGCATTCTTTACGTCAATCGTAACGATCGCGCAGTATCTGTTTCCTGTCCTTTTTTTTAGCAATGCGCTTCGCCCTTTCTGTTAAATAGCTGCGATCGCTTCACCAGTAGACCGCTCCTTTCTAAAGCCAAACTGTCTGTCCGACAGTCCGTGTTCGCCTTCCGTATAGACAACTAATCGGTTGAGTATTAGAGTTTCTAGTACCTTGGCGAATTTGTCTATCAATCCTAAAGGCCTTAGTGCTGATGCGTCGCCAGGGGGCTTCCCAGGCTTTGGTTGAAGAACGAGTTTTTGTCGCTTCCAGGGTATCGGAAAAAACCTGTATCGAAGCAGTTCTGGAACACTGATAAAAATGCTTCCGGGTACGCTTTGATAGCTGCTTTGATCGCCTTTATGGGAATACAGTCGGGACCAGGTGCCTTCCCCAGTTTGAGATGGTCTACAGCCTTCTGTAGTTCATCAGCGGATATTGACACAGGTTCAACATCAGGATTGCGGGGTATATCACGTGAAGTTTGTGGCTCATGGATAGGAAACAACTGTTCAATGATAGACTTGAGCACGGTTGGGTTCCTTTCCCTAGGTCCCTATCTTACCCATTAGCGTTCGGTAAGCACCAAACGGGTTGTTTTCAACCTCATCGCATAGGGCCAGAAAGCATCTCCTTTTACTTGCCTTAATCTTCCGTTTTAGATTAGATCGTGCCAGGATGTACAAACGTCTCAGATCCTCCCTTTTGTTCCGAGGATTTGGCTCGATTCATCTTTCGGCGTGCTTCGATGCAATGGCTTCGGCACTGGGCTATTTTGGTAGTCCACCAGTAAGCTCTCCGTCGTGGCATAGAGGTGTCACATGCGTTGGCGATCGCTAGCGCTATCTCCAAGGCTGACGAGGTGTTTGAGAAATCACCAAACCTCAATGCCTCAATAAAAAGTTCTTCGTTGAAGCATTGTATTTTCCAGGCTGGAAAACCGGAGCCATGGGTAACCCTCTGGCACTTGCTTCCTGCCGTGTAGCGTATCACTCGGTGGTCGCTGAGGGTGAAGGCGTTGCTTTCCCTCCAGTTCATGGAAGAAGCCAATGCTAGACGACTACAGAACGTATGGTCTATAATGGAAGTTCTGCTATTCCTTACAAATGTGAGACAGGAGCCAACATTTACCAGTGCTAAGTTCAGTCTAGAAAAGTGCTCCAACACGGCGTTTCCTCTAGCATTGTTCTTTTACTGCCCCATTCCGTGGCCCAAGCGTTAAAATCTCATGAAATAACGATAGGATTAACATCGTAGACCTCATCTGAAATCCTCTGAAGCATTTCTTCGAATTTCTCTAGATCCCACCTTGGCGGAGCATAGCAGCTGCATAAGTTATTTTATTAATGACTGCAATCACATACCCCCCGCCATGCCTTGAAATGATCTGCTGGATCGGAAATCTACCAGAAGCCCAAATAGCAGCGGGCCCTGTAGAGTCAGAAACCCAATTGTTTATGCCGCTAGGACAGCGACAAAAAAGAAAAAAAGTTTCAGAACGCAACAATTGGTAAAACTAGGACATTTATGTCATAATCAATATACAAAAGTATTTACTAATACAGCGCCATAATTTTAACGCCCTTGTACCTAATTTAATTATGCTTCAAAATGGTAAGAAGCTTAAACTGAAATGATTATGAATATATTTAAATTGATTTGAAATGTTTTATGTTTTATACTCCATTTTCTTATAAACCATAGTGCAATAATAAAAAAATATAACTGTAGTTAACTTGAATAATAATTTAATCTCGTTGATATCAATAAATCATAAAACAAAAAACCTATACGTATCAAAGTTAAAATATCTTTCAAAATATCAAAATAACGTACACCGGTCGACGAGCTTGGCCAAAACAACAGTAAAAATATTGCTAGGGAATATTATAAGGCGTGTAACGCTTCTCCAATTAACGTCACTTTTATTTTTTTTATAAAACTAATCTATACGCAATCTGAGATTGACTGTCAATACGACGAAGGCCACAAAAACAGATAGAAGGCGAAAAGAGCCAAACTTCGACCCTTTTTCGAACACGACTTCGAAAAAAGAAAAATAAAACTATTTTCTCGTAGGCGTCCACCAGCCTAAAAAAAATAGTTATTTCATTTATGTTAGAATTTATAACAAACCAGGATAAATCTTTAGGGTTTCTTTTGTTAAGACATGGTTGGTATAGAATATAAGCAATAACATAAATTATCAATATGAAAAAATTAATTTTTTTATAAAAAGTATACTCACAGAGGCCACATCTGTAACAGGTTTGTAGTATTGCATTACTTCTACCACCGAAGGTACATCAAATCCATCCAAAACAATACCGTACAGAATACGGTATATGATGCATACAAACCGTAAAGATGATGGAACTTTATCGCTCATAGTTGATAATTTTTCGTCACTGAAAATGAAATATATTTTAAATGTAATCCTCGGTATTTATATAAATGTTTTTATGTTCACTGTTCATATTATAATTATAATTGTAATCAAAATAATTATTAACTGGCATCGCGAATAAATGAACTCTTTTAACAGTCGTTTAAGTTCATTTTGGTTTAACTCAGTTCAATTGTTGTTCATTCCTGTTAAAATAAACGATCGTCAAAACATTTAACAACTGCTCGATATCGCATATAGGCAAACACCGGGAAAAAATTCGAGTAGTATAATTAAACAACTGTTAATTTGTATCGCTTCGCAATTTTTAACGACTCTGGTTAATTTTTAACGACTGTTAATTTTAAACCGATTCTTTCGCGATGCCAGCTATTAGCTGGCGTATGCGATACAAATTAACAGTCGTTTAATTATACTGCTCGAATTTTTTCCCCGTGTTTGCCTATATGCGATATCGAGCAGTCGTTAACTGTTTTGACGGTCGTTTATTTTAACAGGAATGAACAACAAATGAACTCGGTTAAATCAAAATGAACTTTAAACGACTGTTAAAAAGAGTTCATTTATTCGCGATGCCGGCTATTATCTCTATTAACATATCCGTGACTTCGTCCGTACTGACGAAAATACTAGATAACTGACAAAACTGACAAGCTCTTTCAAGATTCATTTCAGATGGTTTTTGTTGGATTTTCTTGACGCTTCCCATAGGATCGGATGCATCAGGCGGGATAAAATACTACTCAATCTCGGGGAAACTACGTAAGTCTTTCACGTTGTTCAAATGCTGCTGGGCTTGGAATTGTCTATAGAGCTCATTGAGTTTGTAATTAGCTCCTCGAAAATTGGTAGCATCGTCGGAATGAATTTGTTGTATTATTCCTCAACGACCAATAAATTGTTTTAATGATGCGATGAAAGCATCCGTAGTCCTGTCAGGTATAGCTTCCAAATGGACAGCCTTTATTTCCATCCACACAGAAACAAAGATGTAAGCTTCCACTATTACGGTTCGTCATCAGCAGCTGTGTCAAACATTTCATCAGAGGGCCGCAAGTACAAATTTTCAGTGATTCGTGGGCCGCAAAGTTGAGAATGGAAAATATACCCCAATATGTATGTAAAATGCTTTTTTAGATTTTTATTGTTAAACAAATTGACTTTTTAATTGAGAAAAATGTTTAATGTACTTTCAATGTGTTCAATCTCACTATTTCGGATAATTTATTTTCCTCGTTTCGGTGTAACTTTCAAACCTTTAATATTTACCAGCAGTTATTCGTTGTGCAGCAAAATTGGAAGAGAGAGGTTTATTCGCGACATACACTGTTATTTATAAACTACTCGATCGAGCCGGACACTCGAAATTGAACGAAGAATGTTCGTGTTTCGTTAAGCACGATATGAAGTGACAGGGCTGTGCCTGAACATCCTCCCCCCCTTGACGCAAGTCAACAAACAAAACAAAAACAATCAAAATAAACAGAAATTAGGTGCATATGCTCTCGTCGGCCTCTGCCACAGGTAAGATACAAATTTTTTTTATCGGACGAGTTACGATACCTTTTGATGTTTTCAGTGTTACTACCCGTGTCAGCTTGTCGTCTCCGGTGTGCACATGTACGATACGTGCGAGTGGCCAACGGGTTGGGGGGAGAAATCATCGTTCAGGATGACCAGTCTGCCAGGTAAGATGCTGTCGTTCCTCTTCGCCATGGTGTTATCACGTTGCATCTCTTGCAGGTATTCCGTCGTCCAGTGCTTCCAGAAGCGCTGCACCATTACTGCCACTTCTGCAAGTCGCTGAGGGTGCAGGAACGAAGATGGGTGTAGTCCGGCTCGGGGACAGCATGCATCGATGTGCCCACGAGGAAATGCGCTGGGGTAAGTGCCGATAGCTCGTTAGGGCCGTCTGACATAGGTAGGAGAGGACGCGAGTTCATCGCCGCCTCAATCTGCTGTAGGACAGTTGTGTAGCCTTTGTAGGATAGTCGCGTGCTGCCTAACTGCCGAAAAAGGTGTCGCTTGGCGGTCTTCACAGCTGCTTCCCACAATCCGCCGATTGTGCCTTGGGAGGGGTGAAGTGCCAATTGATGCCGCGGTTAGTGCAATCTGTCACAATTAGATGTAGCTGCTGTTCATCGCGAAACATTTCGAACAGCTCGTGAAGCTCCCTCGCCGCGCCTTCGAAGTTTTTCCCGTTGTCCGAATGTATGTGTGCCGGTAAACCGCGTCGTGCTGTGAATCTGTGTAATGCAGCTAAAAAACCAGCAGTAGTTAGATCACTTACCAGCTTCAAGTGTACGGCCTTAGTGGAAAAACACACAAACACGCAGAGGTAGCATTTTCCCGGGGCGGCTCGTTTATGGGATGGCTTCAGGTATAATGGACCGGCGTAATCCACTCCAGTAACACTAAAAGGCCGGCTGGGAGTGATGCGCTGCGCTGGAAGCTGTCCAAGTTGTTGCTGGTCAAGTGTCGGTCGCTGTCGAATGCACCGAAAACAATTCTGCACAATGTGCTTAACAAGATGCCTTCCATCTAACGGCCAAAACTCTTCGCGAATTCGAGATAAGAGCAGCCTTCCTCCTCCATGACGAAGCTCCTCGTGTTGATACTTTGCGATCAATTGCGCGAACGGATGTTTCTTGGGAAGCAAAACAGGATGCTTCGCTTGGTAGGGAAGTTGAGATAGTCGTAAACGTCCACCTACACGGATAATCCCTTGTTCGTCAAGGAATGGACTTAGTGCACGTAAAGGTGATTGCCTCGTGACTTCGTTTCCCTTTTTGAGCTGCCCGAGTTCAGCTGAAAATGCATCCTGCTGTGCTAGGCGGCTGAACACAGTGTTTGCTGTTTTCATGTACTCGGGTGTGACGATTAAAGGTGCGGGGTGCTGTGCTGCTGTTCGCTGAGAGCGTGCCTTTTCCTTAGCGTTACGTGTGAAGCGAATGCAGTATGATACGATACGCAGCAATCGCTTGTAGCTAGAACACAACGCAAACCAAGGGTGATTAGTGGTTGTGTTTACAACGGCAGCACTCACCTGGCGAATCTCTAGATTCGTTTCGTTGGCTGCTTCCGGGTTAGAGTTGAGCCAGATGGAAGCGGGCAAAGGTAGCCAATCCGGACCGAGGCTCTACAGTTTGCTTTTCAGGAAATCAGCGGCTGACATGCCTCGTGAAACCAGGTCAGCAGGATTAGACGCGCCGGGTACATGTCTCCACTGCCGCGGGTGTGAGTAATGCTGCACTTCAGATACCCGGTTAGCCACAAACGTTGCCCATGTGTTGGGTGTGGCGCTGATCCAGGTTAAGGTGATGGTGGAATCCGACCAAAAGAAAGATTCTGCATCGTTGATCCCCATCGCCTTCTTTACTCGGTGATACAGGTGTGCTCCTAATACAGCAGCGCATAGTTCAAGGCGGGGTAGTGTGACGCGCTTGAGCGGTGCCACACGCGATTTGGAAGAAAGCAACGTTATGCAAATCTGCCCACCTTCGCCTTCACAACGCGCATAAATGCAGGCTCCATATGCTTCCTCCAATGCATCACAGAAAGTATGTAGCTGAATACGCGCACCAGGTAGAAGCGCATAACGACTAACCTTGAATTTAGAGATGAGTTGCCAATCCTCTTGTATTGTTTTCCATTTCTTACAGATAGTATCTGGAACATACTCGTCCCAACCAACTTTCTGCAACCATAATTCCTGCATCATCATCTTGGCCCGAATGACAATCGGGGAGATCAGGCCCAGCGGATCGAACATGCGAGCTACGTTGGATAGAATGGATCGCTTTGTCGGAATGGACACATCACTGGATATTGCGGATTCGAAGGATAAAACGTCATGCTCTGGCTACCATGAAACACCAAGAGTCTTTACCGTCTCGTGTGGTAAGAATTGCCGCGCTGACTGTGTGCCGATTTGATCCGCATTTAAACCGGCGAGCACCTCGAGCTGATTGGATGTCCACTTTCGCAGCTCGAAGCCGCCTTTGGCGAGCAATTGAGAAAGCTCGATTCGCAACTGGCGAGCATTTCCGATGGAATCAGCACCACCGATGAAATCGTCAACGTAGAAGTTAGTTTTCAAAGCAGCTGCAGCATTGGGACAAGAGGCGCCCTCATCGTTTGCAAGCTGCAGCAATGTTCTGGTTGCCAAGAATGATGAGGGGGCTAAGCCATAAGTAACCGTATTCAGCTCAAAATATTCGATTGGCGAGTGAGGCGAAAATCGAAAGCAAATGCGTACAAATTTCCGGTCGTTAGGATGGAGCAATACTTGTCGATACATTTTCGCAATATCTCCAACAACGGCTACCTTATATGTGCGGAAGCGCAAAATTATGTCGAGCAGATCGTCCTGCACGACAGGGCCGACGCATAACGCCTCGTTTAGCGAAAAGCCGGTGGACGTCTTAGCTGAACCATCAAATACCACGCGAACCTTTGTTGTGGAGCTAGCGGCTTTGAACACGGGATGGTGAGGCAGATAATACGCGCGTTCGTCGTCGGAGGGATTTTTTATGCGTGACATGTGCCCAAGCTCCAGATACTCACGCATGAAATCATGGTACGCCGCTTTTACGTTTGGATCTCGTTCTAACCTCCTTTCTAACAAACTAAACCGCCTTAATGCTGCTGCCTTTGAAAGGCCAAGCTTATCATCGAAGTCTGCTTGTTTAGGTAAGCATACCATATAACGACCAGCTTCATCTCGCTGTGTTGTATCCTTGTAAAATTGCTCACATTTGCGATCCTCAGGAGAATAGCCATCGTTAACCTGTAGTTCTTCTACTTTCCAGAAACGCTCTATTGATTCTTCTAGTGAAACCATACACACCACGGATGAAGTGTGAAAAGTATTGGATGTTGCTGGCTGAGAGGTAGATACTGATCCACTCACGACCCAGCCAAATACGCTCTCCATCAGGACTGGTAGATTCGATGACATTTTATATTGCGCCCCGCTTACAAAGAACGAGTGATAGTGCCGGGCACCGAGAATAATGTCGATCGGTGCCGACTTCTCGAAATGGGGGTCGGCGAATATGATTTGTGGCGGTAATTTCTAGCCGCTGGTGGGCACATCATGTGCGGGCAGGTCAGCAATAAGCTTCTCGACTATCAAAAACTCAACGTTAATCGCATAAGGGCTCGCTCTGGATGATACCGTGGTGCGCATCGATTTCCGCACCGGGGTGGACGATTGACCAGCACCAATCAGCGTGATATCGACCGTGCCCGATTTAATACCTAGCCGGTTAGCAAAACGGCTACTCATCAAATTTGGCTGGGAGGCACTATCTAAAAGTGCGCATGCAGGATGCATTATGCCATGTGCATCAACAATGTTTACTAGTGCAGTTTGAAGCAGAACTTGTTCCGTAGTTTGCCTCAATGCTGCTGCATAAGTGCGTTGCGTGTTTGCCGTGTGATCGTCTGTGTTGTGTGTGTTGCGTACGGAAGCATTTTGCGCAGCTGACGTGTTTGCAGTGGAAAATGTGCCGTAATTTTGTGAAGAGTGTAAAAGCGAGTGGTGTGTTGAATTGCAGTGTCTGCACTTGTATTGCGATGAGCAATCACGCACACGGTGATTGTCGCGCAAGCAATTCAAGCACAATTTCAGTGTCATTGTGTTTCGGTACCGTTCCTCCGGTGTCATTTGCATGAAACGGGGGCATTTCGTTAAATTGTGATCGGAGTGGCATAAAGGGCATGTGCGTGTGTCGTGTGATGTTGACGAAAAGCTTGCTAAGCGCATAGGCGGAGCATGTTTATGTGCGTAGTGCGTTTGGTTCACGGTAGGGGGAGCTTCGGTAATGTTTACCTGTAGGGTTTCCAACACTCGCATACGGCGCTGTAAAAATGCGATTAATCCTTCGTAACTAGGATTTTGGCTAGTTGAGGCATTTTCCTCCCAATCTCTTAATGTGGAGGTAGGCAATTTTGTGCACATTAAGTGTTCTAACAAGCAGCTCCATGCCTCCGTTTTTTCGCCTAGATGATTGAGCGTTTTCTTGTGACGTTCGAACTCGTCCACAAGATGGTGAAGGGTTGATGCACTCTCCTTCTTAACGGTGGCCATACCAAAAAGTGCTTGAAGATGCCGTTTCTTTAACAAATACTCATTCGAGTATCGTTCGGTGAGCATTTGCCATGCTAGCTCGTAATTGGCTGCGCTGATCGTGATTGCTTCGATCACCTTTGCGGCTTCGCCTTTCACGGAAGCTCGTAAATAATGAAACTTTTGTATCGGTGGTAGTTCCATGTTTTCGTGAATTAATCCCTCAAAAGTGTCCCTATACGTGAGCCATTGCATGTAATCACCATCGAACTCAGGAAGTGAGATGGTGGGAAGCTTTATACCTGCCAACGGGTTAGTGTTTGGTGTTGTGCTTGCGGATCGCGGAGCGTGCACCCGTTTAGCCTTCAAATGGGCTTCAAGGCGTATCAAACGCGAGCCAAAATCGTCTCGTAACGCGGCATTGTGACTTATCACTTCCTCGGTGGCCGCCGCATCTTCCAATTTGGCCTGAATTGCTTCCAAATCAACGAAAAGCTTCTGGACCTTTGCCATGCGAATGTTGATTTCGATTGCATCCCGTTCCGGGTCAAATTCTGCCAAAAACTGTTCGTGCTTAGCCAATACTGCTAGTAAAACTGTCCTTCTGGACGACAAAACGTTTATCGGAGCAGTCATAGTGCGGTTTGACAAAAACGCTAAATTTCGCGGACACAGTGAACTTGGTCGATTGTGAGGCGACTAAAGCACAGTTACACGCGCGCAAACAGTGATTATCGCGAGAATAATTAAGATTCAGAAAACCAGATTCGTCTTAATCCTGGTCACGGCACCAATGTTCAATCTCACTATTTCGGATAATTTATTTTCCGCGTTTCGGTGTAACTTTCAAACCTTTAATATTTACCAGCAGTTATTCGTTGTGCAGCAAAATTGGAAGAGAGAGGTTTATTCGCGACATACACTGTTATTTATAAACTACTCGATCGAGCCGGACACTCGAAATTGAACGAAGAATGTTCGTGTTTCGTTAAGCACGATATGAAGTGACAGGGCTGTGCCTGAACACAATGTTATTATTAAAATAGGACATTTTTCATTACTCGCATTCTGTTACGGCAGTTCTGCTAGAAAATATCTGTCAAACACACTTTTTCACTGAAGTAGGGGAAGTCTAGCAACCTTTAGTGAATCTTTTTCGAGCAATCCAAGCTATCCATCGCTGGATGAATAACAAACATATTTGCATGTAATTTTTTAGAGATCAAAAGAAAAATTGTAATAACACGTGTTTAAACATTATTTTCGCTAATTTCCAAGTTCCGAATGTTCTGGTGGTATATTCATTTCTTATAACAAGAACACGTATTTTACGAATAACTTTTTTTAAATTATGATCATTTTATCTGACGAAGATTCGTGGTGTGTGATCACATACAGATCGACAAATCTGTTTTTGACACTTGAAGGGAGATGATTCGCGAATTGAGGAATTGAGGACTGTGTCAGCTAATCTATTAATAAGCTTTGTATTGTAATTTCGATTGTTTTTATCCTTGATCTAAATCCTTTAGGCTTAAGCGTAATCATATAATTTTATGTTTGATTTTTGGGGAGGTTGGAGAGCACATTAATTCGTCTTGCAGAATGTGGGGTACAAGTAATTCCAACTTGGCTACAATCACTTTTATTAACATATATGGTGGCATGATTATGACAAAAAACAGAAGTGGCTCCAGTCGAACATCAATGATGTAAAATTCTAAGGTCGGAAAAAAATCGGAGACGAATGAATCCTTTACTCGGCAGTCGGGGGCATGGAAATTGTCAAATTCGGTCGGACAACCGATGACTCCAACGGTTCCGAATGGCTCTAAACGGCTCTACAGGCTACGGACGGCACCGAACGGAACTGTTGGTTTGATTTGCCCGGATTTGAAGTCGGAATAGCTATGATCGGAAATGGTTTTGAGCCGTGGATGCGATTTCGACAATCAATCACTAGTTGTTGCGAAGTTCCCAATTGAGTGTATCTAGTTATTTTCATTCCTAATTCGGTTCTAGAAAGTTAACGCAAATCTATTTTTCCATAGAGAACATGTAATTGAGTCTGCACAAAATTATGCAAAATTTCAGAATTAAATCAAAACATAATACGACTGAGTTTGTATTCGATTTAATGTTTTTAAGGGTCTCGGTTGCTCTGTACGTACGTGTAGAATAAGTTTGTTAGATGTTATGGGAACATTAATGTTAGTTTCGAAAAATGTAGCATCAAAATTATTATTCTTTTCTGGAAAATTTAATACACGTCGACAAATAGTAATAAAAGAGTTTATGGTTTGCAGTGTTTTAAGAAATTCTCAAAATATTCTCGCGGGCCACATTCAAAATCCACGCGGGCCGCATGCGGCCCGTGGGCCGCCAGTTTGACATGCCTGGTCATCAGCATTATTTGATGTAAACGGGACCATAATCAACACCAGTGTTGGCAAACGATGGTGTAGGTACACTCTGGATATTGGCTTGTTGTTAGCTGTTGCTGATTAGAGTTGGATTAACGCGGAGGAATTTTACGCACGTTCTTGCGATCGATCGGATGGTGGAACGGGCATTCAGCAATGTATATCTCTATTTCATAGCGTTCATCAATCCAGTTTGTCCAGAGACCATCTTGGTACATTGGACCAGTGACGGGTCTTGGCTTTCTGCTTTGATGGATATTAACAAGGGAAGGGGGGGTGGTTGTGAGTAATGTGTGCACTTTTTCATGTATTTTTATTTCAATATTATTTAAAATTCATGCACAAGTTACATGGTAAATATAAAAAAAATTACAAAACATGAGAAGAAAAACTTTATTTGACCATTCCAAATTCTTCACTGGGGCCCCATACGTAGGACTGACTATCCTGCTATGGTAATAAATAAGTCACTGAAAGCCAAGCTCATTTTACTAAGTGGGTACAGGCAGTCCTTCACCAACAGCGGTTGTTGTGCCAAAGAAGAAGAAGAAGAAGAAGAAGAAGAAGAAGAAGAAATTCTTCATAGATTGGGCTTTTGCTGCCAGCACCAGCATAATTATGATGTTTTACTACATTATTTCACCACAAATATGATATCTTTTAAATATTTTTTCAATAAACTATGGCCCATTTCACACAATAATTTTTCACATTAAAACTTTTTTTTAACACAGTTGTGACTCAAATTGTGGACTACTTTATCCATTCGGTTGCATATTTCAAATCGTTAGGAAAGATGATCTACTTGTTGTTTTGAACCATTGTAAACATAGGATGTGTGAGACATTACACAACCATTAGCTGGTATTGCGAAAGAATTGGTTTAAAATTAACAGTCGTTAAAAATTAACCAGAGTCGTTAAAAATTGCTAGAATTTGGCATCGCGAACACATTGAGTCCATTTGTTAATTTTAACGACTGGTCCTATGCCGCCGTTAAACAAACGACTGTCAAGAGTGTATGCGATGCAAATTAACAGTCGTTTAATTATACTGCTCGAATTTTTTCCCCGTGTTTGCCTATATGCGATATCGAGCAGTCGTTAACTGTTTTGACGGTCGTTTATTTTAACAGGAATGAACAACAAATGAACTCGGTTAAACCAAAATGAACTTTTAATGACTGTTAAAATGTGTTCATTTATTCGCGATGCCGGCTAAAGTTATGCTTAATGCTTAACACGTTCAGCACGATAACATGTCCCAGGGACTACCAGTGAACTTTCCAGGATGCTGGTTTCACAATCAGCTTGCGTTCTTGATGCTGGCGAAACGGAAAGTTGATGAAAATCAGCGCCGGGATGAACGTGTTAATGCGAATAAGGATTCAGCGCGTTTCATAGCAAACCAGCGTTAGCTAGCGATTCCTTAGTCATTTTTACATTGCAGCAATTGAACTTATTGCGCTTTTTTGGTTTGATTTGTGAAAATTCAAATGCATCGCAGCAATGTGTGTAAACGGTTTTTTAAGCGCCACAGCAACTCATGAGCATTGTCCACACGCGAGAAAGAGATAGCGCTATGGAGGGATTGAGCACGGACGACGGCTGACAGCGATTGGCCGTCTGACGCACCAACACATCCAAACCTTCGACAGCGCGCTCAGGCGAGGGGTATGAGGCGGAGCCAGGGACGGGTAGCTCGACGAGCTGCTTGACAAATTTGCCGTTGGAGAGAAAAGGAAGGCATGATAAAATTCTCCGAACGGCATGATTTCTTCCGTCGCTTTGCGCAGCGGGTTTCCTGCGCAGGAAACTGCTCGAATTTGCGCAGCGGGACGCATCGTCAAAGTAGAAAAAATCGATTTACATTGTGACTCGAGTTCTTTTGGTTTTGGTGCCATACTCCTTCAGAAACAAGACGAAAATAAATTACACGAGTTCTAATCTAGCATTTGACGCGAACGGACGTGTTTTTTAGCTAGTGCAAAAATACTATAGAGCTGAGCACACTGCTGTGTGCGAAGAGTCGCCAGAATGGCGAAACGCGGGAAGAGGAGGCAGAAAAAGTGGGAAGATACCTCTAATCCTTCACAGGTGAGTACGTCGTTACCAGCAGCTGATGCCCCGGATAAACGCCCGAAGCACTCTCAGCTGGAAGAATCATCTCAAACCGAAGAGAACGACATCGGCGACGATGATTTCATCGAGGTTCGCTCTCGCAGTAGTGGATCGACCAAAAAAAACAACTCTCGCACCGGTTGCAGCACCCATACCAAGCGGATCACAGGAATCTAAACCTGCTTGTGCAAACAAGCATTCAAATGCCTCGCTCTCCAAAAAGAGAGTATCTACTCCCTTGAGGGAGCTATGGAAGTAGAAAATCGCTCGCACGATAGTGTTCGTGTCGAAACAACCAATACAGCGGTAACCCCTCAAATTGCTGCCTCAACCTCATGCCCCAATACGGTAATCCGTTCTGCACGCATACCACCGATCGTGGTCAACGCACCGTACCATCAGCTACGCGCTGAACTTGCCGGTATACCCGGTATTGTCTTTCAATTTGCTGGCGCAAATTTGAAACTAATAATCAGCCTTGCTGAAACTCGTGACCGAGTTTTAACGTTACTTAAGGCAAATCGAAAGGAGTTCTTTACCCATGAACTACGCTCAGAAAAACCCTTCAAGGCAGTAATCCGTGGTCTCCCGGATCTTCCCGAAGAGGATATTATCACCGCTTTACGCGAGCAATCCCTTGAACCCTTGGTCTTTCTCAAAATATCCAAAACACACTACGAGGGGCATAGCAGGCAGGCATGCCTTTACCTTGTCCATTTCACAAAAGGTACCATAGGGCTCTCAAGTGCATCCGCATGGTTGACTCCATTCGTGTCTCATGGGAGGCACATCGCAGTGGTAAGGGCCGTATTGTTCAATGCCATCGTTGCCAAGCCTTCGGTCATGGAACAAGAAATTGTTCTATGAGGAAACGATGTGAAAATTGCTCTGAGGAACACGACTCTGAAACGTGCCCTACCAAAGCTCCAGAGGCTACTAAATTTGCAAACTGCAACGGTAGCCACCGTAGTACTGATCCCGACTGTCCAAGTCGACAAAACTACAATCTAAGTCGTCAAAAAACTTCGACCATCACCCAAAGGCAACCAAAACCCCCTGGGCAACCTCCACCGGCATTAACTAATGCCAAATTTCCGTCTCTTAAGCATTTGGGTCTGCCTACACCTACCAATGCACCCAACGCCAATCATAATACAGCCCGCCAATATAATACAAATTCGCCGTTATTGTGGAATTAGTCATTCGTTATGGATGCTAAACTCCGCATTGTTACGTGGAATGCGCGATCAATCGCTGCTAAGAAAATACCCCTGATGGAATTCCTTCTTCGACAAAAAGTGGACGTTGCACTTGTTAGTGAAACACACCTTAGACCAGACATTAATTTCTCATTAAAAGGATACCACTTCCTACGACTGGACCGCCAAGGCACTACTACCAGAGGCGGAGGGGTTGCTATCATCGTTCGCAGTGGTATAAATTTCAACCAAATATCGCACCTGAACACCACGGTCATTGAAGCTCTGGGTATAGAAGTGCAACTATCAATCGGGTTACTAAAAATCATTGTAGCATACTGTCCGATGCAGTGCAGGCGCAACGATGGCAAAGCCGCCGCGTTTAAAAATGATCTCACCATCATCACCCGTTCTCACCAAAGGCTCATCGTTGGTGGGGATCTTAATGCACGCCATCAAGCATGGAACAACCTCCGACGTAATACAAATGGTGAATTACTTTTTCGCCATTCAGAGTCAGGACGGTTCACAGTCGATTTTCCGGATTCTCCAACCTACATCTCAGCGGGGGGCACATTTAGCACTCTGGATTTATTTTTGACTAATGTCAAAATCAGTAAACCTGAAACCCTGGTTGATCTTACTTCTGATCACTTTCCGGTTGTGACAGAGGTAGACTGTTCCGTCTCCGCGGGTTCCATCCGACGTCGTAAAGAATACCAAAATGTAAACTGGCAGCGCTTCGGTCGCCTGGTAGACAATCAAATTCAATCGACGGAAATTCTCTCCGTGCCAGAAGTAAACATAGCGATCGCTAATCTTGAAATAGCTGTCAGGTCCGCGGAAGCGGCATGTGTCAAAGAATCAATGATCAGGGGTGAGTTTTCGGACATGGATTACCATACTTTAGCACTGATAAAAGAAAGAAATCGACTCCGGCGAATATTTCAACACACAGGTGATATCACTGCCAAGCGACTTGCGTCGACTATGGCTAAAAAAATATCCGCTCGGGTTGAAATAATACGAAACAAAAATTTTGGTCGTTCCATCCAAAGAATGGATACCAGAGCTCCAGCTTTCTGTAAACTGGCAAGGATACTCAAACATAGGCCATAGTCTGTCCCACCTTTGACCTCTCTTGCGCAAATCCAAGTTACTCATAGCGAAAAAAGTAATGCTTTAGTCAGCCAGTTTGCCAATGCTCACTCGGTTGGTATTAATAGGGCGAGTCGCATCGAGGCTAAAGTGGCTACCACCTCAATACGATTGGAAGATTCAGTTTTTACTGTACCTCTACAAGAGAAAGTGACCATCACTGATGTACGGATTGCTATCGGTCGCATGAAAAATTTGAAGGCTCCCGGATTTGACATGATATTTAACATCCTTATCAAACATTTGTATATTTGTATATTTATTAAATGATCGACGGACCTCATAAGCCCTCTCGATATATGTAAGGGTACAATAGGAATATACCATAAATAGTCACACGCTTTACAATAACACAATAATAACAACAATAACAATTACAAGGACGCTAAAGATTCTGGCGAGAGGCGCGAAGTAAATTAATGCGACTCAACACATTTGCCATCGTCATGCCGGGCTCATACGCATCAGATTCCGCATTCAGAGCAAGACATATATGCAAAAACGGGTCTCGGGAGGCGAAGGCGGTCCTTGTCTCTGGGATGGCCAGCATCGCCCGAGGGCGGAGAGTTCTTGCAGGCACGTACAGCTGTATCAACGAGATCAAAACCGGACAATCGATGCTACCATTGAGAAGCCCAACGATAAAAGCCAGCCTAGCATTTCGTATTCGGTCGTCGAGTTGGGGTAACCCGAGCAACAAACTCCTTGTTGTGTAGTCGTTGTTGCTGCCCCACGAACGGAGCGCGAAACGAGTAGCCCTACGCTGGATGGACTCCAAGCGCGCAACCCCCCGAGCAGAGGAGGGCCACCACACAACGCTGCCATACTCCAGCACTGATCGAATAAGAGCCCGATGAAGAGTTTTGGTGCAGATTGGGTCAGAGAGCTCGCGAGTCATGTTAACGACTAAACCTAACAATTGACTGCATCTTGTCACAACGTGATCTAGGTGTTGCTCAAACGTGAGTCTCGCGTCGACGAAAACACCCAAGTCCTTGACACAATCCACTCTCTGCAAAGTTTGCCCGTTTAACGTGTAGTCGAAATGCACTGGAGAGCGCGAACGGCTGATTTACAGGTGAAGCCACTGTGCCTGATCACAAAGGTATTTAACATTTGTTTCGATTTTTGACGTTTGACGTTTAACGTAAAAGTCGCTTTCGCATATCGCTCAGTATATTTTCTTGAAAATCGCGCTGTTTATCACACTATTTTTGGGTTTCTGTATAACCACAGTATTTTAGAACACCGTTCGTATATCGTGCAATAGTGCGTTTATCTCTGTGACCCAAAAACTCGCGCATATTTCGCATTTCGGATCGCGTCTGAGTTCACGCCTCCTGACCGCCATCGCTCTTGTTGCTGCAACGACAACCTGCACCGTTTCCCGTAGAATGGCTCGTATTTGCAACGCCTGCACTATGGAAATTGCGGAGGCATCTATCAGCTGCTGCCTGTGCGACTCTCCATTTCATCAGCGCTGCACTTCGGTTCCCGCTGATCTGTTCCTGCGCATTTCGGAATATACAGGGTTTTCCAAGCCACTTCAATGTTGAAACTAGAAATTTCAATCATGTTAAATGTATGCTGAAGGCTGCACGGGTGAATTCAAGTCTGAAAAGCCAGTTCAATACAAAATGTTTTGTTTTCAAAATCGTTAAACTATTTTTCAATATCGGTATAAGCCATTTCGATCTGTCAGTTTGGCGGGCTCTCGCCACTATGGGATAGAAAGAAATTAAATACGTTAAATACGTGTATTGGCTGCAACAACGTCTTCATGAATCCGCGCACCAAGTTCGTAAAAGACGCAGCCATGTTTTTTTTTCTTTTTTTTTTTTTTAAGCACAAAAAGATGTTATGGTTTATTCATATAAATTTGTTGAAAGACAAGATGTTTTAAATCCTCGCTAGGTTTCCTACCGTTTTGGCGCTTACACTAGGTACATGTTACATGAGATGTATCGTTATAGTTCGTTGGAACAGAAGAACAAGCAGTACTTCGCAATATATTACAAGGCTTCTGAGCCTTGTGAATTGAGACCAATTCTCTATCGGTTAATATTACCGAATTGTATGGGAAAGGAGAAAATTATTTACAAGGCATTTAACTAACTGATAATCTATTTTTGTTTTGATCTAATTCATTGGTATTTTCATCGTATTCCTAACTGCTAAACAAATTACTAATTATGTCAACTTCCGAGTCTCGACATTTGCGCTTTAAGCACTCAATGATTTCACTTATTTAACTTTTATATGAACAAAACCTGTTTCGCTATGAAGGACCCTGGTGGGATATCTATTTGGCAGTCCCATAATGGTTTTCAGGAATCTGTTTTGTATGACTTGTATAGTCTGCATATTTGTTCGAGAGCACCTTCCCCAAGCTATGCTACCGTACGTTATTGATGGTAAAACAATGTGACCGTAAATGGCCAATCTGTTTTCCATCGATAAACCTGAATTATTTTTTAAGAGGGAGTAGAGCATTAAAAAAAGTGGCCTGTTTTGGTTTTTATATAGCCTACGTGAGCTTTAAAAGTTAGACGCCTATCCAGAATGACTCCTAGATAGCGAGCTTCTGAACCCCATGGAATGATGTTATTTTCCATTTTTAAACGGCCCACTTTAGCGATTATGTTGGATGCTGTCATTCCAACCTTATATGGGAAAATTAATGCTTGGGTTTTGGTGTTGTTAACCACAATCTTCCACTCTTTGAGGAAATTCACATAACTGTCACATAAGCCCTCGTTGGAGACCTGCTCGTATGAATCTCAGAGGTTTTGCCGAGTACAGGATGGCTGTGTCGTCTGCATACAGTGCCAGGCTCGTGTTCGCCCCCAATGTAGGGACGTCAGCAGTGTAGCAGTAGCAGACAACAGGAGACCCAGAATACTCCCCTGCGGCACACCAGCATTGTTTTCGTATGGGTCAGATTTCTCTGATACAATGTAGACAGCCGAAGACCGTCCATTTAGGTAGCTTTGTACAAGCCTAACAATGTACACAGGAAAGCCCTGCACCCTCAGCTTATGTATAATACCATCGTGCCAGACGTTATCAAAGGCCTTTTCCACATCAAGAAGAGCCATGGCAGTGGTTTTTCCACGCATTTTGGCAGAGTCGAAAACGTCTAAAACGCGCTGAAGCTGCTGGGCTGCCGACCGATGTTTCCTAAAACCGAACTGAACTTCACTGATGACATTGTTCGATTCATAATGAGCCATCATACGAGTGTAAAATATTCTTTCGAACAACTTACTTAAGGCACCAAGGAGTGAAATCGGACGATAGCTTGATCCTAAGCTAGGGTCCTGACCAGGTTTTAAAACAGGAACCACTTTTGCATATTTCCACAAGTGTGGAAAGTAACCTAGCTCCAGACACCTGTTAAACACGTCGGTTAGTAACACGACAGTGCTGTGTCCGACGTGTTTCAACATAATATTAAAGATACAGTATCGGACATAAAGATAGAACCCTGGTGTTTTCAACGCACCTTGCACTTGTTTTACCACGTTACTTGTGTTTGTGTGTGTGTGTATGTGAGTGTGTGTGTGTGTGTTTGTGAGTGTGTGTGTGTGTGTGTGTGTGTGTGTGTGTGTGTGTGTGTGTGTGTGTGTGTGTGTGTGTGTGTGTGTGTGTGTGTGTGTGTGTGTGTGTGTGTGTGTGTGTGTGTGTGTGTGTGTGTGTGTGTGTGTGTGTGTGTGTGTGTGTGTGTGTGTGTGTGTGTGTGTGTGTGTGTGTGTGTGTGTGTGTGTGTCTGTGTGTGTGTGTAGTAGTAGTAGAAAGAGAGTGTGCTTTTTAATGTGTATTTGCAAGTGCGCGGGTTTGTGTCTCAAAAACGTAGCTTGCTTTGGTTTCATATTGCATGGAAAGTATTCTGATAATGTGTGTTATCATGTGAGACAGCGTGCGTTTGCACTTGGATAAAAGCTAAAGTTTGCATCGACAGCAGCGCTTGTTCCTCGGAAGAAACCGCAGGTGTGCTGGTTGATGAATGTGCATGCGCAGCGATGTAAAATGGACACGCGCACAATACCAATGAACTCGGCATTCCCTTACAGGTGTTTCTCCAGTGCACGCCTTAGAAATGCCTGCGTGCATCTCTGCGTTGAACGGTGTGTGCGCATGTTAAACTTTGTGCGTGCATTGAGCTGGCGCGCAGTTGTTCTTTTCAATGGGCGTTTTGTTTCATGAGCGCGGCAGTATTCGGTTCTCGATTTAAATGGGTAGACACTCAATCGCTTACTCATTGATAGTTTTTATCCATACGCTTTTTTGCTGCTCTACAACGATGTAATTCATCACGTGTAGAAGCAGAACGCAGGCTGAGCACGGGATCAGCCGTGTCCAACTTTTTAACCAGCCCGTTCTTGACGGTCCAAGCAAGCAATGTTAGTAACAATGGGTCGAGGTAAACATTGTACCGATAATCAGCGCCATATAATAAAGCGAATGGCGGCTGCTGGCATTAAGCGCAAAACGATCGAGTTTGTAATGGAACGATCGCGCACTTTTGTCGCACTTCGGACATCCGAAATGTGTTTGGACAAGCAAAACGCGCTTGGACAACTGAAACGCGCTTGGACAACCGAAACGCGCAAGTCAACCGGACGTCCTCAGAAGACCACGGCTAAAGAAGACCGTAAAGTTGGTAATAGATCGAAAAAAAACTGATCGCGAGGGCGGTGGTCCTGCTTATTACATCAAAAACCTTACCCAAAACACAAAAAAACTACTAACAAATCTATACGAAACGACATACTTGTGAAACAAACACACACACCAATACACATTCAAACATACATACACACACACACACACACACACACACACGCACACACACACATGTTCACACACATACACACACATACACACACACACACACACACAAACACAAACACACAAACCACACATAAACCTGTCCCAACAGGTGCATGCTGCGTTGAAAACACCAGGGTTCTATCTTTATGTCCGATACTGTACCATCCGCTACTGGTGCTTTGTAGCCAACAAGATACTTGTTTATGTTTATGTTTATGTTTATTTGTCTATCGATGGACAATAATGCCCTCTCGAACCATTTTAGCAATGTTTTACAATGAGTTCTTTACATTGGTTTACAATAACATAAAACATAAAAATGTGCACTATGGAACCAAATTTAACACAGAAACACGATCATTAAACTCAGTTGGCAAAATCCTCGGCTCAAAAGCGTCGCTGACTGCGTTGAAAGCACGGCACATAAGTATGAACGGGTCAGAGGAGCCAAATTGCGTTCTACGGTCGTCGAGGGCCAACATTGCCCGAGTCCGGAGCGGCCTGGCCGGAACGTACAGGTTGATGGCAGCCAGTAGTGACGGAGAGTCAATACGGCCGTCGAGAAGTCCCGTGATGAACGACAACCTGGCTTTTCGTATTCGCTCACTTAGGGTGGGTAGCCCGAGTAGTAAACACCTAGTCCGGTAATCGAGCCTTTGGTTCCATGAGCGAAGTGCAAATCGTGAAATTTTGCGCTGGATTGATTCCAATCGAGCTAACGGACGCGCTGCAGTTGGCCACCATACGATATTTGCATATTCCATCAACGACCGGATAAGTGAGCAATAGAGCGCCTTGGTGCAAGGTATATCGTTAAGCTCGCGAGTCATATTGATAACTAGTCCTAGCATTCTATTGCTGGTGGCCACTACGTGATCCAGCTGATCCTTAAATGATAGTTTTGTATCGAGCAAAACACCTAGATCCTTAACACATAGTTTTCGCACCAAGGACTGTCCATCAAGCGCATATTCATACAATGATGGGCAGCGAGAACGACTGAAAGTGATGACTTCACATTTATGTGTGCATAGGGAGAAAGCATTACGGTTGCACCAACACTGGAACTCATGCAAGGAAGTTTGCAGTCGGGCGTGGTCTTCTGGTTCACGAATAACACGAAAAATTTTAATGGTTCCTAGGAGTTCCCCGCTGGAGATACGCTGAATATTTGTCGCTTCAATAGGTTCTGAAACAAGAGAACTGATGCTGTCAGCAACCCTACTCTCATATGTGCTAGTCATGGATTCGCTCAATCTATGTGCCTGAGCAAAATTGACTGACAATTTCACTGATTTTTCCCTAGGTGTAAAGGCAGGGATTCCACCATCAATTAGGACTGGTATCGGTCGACGCTTATCTTTGAGCACCTTCGTTAGACGCCAAAAGGGCCGAGAGTGTTTAGGAAGTGTTTTTAAACGAAATTGTCTATTTCTTACCTCGACCATTCTGGCGTCAACAATCCTAGCTACCTGCCTGTATAAAGAATAGTAAGTCCTGTTCCTCGTCCTTTGGTATGTCCGTCTCAACGAGTTTTTTGACGCAATAAGCCGTTCTGTATCTGCGTCGAGTTCAGTTACCTTATGTCGTACTTGGATCAGCGGAACAAAACGATCTACTGCTTCCTTCATACAGCTTTCGACATTAATGATCGCTGTATTAATGTCTTCGATGGTCAGAAGAGGAGGTGCCGAACTGACGTTTTCCGTCATATACCGCTCAAATCGTGGCCAGTCTGCTTCTCGATAATTTCGCTGGTGTCTAGTGGCATGCATCCCCGGGCAAACAATGTTCATAACCACTGTTAAGTGATCAGATGACAAAGACGTGATGGTGGAAGGGACGTCAAGACGATCTGTCATATTCGAGATGAATATGTCAATCGTAGAGTAGGAATTGCCATTCTGGAACGAAGGCTGAAATGGAAATGACACTGAGCATGCGCTGGCTTGTGTGAGTTCTCTCAGAATCATCTATTGCTCCATTCCTATTGGTGCGAAGGTTTCCCCACTCCTGTTGACGGGCATTCAGGTCGCCAGCTACAATGTATCTTCTTGAGGCCCGGGTGAGCAGTTGAATCGCGTTTCAACAGCCTGCTGGTACCACTAGTGTCGCTTACTTGCTGCTCAGCACTGAGCATTTCGATTCCCACAGCCTCAATGTAATGGGTGTTAGGAAGGGGGAGTACTTTGAACGCTAAAGTTCGACGGATAGCAATTAGAACTCCCCCTTTTGGCTGATCAGGACGGTCCAGTCGAACTACAGTGTGCTCAGGGAGAAAAAATGATTTGTTATGCTTTAGGTGCGTTTCAGTCACAGCAAGCAGGTCGATTTTTTCATGATTCAGAAAGTCAATCAAATCCAGTCTTTTTGGAAGGACGGAGCAAGCGTTCCACGTTGCGCACTTAATCATCTCAAAAGTTGGCTGTGATAAATTCGACCATTTTCATTAGAATCTGATCACGCGGGCACTGTTTTGATAAGCGCTTGAATTCCACCCATAAGCGGACAATGTCACCAAACTGTGATTTTATTTCTTCATCTTCCTCATCGGAAAGACGGGATCGCAGTTGATCCAGCTTATCTTGGGCTGGTTGCCGATGGGTTTTTCGTGGAGTTGAATACGAACAACTAGCAGATCTAAATCAGAATCTGATATTTGCACTGTAGGCTTTGCTGTTGCTGCTGCTGCTGCTGCTGCTGCAGTTTCTGCAGCTGTTGCTGTTGCTACTGCTGCTGCTGAAGCTGTTGCTGCTGCAGTTTCTGCAGCTGTTGCTGTTGCTGCTGCTGCTGCTGAAGCTGTTGGTTCTGTTGCTGATGGCCATGCGGACAACCATGGCAAGTGCAGACAGAATCATCAGCAACTTTACGGTACTGTCCAACCCAAGGTAATGGTTCCGCCCACGATGATCTAGTTGGTATTGGTGCCGGGACTAATCGTCTTGGAACATTTTGTGTGGAGTAACGCTTCTGCAGGTACTGCTTACGCGAGGGGCAGTTTCGATTATAGGGGCTATGGTCCCCCATACAGTTTGCACACGTATGTACATCTCCCATCTCTTTTGTGCACTGCTTTGAGCGGTGATTTCCTGCACACTTAGCACATCGCGGTGACATTGGGCAGTGCTTAGCACCATGTCCAAAGTTTAGGCAGTTCATACACTGTAGCACATCTCTATGTTTCGGTTGGAATCGTTCCCATTTAACGGTGGTGTAGTTAATATGGGTTATTTTTTGCAACTCCTCTAGGCTGATTGCTCCTTTTGGAAAGGAGACAACAAAGAGTTTTGATGAGAGTCCCCGGCCCTCACCAATTTTAACTTCACGTACAAGCGATGGTTGTAATTTTACGCCACGTAACATTACGGTAACCTGCTCAGCCAAGCCGAATCGTAGTCCTTTTAGGACTACCTGATAAGGCTTATCAGCCTTGAATTCATGAGAATAAAATTCTTTCGTGTAGTTTTCAAGCAACTTTTTGACCTTATCATGGTCATCTCTTGATGCCGCATTTATGCGACACGTGTTTCCAGAAGCGAAACTAAAGGAGGCTTTAATGGCACCTGACTGAGTGGCATCACAAAGGGAACCGTATTCCTCCTCATTTAATCCCGAGACAACAATTGGCGGGATTTTTTCTTTGCGGTGGTTTTCTTCCTCCGCAGTATTTGGTACATCAATACCATCCATCGCTGCATTAACAGCTACGTCGTCAGCTGTCGCCGGCGTGATTTTTATTTCCCTTTCTTCTTTGAAGCCGGGGTCGATGACTCCGGTTGAGCCTCCTCGCGTTTTCTTCTTCTCATTTCAGCAAGTAAATCCGGCGTACGCTTCACTCTTTTCTTTCGAACTGCGGGGCAGGCATGATATGGCACAGTTCGCCACTTACTCATTTACGCATGTGTTGGTGCGAGCAGAACACACCGCACACTTTAATCGTCAAGGTCACAAACGAACACAGAGCGCAAAAAACACGTCCGATCACGTCAACGTCCCGACAGCGAATGAGACGCAGCCATGCAATCTGGATCCCAGGCGGCAATAACGACAGTAACCGAAAGCATCAAGACCGTTATGGAGCCATTGACTAACGAAATTAAAACTGAGTTTGCACGGATGAGCCAACCTGACCTAAAAACTCCACGTAGCAGTCACCCTCCCGCAAAAATTCGTCGCATAAATCCATCCAAACGTTTGTTTTCCGATGTCATTAAGGACAATCACGCATTGTTTACATTCGGTGCTACGTGCAATCAAAGAAATAGCCAAAACAACAATACGAAGCGAATTGACAATGTTCAACGCAAAACTCATGCACCACCTGTGATAACTGGCACAAAAAAGGATAAAGCAGCTTTTCCGATCAAAATAGTTCCCGCTCATTCCACGGTGCAAAAATGCGCGTTGTATATTTCCCGGCTCTCTCCCGATACAACCAGTGACCAAATTGTACAAATGGTCAAACAAGCTTTATCCATTGACGATGCTACAGCATACTGTCTTATTCGCCAGGGTACAAATACGGCTACACTCTCATTCCTGTCGTTTAAAGTGTTAGTGCCTTTATCACTACATGACAAGGCTCTTTCCCCTGACACCTGGACTCTTGGCCTATCAGTACTTGAATTCATTGACTATCGAACTCAACAGCCGAGTGCAAATTTTCGTATACAACCGCCAATGGGTCTCTCCACCCCTACAACTTTGCCTACGGTACTAAATATTCGGTCACCGCCACTGCTGGATCACACAATTTTATCGGCACACACTCCACGCACATCACCAACACCGCAAACCCACCGGTATTCATTCCACGCCGGTCTCGTAGTACAGTCGTCAACTCGTACGACTTAACAACATGCCCGTCATGGGTTCAATTCCCAAATAGACCGCGCCGCCATACGTAGGACTGACTATCCTGCTATGGGGGGGAATCAATTAGTCACTGAAAGCCAAGCCCACAAGTGGGTACAGGCAGGCCTTGACCGACATCGGTTGTTGAGCCAAAGAAGAAGAAGATTCATTCCACGCACATCGCGCACACTTACAATCACACAAATCATTCTGACACGTCTCAATAAACGAAGAACACCGGCGCTGAAACAACGTTAGTAAATAATAATTGCACTTACCAGACGATTGTTTTTCCTACAACAAACAATATTTTTTCTACTGAGGCAGTGCTTGACGAAAGGCCCACGCAACTTAATGATCGTGAAACCAAAACAAACCATCGCCAAAGAACGGACACTACACTCACACATCGCACGGCTATCATGTCAATCCTACAGGAGTCGCCTGCAGTAATAATACTGACGAATTATTGTTCCTGTACCAAAACGTTAGAGGATTGAAATCTAAATGCAATCAAGTATTTGACTATGTTTCTACAACCCACTATGACGTTATTATCCTGACTGGTTGGATTCAACGATTGATTCCTCGGAATTGTTCCCGGATAATTATACAGTGTATAGAACAGACCGCAGCAGCAAAAATAGTAAAAAATCAACCGGTGGCGGGGTTCTTATTGCCGTTGCTTCACACCTACGTACAATACTTTGTCCTACACAGGATACCGCTGAGCAACTCTGGGTAAGAGTTTAGGTAATAAACGTACTTTTATCACGGGTGTAGTGTACATCCCCACAGATTTAGTAAACAACACTACTACCATGCAAACTATCTGCTCCACCATAGATAATATTGCTTGTGCAACCACCGATACGTTTCTCCTATTCGGAGACTTTAACTTCCCCAATCTTTCCTGGAACACCGATGATTCTAACGTTCCTGCACTGCGAATCAATTATGAGAATCCACGAATTACGGACAACTGCCGCTCTTTGCTGGACTGCATCTATAGTAATGGGCTTTCTCAGATCAACTTTATACCTAATGCATCGAATAACATTCTCGATCTCATAATTGTCTCTGACGAGATCCTACATTATTGTGCCCCACCGGTGGTGTCACCTTTCCCTATGGTTGCCGTTGATGTTCATCATCCTCCTGTTGAACTACACTTAACTGGTGCTGGCAATACAGCTCGTTCCTGGCGTTCTACCTCACCAAACCGTGAGTCCGGCACACGTAACTACAGGCGAACTAACTTTATCCGTCTAGCTGAACTGCTTCAATCTACTGACTGGTCTTTCCTGGAAGGTAATCCGGATGTTAACTCAGCATTGGTACTATTTAACACAACACTACTGGCGCTTATATCTGATTGCTGTCCTCTAATGCCACCGCGTCGCAATCCACCATGGTCTGATGCACGTTTACGCCGTCTAAAGCAAAACAAAGCATCATGCTTTCGCTTTTACAGTACAAATGGTACTCAACACTCCAAATTAAGGTTCATTGCTGCCCATAATGTATATAGAAGCTATAACAGACAACTTCATACTCAATATCTCATTCGAGTGAAATTCTCGCTCATCAGACACCCAACACGATTCTGGAGGTATGTTGAATCAAAACGCGGTAACAGCTCGCTCTCCGATGTTCTCACATATAACAACGTCTCCACAAGCAGTAAGGAAGGCATGTGCAACTTATTTGCTGATCGTTTCAAGGACTGCTTTACTACGGATGATGCAAGCTTATCATTAGAAGCAGCTTTAAATAATGTGCCCCGTGATGTTGTTGACATTGATGTACGCGATATTATTATCTCGGTAGATACTGTACTACGTGCTCTGCAGCAGGTCAAAACCTCATACAACCCTGGACCCGATGGTATTCCTACGGCAATCCTTGCCAAATGCTGCGAATTTTTAGCAGAGCCTCTGTCTCAAATCTACCAACTCTCTTTTGCACAAAGTACTGTACCCACGGCCTGGAAATCCTCTGTGATGTTTCCGGTGTACAAAAAAGGGGATAAAAACTCTGCTGAGAACTACCGCGGTATAACCACCTTGCCTTCTTGTGCCAAGGTGTTTGAGATCGTCATACAAAACTCGCTAATGTATCACTGTCGTTCTTATATTTCTACACGCCAGCATGGTTTCTTTCCTCGACGCAGTGTTACCACAAACCTGGTGGAATTCGTCTCCAACTGCCACGCAGCCTTTACTTCCGGAACACAGATGGATGCAGTATACAAGATCTAAAGATCTTGATCGTGTGAACCATCGTTTGCTGTTGGCTAAGCTCGCCCGGATCGGTCTCTCTACTCCGCTGGTGAATTGGTTCAGGTCATATATCTCTGAACGTTGTACTACGTACAAATCGATGGTGTCTCCTCTAACGTTTTCGAGAGTTCATCTGGCCTCCCTCATTGCAGCAACTTGGCACCACTGCTGTTCTCGCTTTTTATTGACGACGTCACACTGGCCATTACGGAAGCAGATTGTCTGCTTTATGCGGATGATGTTAGGCTGTTTCGTATCGTACGGAACACTTCCGACTCTCTTTCTCTGCAAAGATCGATTGATGTTTTCTCTGACTGGTGTATCAATAACGACCTGCTAATTTCTGTTGATAAGTGTACGTCAATGTCTTTCTTTAGAATAGCTAGTCCGATAAGGTATATCTATAGCATATCAGGGACACAACTACCGCGGTGCAATACGGTCAGGGATTTAGGAGTCACCCTGGATCGCAAACCAGATTTCCGACAACATTACTGTGATATTTTAGACAAAGCTAACAAAATGCTAGGATTTATTGGTCGACATTCGAGAGAACTCAATGACCCACACTGCCTGTTAACTCTGTATAAGTCCTATGTTCGTTAGAACCTCGAGTTTAGTTATACAGTTTGGTGTCCGTTCTCTAGTGTTTGGTCCAATAGAATAGAAGCTGTCCAAAAGAGAGTTACTCGTATTGCCCTACACTTCACTCCGTGGCGTAATGTAGCCCCTCGTCCATCGTATCATACTCGTTGTGTGTTGTTTGGTCTGGACACACTTGCTAGGAGACGTGATAATGCTCAATGTACGTTTTTGTCCAAACTTATTGTTGGTGAGATAGATTCGCCAGAACTGCTGGCTAGAGTCAACATAAATGTCCCTCCTAGAGTGTTCCGTAACTACAGACTAATAAGAACTGACCTTACAAGACGTGCATACAGCGAGAACGACCCAATGACTGCGATGGCCCGTAAGTTTAATCAGCGTTACATTTTATTTGACTGGCACCTACCTACTAGATTATGTTGATCCGTCTTGTCATTGTACACTGCGTTAGTTATTTAAGTTTTAGTTTTAATTTAGTGATAAGGCCGCTTGTTTGGCCAATCACTTAATACAATAAACAACAACAACAACAACAACAACTAGGTTACTTCCCTAGCACATGGAAGTGTGCCAAGGTTGTGCCTACACTCAAACCCGGTAAAGACCCCACGCTTCCGACAAGTTATCGTCCAATCAGCTTGCTCCCCTCGTTGGGTAAGCTTTTTGAGAGGATAATTCTTGACCGCCTACAGAACTGGGTATCTGAGCTTAATCTCATTCGACCGGAACAATTTGGTTTTCGACAAGAACTCTCAACAGTTCATCAGCTTTTACGAGTCAAGGGTTGCATCGATCAAAACAAAGCGGATTCAAAATCCACAGCTGTAGCACTGTTGGATGTTGAAAAAGCATTTGACAGCGTTTGGCATGGTGGGCTTTTACACAAGCTGGTTAATTTTGGTCTTCCAGTTTATTTAGTTAAAATTATTAGCAGCTACTTAAAACACAGAACATTAAGAGTGGCCTTGCACTCTGCCTTATCTGATCCAAATCCTGTGCCAGCAGGTGTACCACAAGGGAGCCTTCTGGCCCAGTTACTTTACATCTTGTACACTACGGATATCCCTCCCCTCCCCTGTGATGGCATACTGTTTCTGTTCGCAGATGACACTGCCTTTGCAGTCAAAGGTAGAAACATGATTGAACTAAAGAGCAGATTGCAACGATGTCTTGATGGCTTCCTGAGATTTACTGCAGATTGGAAGATCAAAATCAATCCATCCAAAATCCAGGCAATTTTATTTCCCCATCGTTTTAAGAAAACGCTGACTCCACCTCTGAGCCCGGGGCTTTTAGTTGATGGGACGACTGTACCATGGTCGCCGTCGGTAAAGTATCTGTGGCTAGCGATAGACTACAAGATGATCTTCAGGGGACATGTCAAATCCATCCTAGGAAGAGGGCATCTTCTGTTGAAATGCCTTTATCCACTGATCAGTCGTAGGTCTCGTTTATCGCAATTAAATAAATCTTCTTCGGATTCAAACACTGTTAGGAAAAGGCAGTGCTATTGATGAGTCCAACCCGGACGTATAAACGAGATGAAGTGAAATGACAGCAAGGGAAAATGACAGGGAAACGGTTGCACGCGCTTCAAGCCAGTTGCGAGAGAAGCGAGCAGCAGGTGACACCGTTTTAAAGTTTTTGATCGGATTTTTTGGTGCTATTTTATTTGGATTTATTTGGATTATTATTTGTCTTCAGGAGAATAAATAGTTAAACTAAAACTTTCGCCTTGTGGCTGTTTGCTCTCGCACTCAAACTGTGTTTACATTAAAAAGCCTTTAAAACGGTTCCAAAGGTGAAATGGGCCCAAAACGGAACGATCACTGCCAGGCTTGCGGTGATCAGCGGGATGATCCGGATTTTGTTGCATGTGACGAGTGCAATTTATGATGGCATTTTTCGTGCGCCAGATTGACGGAACCCGCGAAAGCTGTGGAACAGCGGAAATGGTTGTGTGTGGCTTGTCAAGCTAAGCAACGGTCCGGCTTGATTCAGAGGACGCCGGTCAAGCACGCAGAACAAATGGAAGCTGCAAATGCTAACCTCAATCTGGAGGAGGTTACGCAAAACGTGGCTGAGAAACATAACCTCAAACTGGTTGAGGTTATCCAACAAGCGGCAGAAACACCCATGCCTTCTTCAAGTGGGACAAGCTACAACGCGGTGAGCAAACCTAACCTCACTCCTGCTAAGGTATCCGACAGCGTGGCTAATCGGCTAGCCATTATGAAGCGGCGGCAGGAGGCGGAGAGGAAACGGATGGAGCTCGAGTTGCAGCTGAAGTTTGTGAAGGAGGAGGAGGACTTGTTGTCCGAGGAGTTGGGTGTGAATGTGATTTCGGGAGCATCGGCTGTGACACCGTCCCGGCCAGATGGAGAATCGATGCGAGGTTCGCAGCGGGATGAGCGTGGTCTCGCCCCGCGACTAGAAAGTGTTAATCGAAACGTGCCTACCGAATTACCCGAGTTTTCAGGGGACCCGGCGGAATGGCCCGTGTTTATTGCGCACTACGACTACACAACGGAGAAATGTGGTTTTTCCAACTGGGAAAACATGATACGGTTGCAGAAGGCGCTCAAAGGTCCTGCGCTTGAAGTTGTGCGAAGCCGTCTAGTGCTACCGGAGGTGGTGCCACAAGTGATTGCGACGCTGCGATCGCGCTATGGTCGGCCGGAACATCTCATTTCAGCGCTGATTGGGATAGTGCGTCGGATTCCTGCACCTTGCAGGGAGAAGCCCGATACTGTTGTGGCGTTCGGCGAGGCAGTGCGGAGCATGGTAGATCACATGCAGGCTGCTGGTCTACGGGGACACTTAACCAACCCGTTGCTGCTGCAAGAGATCGTGGAAAAGTTGCCGACGAGCGAGCAGTACAGTTGGGCACGGCACATACGAGGCGTGACGGAACCGGATCTAATCGTGTTTGGCGGATTCATGACGGAATGGATGGACGATGCTGAGACGTTAACCAGGCTGGATTCATCCTCATTGAAAGCCGACAGGAAGAAACCTAACACCAAGGGTTACGTGCATGCGCACGTTGAAAACCAGGGAGCGACCACATCGGGAACAAGAGCCATCCAGGTAGGACAATCTTGTTTTGTGTGTAACAAACAGGGACACCTTGTGAGCAAATGCTTCGCGTTTGGAGCAATGGCGGTGAAGGACCGCTGGCGGAAGGCCCGTGCACTTTCTTTATGTTTTAGCTGTCTGGAGCGGCACAATTGGCGGACGTGCCAAAACAGAGCGGTTTGCAGCATTGGTGGGTGCACGCGCCGACATCATGCGTTGCTACACGGCGCTGAGGAGTCTCGCGAGATCGGCAGCGAGCAGAATATTATAGAAAACCGTGAAGGAGGAATCGATGGTCGTGTCATTGCGGAGAGTAACCATCACCAATACGTGTCATCATCATCGAAGGCGCTCTTTCGAATAGTGCCTGTCACCGTGTATGGACCGGCTGCTACGGTGACGACGTTTGCGTTTTTGGATGAAGGCTCGTCCATGACGCTAGTGGATGACGATTTGGCGGAACAATTAGGCGATGAGGGCAAGGTGGAGCCACTTTGCATCCATTGGACAGGCAACACTACAAGGATCGAGGCTGGATCCAGACGAGTAAACCTGAAGGTGGGACCTGTTGATTCTACAAAGCGGTTTGCCATCCACTCGGTACGGACTGTGCCAGGGCTAAACCTACCTCGACAATCCTTCGTGCAGGAGGAAGAGAGATGGCAACATTTGGAGCGGCTACTGATTCGGCAATATCGGGATGCGGAAACCAAGCTGCTTATTGGGTTTAACAATTTGCGGTTGGCGGTCCCTCTCAGGACTAAGGAGGGAGGCGTTGGTGATCCAATCGCAGTAAAGACACGCCTTGGGTGGTGTATTTACGGAAAACCGGCGAATCTGGAGTGTGAACGGTTGTTGCATATTTGCGAGTGCAACGACCAAGGCAACATTCACGAGACGCTTCGAGAATATTTCGACATGCAGTTGATTGTTGCTGCACACGGCGTCGAACAGGATCCAGATAAGCGACGTGCGAAGCAGATTCTGGACACTACCACGGTACGAATCGGGAAGCGATTCGAATCGGGATTACTGTGGAGGAAAGATGACATCGAGCTACCTCCTAGCATCGACATGGCGCGTCGTAGGTTCAATTGTTTGGAGAGGAGGATGGAGCGAGATGGACATCTTAAGGAGCAAGTACATCGACAAGTTCGAGATTTGTTGAGCAAGCAGTATGTTCACAAGGCTATGGTGCGTGAGCTGGAGGAGGCTGACCAGCGACGCGTATGGTACCTACCGATAAGGGTGGTTACCAACCCAAATAAACCTGGAAAGGTTCGGCTGATTTGGGACGCAGCAGCTAAGGCGCATGGAACATCGTTGAACGACATGCTGCTGAAGGGACCAGACGAGTTGAGCTCGTTACTTGGCGTACTCTTCCGATTTCGTCTGTACGCAGTGGCGGCGTGTGCAGACGTGAAGGAGATGTTTTTGCAGATTATGATACGAAAGGAAGACAAACACGCGCAGCGTTTCTTGTGGCGTTACGAACCAACGGACGAGTTAGAAACCTACATCGTGGACGTCGTGACGTTCGGGTCTGCGTGTTCACCCGCAACAGCGCAGTATGTCAAGAACCAAAACGCACGAGAGCACATGGAACAATTCCCACGAGCGGTGGAGGGAATTATCGACAGGACTTACGTAGATGACTTTCTGGACAGCTTCGAGACGGAAGAAGAAGCATGTCAGGTATCCCATGACGTAAGGGAGATATTTAGGAACGGCGGATTCGAGTTGAGGAATTGGACCTCAAACAGTATGGAATTGATGAGATGTCTTGGCGAAGCAAATGGCGACATCAAATGTTTATCGTCCATGGGAGACGAGGCGGAACGAGTATTGGGAATGCGATGGAACCCTGCATCTGACGAGCTTGGATTTTGCACTAGGGCGTGCACGGCGGTGTCTGACCTCTTGATAGCAGAGAGGATTCCAACGAAAAGAGAGGTATTGCGATGTGTGATGTCCCTTTATGATCCTCTTGGGCTGCTTGCGATGTTCGTGATCCACGGCAAGATCCTGATACAAGATCTTTGGCGAACTGGCACGCAGTGGGACGAAGAGATTAACAACACGCAGTTGAACCATTGGCGTAGATGGATTGATCTGCTACCGGCAAAAGCAGACCTACGCATTCCGCGCAGTTACTTTGCGGCAGCATCGAAGAAGATGTACGAGAATGGCGAATGGCATTTGTTTGTCGATGCAAGTCAGCACGCTTATGCATGCGTCTTATATCTGAGGATATTTGATGATGCTGGAGAACCTCAGTGCACACTCATCGGTGGGAAAGCTAAGGTGGCGCCACTGAAGCCACTTACTATTCCGAAGCTTGAGCTTCAGGCTTGCGTGTTGGGAGCGAGATTTTTACGCTACACGCAGGAGCATCATCCGATTAATGTGAGACGACTTGTGCTTTGGTCGGACAGCACAGTTGCGTTGTTGTGGATAAGGTCGGATCCAAGAAACTACAAACCCTTCGTGGCTTATAGGGTGGTCGAAATACTGGAGAGCACATCGGTTGACGAGTGGAGATGGGTACCTACTGACCACAACCCGGCAGACGAGGCCACGAAGTGGAAGGGGAAGCCGAATTTCGACTTTGGTGAAATGACAGCTAGGGAAAATGACAGGGAAACGGTTACACGCGCTTCAAGCCAGTTGCGAGAGAAGCGAGCAGCAGGTGACACCGTTTTAAAGTTTTTGATCGGATTTTTTTGTGCTATTTTATTTGGATTTATTTGGATTATTATTTGTCTTCAGGAGAATAAATAGTTAAACTAAAACTTTCACCTTGTGGCTGTTTGCTCTCGCACTCAAACTGTGTTTACAAACACCCTACCAATGTATTGAGTAGAACATATTAATGCTTAGAAGGCAATTGCAAATCAATTTGTAAAACTGTTAGTTTTACCATTAAATAGGTCTTAATGGAAATCGAAAATTTAAGTGGTACACCCCCGAAAAACATACAAATAAATTTATATGAGAACGGTAGCGAGGTATTTATATGAGAACTGAGAGGTATTTATATGAGAACGAGCGAGGTATTTATATGAGAACGCGTGAGTGTATAACTCATCCCTCCCAACAATGGCACTCAAATTCTCTCATTTTCTCATGCCCTCTCTTTCACATTCGTAGCTCGATCTCCCTCTTCTGGGACTTAGCGTTCTGAGCATGCGGTTTTTGCAACGGCCATTTCGTGCCGCTTCGATCTCATCACCTTCTCTCCCTTCCCACCCCCCCTTTTTGATCCACACTTTGGGGCTTGCAAATTGTTGACATGTCAAATGAGAGTGAAGCCAAAATGTTGTAGCGACCAGAGCGCCATCTGGTGCGCACATCTAGAACTACCGACAGAAAATGTTTAACGGGCTAGTTAGACAGGGACTGCACATAAAGCTAGAGCAGGACAAACAGTGGTAGCATGCTGCACCGCAGCTGTAAAAACGGTGGCTTGCTCCATACACGCTCTCTCTCGTCCTAAACGTTTCCACACCGACACGCGCATATCCGTCCGGCTTACCCCACATTTCTTCTCCGGCAACTCTCGAACGAACAACACTAGTTTTCGCGTCTCTCCCGAACTCACCGTTCCGCGGCTTAAAAGAAAAAAATAAATCGAATTCTATCTGAACGTAGTTCGCAAAGCGTGTTGCGTATCTTTTTAAAAAATTAGGGACCACATTTGTGGCGCCCCTAAAATGTAAACAGCAAGTGTTTGCGTTTGCGGTGATCTTGTGAGTATTTTGTGCAAATTATTATTATTATTATTATTTATTTCATATTGTCAGCCGCCTAGGGTATCACAATAATATGTCTTACAAACTAAGGAAGAAGGAAGTGTTAAGGATGGGAGGTTGATGATAGAGACAAGGACTCAGAAAGACGAGAGCGAAAACTGGACAAGGGGACGTGGTAGTCGAACAAATCATGAGCTTCATTAAATGCTGCGCAAGCTCTCAAAAATGGATCTCTCTGACCAAAAACAGAACGGCGGGAGGGGATAAAAATGGGAGGTCTGTCGCGGAGACGACGAGAAGGGACGTAAATAGGAATGGAGCTGAGGAGCGAAGGAGCATCGATATTGGAAGTCAGGAGGCTGGCAATGAAGTAAGACTGCGCGTGTGAATGCCGGGATTTGATTTCCATCAAGCCCAACATACGACAGCGGAGAGAATAAGAGGGCACAGGTGCATTATGTCCGTGCAGAAATCTACGAATAGCTATACGCGTAAAGTTCCTCTGCACTCTCTCTAGTCTCTGCATAGCGACACCTCCAGCCGGGGTCCACACAACACTAGCGTAATCCAGAATAGATCGAACCCAGCAACAGTAAAGCGCCTTCAGGCATAGCGGATCTCTCAACTCATAGGCAAGACGAATTATTAGTCCCAACGCTTTGTTCGCTTTAGCAACGACATGATTGATCTGATCCTTGAATGTGAGGGAGTCATCGAGCCAAACACCAAGGTCCTTAATAGAAGACTCTCTAAAGATCTGAGTTTGACCAAAAAAGTAATTCCATGTAATTTTCCTGTTAGGACGACCAAAAGAGACAACACAGCATTTAGGGGGACAAAGCACTAACCCATTAGACGAGCACCAAGATGAAAAATTATTTAAAAAACTCTGAAGCGTTTGACAATCAACAATAGAGGACACAGGAAGAAATATCTTCAAGTCGTCAGCAAATAGAAGGTGTCCATCAGCAGGTAGAACATTAATACAATCGTTTATGTATAAGATAAACAGTAAAGGGCTAAGCCCTTCCCTGGGGTACACCCGACTGGCCTATGAATGTAGAAGAGAGGAAATTCTCTATTTTGACTGTGTAGCTACGGTTTGCTATAAATGAATTTAGCCAAGTTATTAAAGGATAGCCTATTCCTAATTTCTTTAGCTTATCTATTAGCAGGTCATGTGGTAGACTGTCAAAAGCGGCTTTAAAATCAGTATATATTGCATCCACTTGACGATTACATGCAATATTCGACATTAATGAAGACACAAAGTGCATTAGGTTGCTCGTGGTGGATCGTTTAGGCATAAATCCGTGTTGATGTTGCGTTATATAATTTGTTACGCATGGAAGAATGGCAGTATGAACGAGTGACTCAAACACCTTAGCCATAGCACATAGAATGGACACACCACGATAATTTGAAGCGACTGAACGGTCACCTTTTTTAAAAATAGAACATATCCAAGCAATTTTCCAAACAGCTGGAAAGGTTCCCTCTTGAAAGGATCTCACATACAGGCGTTTAAGTATGGAAACAAACAAAGTGCTGAATTTTTTCAATATGCATGCGGGTATGCCATCTGGACCCGGCGTAAAGCAATTTTTTAATTTTTTCAATGCTGAGTAAATGACCTCATCATCGATAGCCACTGTGTTGCAGGAAATTATATCACTTGGTACATATGCTAAGCCATCAGATAAGGATACTGGACTGGAGTCTGGGTCCACAAATACGCTAGAAAAATGTCTAGCAAATAACTCGCTGCAGCTGGAGGGCGTATCAGCCACTTCATCGCCAAGGGAAATTATGGAAGGGATGCCGATAGAGTTGCGACGATTATTAGCAAATCGCCAGAAAGATCGAGGGTCAGAGATAAATCTTAATTGGAGACGCATGATGTATAGTTTTTAGCACGCTCTGTTGTAAATACGATATGCTGTGGAAGCATATTTGTATACCCGTTGGGCATGTTGAGAGCGAGTATGCATATATGCACGCTGTTTACGCTTCTTATCCGTTCGTAAAGCTTTTAAGGATCTGTTCGACCACGCAGGCTTAGGAGGAGGATTTAGGATGGGACAGCAAAGAGGGAAGGATGAAAGGATAACATGATTAAGTTGATTCATGGCATCGTCGATAGAAGGGGGTGATTCAATAAAATTAAGGTCCGAATTCAACATAAATTGCTCAAAAGCACCAAAGTTCATTTTACGAAAATTAAAACGTTTTACTCTAGGGTTAGAACGAGCGAACGGAACAGAAACAGAAGTTTGAATTGATATTGCTAATTCTAATGCTGGATGGTAATTGTCAAGATTAAGAAGCGGTGTGTTGGATTCAGAAATCTCTGAGCTGGCCGATTTAGCATTCTGGTTTACGAAAATAAGGTCCAGTTGGCGATCAAAAGCATTTTTCACTCCCGATATCTGTGACAATCCATTAAGCACCATTCCATGCGTTAGCGATCCATCATTGTCGGTCATCGAAGGGATAAAACAGTTGACGTCACATGGTGAAGCGATCCAGGAGAGAGATGGTTTGTTAAAGTCTCCCAATAGCAGCAACAAATCAGTCGGTTTCATTCTCTCCACAATTACACTGACACTATCATGCAGAGCGATTAACGTATCGTCACACTTACTCCGGTCCGGTGGAATGTAAACTACTCCGATGTAAATCGACACATGATTAAGCTTGATGCACGACCAGACCAGCTCCAGAGTTGCATATGTATGTGTTATCTGTGTACTAGAGAGCTTAGAAGAGCATGCGATCAGCACTCCTCCGCCGCGAGAGCGAGAACTGTTCTCACCATTACGATCACATCGGTAAATTGAATTGGAATCATCAGAGATGAGAGAGGATGGTATTGACTCGTCTAGCCACGTTTCTGTCAGTGCAATTATGTCGTAATCAGATTCTCCCAGAGCTAGACGTAGATTATTAAGTTTGGTACGAATTCCTCTAACGTTCTGATAAAACACGTGCAGATGTAAGTTAGAAGAGACATTCAGGTGAGTATGAGCCGAACTATCATCGAGGCCCACAGCAGTGATTGGTGCTACGCCAAGGTATGGTGAGGAGCGGGGTGCCAGCTGATTATTATTACTGTTATCAACTATTGCTGAATTGTTACTTGCTGTCTGTCTGTTGTTGTTTTGGTGCGTATAGCTTCGGTGGACGGTACTATTGTGCAATGTGTGTTCGGTTGCGGTGATGAGCAATGAGCGGGGCGAGGACCCGGGGTAGGATGTGGCATTGATGCGTGGTGTGTGATGGTATGGTGAGGGGCGAGGTGCCAGGTAATTATTTATACTGTTACTATCTAATGCTAGATTGTTACTTGCTGTCTGTCTGTTGTTTCGGTGCATGTGGCTTCGGTGGACGGCTCTATCGTGCAATGTGCGATCGGTTTCGGTGATGGGCAATGAGCAAGGTGAGGACCCGTGGTGGGATGTGGCATTGATGCGTGGTGTGTGTTGGTATAGATTTCCGAAGGTTTGTGGGGAAGGTTTCGAGAAGCAGGACACCAAAAATTTTCAACAGGCGATCGACGGTCAGTGAATTCACGGAAAATCAATCCCGCAGGCCAGGTAGTCGGAGCGAGAGCCTTGCTTTTAAGCGAGAGCATTAATCCCACCTTAAACGAAACAAAAGTGAGAGTGCTCGTTTCGCGATCCCGTGGCAGCAGCCTAATAACGGTGACGTCATCAGTGCCTAGTTGGTGAGTAACCATCGCTTTCACATCTTGGTCTGATACCGAGGGGGCTATTCGCGTCAAATACAGCCAGAACTTTTGTTCCATCGGAACCGTAGCTAAGACCCGAGACGGTGTTGTAATTGCTGTGCCAAAAAGTAGAGGAGCGGCAATATCGGTGGTTTTTGTGATTGGTGGTGAATAATCGACAAGTCTACGTTTAGGCGCATTGCGCTTCGGTGCATTTTGAGAAGTGCGGATGGATTCACTATTGCGTGCACTGAGTGGTATGAATGTGTTGGTGAGAGATGGTTGCATTTCCAGGCGGTCCACCATGGAACGAACAGAGTGTGAGGTTGTGTGCGTATTAACGTCTTTCTTAGTAAGTGTTGACAACATCTCATTACGTATGGCGACAAGTGCATGATTAAAACGGCGATCAAACTCCTTCAGAAGCTCCTCCTTGAAACCATCCAGGACGGTCGTAAATTCGTGCAATAATACAGATTTGCAACGCCGGATGTTCTTGCAGCCAGCACAGGACCAGGAAGTAAGCGACTCGGGGATGAGAATCTCATTCAGCACTGCATCAGAGACTCCCAGACAGGCATGGTGAAACGATTCATTACACCATCCAGCACACACATATACATTCTCGTCCGTTACAGGCTTAAGGCATGAAGGGCAGGGAGCAGCCATGTCGACGATCAGCAAAAGTCGTGATCCAGATGAGCAGCACACTTCAGCGCCAAACACTGGTGAAAAACTCGCCCGGAATCGACTGATGAATACAGCAACGATGAACTCGATCAGTAACCTCACTCAATCAGGCCCGGAACAACCACAGCACGAAAAACACGTACAAAAAACGGAAAAATAATCAGAGCGCAAACCAGAACACAACCGTTAAGACCAAGTGTCAAGTGTTAAGTTGTAGTATGTGAGATTTCAAGTATGTCAAGTATGTGAGATTTCTTATGAAAAACGTTTCGTTTTGTAGATTAAACATAAAACTAACAACGACAGTATTATTTAGTTGTGGTGGAAGCCAAAAAAATAGCTTGGAGCATTCAATAAAGCAGGATGAAATTTTTAACCTTCAAGCACGACGCTGACGCTGAGGTAAGGTGTGCTTGTGTTTAATTTCGATGATTGTTTCATTTTAGGATGTGATTTGTGCCATATAACCTTTTCTGGCGGGGATGATGTTAGGCTGTTTCGTATCGTACGGAACACTTCCGACTCTTTTTCTCTGTAAAGATCGATTGATGTTTTCTCTGACTGGTATATCAATAACGACCTGCTAATTTCTGTTGATAAGTGTACGTCAATCTTTAGTCAGCATCGTCTGCAGCTGTTAAACGGTGCAGAGGAAGGGGCTCGCTACGACCCTTCCCATACCCGGACGCTTTTTCCGGGGATGAAGGAAATGTTCCCGGTGGGTTGAACTTGTTCTGTTTTAATTGACTGGTTTTAATGTAGGTGACCATTCTCCCGGTAGGCTATATGCGCAAAATCTAACGGTAACCCGTGTTGTGAACGAATCGGCATATGCGGTGCCGGACACTGTGGAAATTGTACACAACGGGACGATGTCCAGGCACGACACAAGAGTACGATTACATGCAACTGATCTGCTCAGCATGCCACCTGATGCTGGCGTTCGGCAAGACACAGAAGGAAAGGATTTCGACGTGTGGAACAAGGATGTGCTGAATGCGTTCCTGATCGATATCACGTGGATCATTCTACCGCGACTATAAGGGCTACTTGCTGGATTGTATTCGTGACAGGGCCGGCCAGAAGGGTGTGGGCAAGTTGACGGAAATTGTCGCAATTTACCATAGCGTTCCGGTGATGCCAAAAGACGAAGCAGACTTCTCCAGCTACTTATCCACGCCGAAGGATGAACTTGCTCAGGGCAGCAAACAACTCGCCGGAGCACGGAGCACGAAAGGCATCGTACGCGCAAGGCTTCATGCTGCTGCGCGAAGCGGCCAAGTTCAAGCGTACTAGTTCATTGAACTATATAAAAAACATCAAACCAGCACGCTGTTGCCTCGAGTCGAGTACATGCTCCGATTTAACCAAATTGTTATCCCTAAAGTGCATAATCATCCTATGCAGAAATACGTGCTCAATGTATGGCGTTGCTTGCTTGTACTTAAACATATACATCTTTGAGTAAGTACGCTTTGGGGACCGTTATTCCAAGCTTATAATTGTGAAAATATATTTAATATAAATTTCAGGTTGTATGAGTCCCGTAAATGGTCGTGCCTTTTGAAAACATACGTCCCCATTAGACCTCATCAATAGATCATCTAATAAACGACGACGCTGCATTGAAAGCGGTTCATGGTAGACCTCAAAACTGGTTAGCACTTGATAAAAAGGTAAGCAAGTGAGTATTCGACAAACGTGCATGTGACCATCTCTGTTCTGTAAAAGTTATTCACAAATTATGATAACTATGAAGTATCATAATTATGGTAATAATCTTAAAGCTAACTTTGCTACTTATTGATTGCACCAGTTTAATCAATTATGAATATAAAAATTGGTATGTTGAAGCAAAATTACTCATAGAAACTTTTTATAACTAAAACTCCATAATATTTTGTATTTACTGATATCCACATTATTAAGAATAATTCATACAACTACCTTAAACCGAAAAATCAATTACTATCAACATTTACTAGCATTTATGAATTCGCTTATATTTTTCAATTGACTAATAGTTCAGCAACAATCAAAAATAAAAATAAAGCCTTATCAATATCAACAAATTCAAAGCAAAAAAAAATCGTCAAAGGAACATTATTGAATTCTATCTTATTTATCTAATTCTTCTTCTTCTTTCTTGAAAACGTACCACGACTGACACTTTTCACAATGCCTTTCGCTTGAGCAGCTGATTACGAATTTTTAAATTTTTTTATAAAAAAATCCTCAACAATAGAATCCTCTGAAGCCCTTCCTGCTCCTCCGACAACAGCAAATAGACGGAGGATATTAGAATATTTCCTGAATTCTACCTTAGGCCCGCTGCCTCCCCGTCCACTCCAATTGCAATCTACTATAAATATCCTATTAAATAATAGGTAAAGAGCCCGATGCATCCTACTCTTTGCGTTTGATGCTTTTACCTTCTTCATAAGCCATCCTTTTAAATTATTGAAGCGCTCTGCTGACGCTATACTTTCTTCTAAGTCATCTAGACCTATCTTGGTTGAAATCAAAGCGAACAAAAAGACTTCTTCATCTTCCATATGCCCATCATCATTTTGGGTTGGTTCAGCTTGGCTTTGGCTTTGAGTTTTTAAAATCTCATCCTGTTTCATTCGCACGTCTATCACTGCATTCAAAACTGTCCTTATATCTTTTTTATTTTCCTGCGCTAGTTCTACACAAGGACATTCCTGGGAACTACTCGTCGAAGCATCTGGAGCTCGTCCGACGTTTGATGTCATGATTATCTAAAATAATAGGTACAGATAAAATCAACTAATTTGTTATGATTTCGATGTATTAACGCTTTGATTCCTTCACTTACAGATTTGCCGGACGCCGAACAACTATTTCGCTAACTAATAATGAGCTGGAATAGGAAAATACGTTAATCCGGAACTGATTTTTAGCTACTCAAAACGACGCCACTTGTCGACTTGTTATTGTTTAATAAAACGCATGTAAACCAAATACCTTTGTTGTTTCATTTTGACAGCAGTTGGAATGGGTCGAACCCCATTGTGTGGACTCGCATCAATACGGCTACACCGTGACGACACTGAGCGCCTGTTCTCTGGACTTGTTCTCCGAGTGACGTTTATACCAATAAGCCGAGAGCAAGCCGAAAACAAGCCCAAGAAATTTCATACAAATTCTTTCTGAGATTGTTGAGAGGGGCGTTTTTCCCCAAGCGAATGAAAATGGCACTTTTTGGCTGTGTTTTCGATTGACATTTCGTGCACGATTTGACAAACGAAACAGTGTACGAGATTCAGACTTTTTTCGGCACAAAATCACATAATCACAACCGCGTGCAATGGCTGCTATCTTCATCGCACGTCTAGCGTTAGACATTTTGAGGTTAAATAGTTTTTACATTGTTGGTGTTTATATGAATGATACGATACGAAAGAACACAACTGATTTAAATGCAAACTAAACATAATACACAAAAACAAATACACATAACCTGCTTCAACGCTTGAATTGGAGAGCGAAATGGTTCGAAAGGAAGAACCACACATACAGTCATATATTGCTTGTCAAATTATGAGAGTGTATGAGTTATCGTCCGAAAATTTCCGCTTGGGTCCTTGCTTCCTCAAGCTTCCTCATACAGTATCGGACAGAATGATAGGACCCTAGAGTTTTCAACGCAGCATGCACCCGTTGGGACAGGTTTATGTGTGGTTTGTGTGTGTGTTGTTTGTGTGTGTGCATGTGTGTGTATGTGTGTGTGTGTTCATTTTTGTGTGTGCATGTGTGTGTGTGTGTGTATGTATGTGTGAATGTGTATTGGTGTGTGTGTATGTTTCACAAGTAGGTCGTTTCGGATAGTTTTGTTAGTAGTTTTTTTGTGTTTTGGGTTAGGTTTTTGATGTAATAAGCAGGACCACTGCCCTCGCGATCAGTGTTTTTTCGATATAATAACAATTTTACGGTCTTCTTTCGCCGTGGTCTTCTGAAGACGTCCGGTTGACTTGCGCGTTTCGGTTGTCCAAGCGCGTTTCGGTTGTCTAAGCACGTTTCGGTTGTCCGAAGCGCGTTTGCCACAAAAGTGCGCGATCGTTCCATTACGAACTCGATCGTTTTGCGCTTAATGTCCGCAGCCGCCATTCGCTTTATCATATGGCGCTGATAATCGGTACAATGTTTACCTCGACCCATTGTTACTAACATTGCTTGCTTGGACCGTCAAGCACGGGCTGGTTAAAAACTTGGACACGGCTGATCCCGTGCTCTGCCTGCGTTCTACTTCTATACGCGATGAATTACATCGTTTTCGAGCAGCGAAAACATCGCATGGATAAAAATTATCAACGAGTACGCAAGTAAGCGTCTTCCCTTCAAAATCGAGAACAGAATACTATGACGTTTGACGTTTAACTGTTCGGCCGCACTTTCGTCGCGCTCCGTGATTTTTCAGTAATTTTCTTGTGTTTTCTGCGTCGCATCGCATTGTTGCCTATTCTACGGACTATTAAACTGCTTTACATGATCGTTGCGTGTTGGCGAATTGTTTAGTAGCACCGCAACTGTGGTTTCCTGCTGTTTTTTCCTGCTCGGCTTAGCAGTGTTGTGCTGCGATTACGCGTGATTTCGCCATGGCGGCTATTTGCTTCTCGTGTGCTGAACCGCTAGAGGCCACCGGCTGCATCATCAGTTGTGCATATTGTGACGCTACGTTCCACCGCGGCTGTTGCAAATTGCCCCCCGAGCTGATTGACGCAGTATTGTCCAATGTCAACCTGCACTGGAGCTGCATTGGCTGCACTAACATTCTTAAAAATCCGCGCTGCCGTTCGGTAAAAGAAATAGGCGCCCAGGTCGGTTTCCAAGCCGCCCTCACCTCAGCTGTAGCAGCTATCGGCAAGCTTGTTGAGCCTATTGTCGCCGAAGTTCGCAGTGGTTTTACCCTCCTTCAAACTGCATCCACGCCTCACATTCGGAATCCTGATCCTCGACCGGCCACTGGTAGAAAGCGGAGGCGCGTAATCGAGGATTCGGCATCTCCTGGTGTAAACAGAATTGTAAACAGTCGCGGTAACATCCTTTGTGCCGCGTCATCGCCAAACGCATACACCAATACCACGATTGCCGTCCAGCCGGCACCTACACAACCGCATGAACTGGTGGGAACCGACCCGTTATCATCACCGCTTCAAGCTGCACATCGTGAGCCATCCACAGATAGGATCTGCATCCGCCTATCCCGCTTATCAACGGCCGTCACTGTGGAACAAGTGGTCGCTTCTGTAAAGCGTCGCTTAGCCACCGATGACGTTATAGCGTATTGCCTGCTGAGAAGAGGGGTTAGTGTGGACAGCATGAATTGGCTTTCATTCAAAGTGAGAGTCCCGGCTATCCTTCGAGATGCGGCACTCACACCATCCACTTGGCCCGTCGGTATCGGTGTACGTGAGTTTTTTCAATCCCATCAACACGACCACCAAACCTCATCTCCTATAGCCACCCAAAACCGCTTTACAACACGCACACCAGCTACTGGTACTGATCACCGCTACAACACACGCACACCAACAACGACTCACCGTTTAGCCGCACGCACGTCTACTCCACCTGGTCCTGAAACAACATCATCACAACAGCACCCCGGTGAATGATACCTTGGAAGCACCCAACTCAACACTTGTTTCTGGACCGCCCCAAAACCACCGCGCTTCATCTCCGCACCTGCACCAGTCTACAATAAATCGCTTTTTTCTCAACTAGACGAAGTACCACTCATTGCACGCAACAAACACGCCAAGCCTCATGCTCTGACAACGCAGCTCAATTGACTTACCGTATACCCGCTTTATCCAACCGCCACAATGACAACGCTACCGCTAAGTATTTAAGCTACTATTATCAAAACGTTAGAGGTTTGCGTACTAAAACAAAAGAATTTCACCTAGCTGTATCGGAGGTTGACAACATTCCATCTGCTCTTCTCTTCAACAACAACTTCTCTGTTTACCGCTGTGATCGCTCTCTCAGCGGCTCTAGCTCTCGCGGTGGTGGTGTTTTGCTAGCCGTTTCTAACGCATACGAGTCGATAGAATTACCTTCCCGTGATCGTTCTCTCGAGTATATTTGTGTGCGCGTCACCTGCAATAACGCACATCTGTACGTCATGGTAGTATACATTCCACCGCAGCTTAGCTCCGAGATATCGACTCTTCACTCTCTACATGATTGTATCAGCGGATTTACTCTCACACTGAAGCCTTCGGATCTGTTGTTTGTTATTGGCGATTTCAATCAGCCCAGCATAAGCTGGTCCACAGCTGATCCTTCGTCCTCGCCAGCATACTCATCAATCACGCACTATGAACCAACTGCGCGCTCACTGGCCAACAACACCTTTGTGGATGGATTTAAATTTAACGGATTAGTGCAACTTAATCACATCAATAACTCGCACGGACACATGCTTGACCTGCTCTACGCTAACAATGCTGCAGCTAAATTGTGTTCGCCTGTCTTTCCAAGTGTTGTTCCGCTTGTACCTCTTGACTCCTACCATCCGGCGTTTGACTTCAATATACGTATTAACTCGTCGACCCGACGCAATTCGACGACTCGACAAAACTCGACGACAACCGCATTTTATCGTTATAACTTTGCTAAAGCTGACTATGTGAAACTGAACGACATGATATCAATGTTTAACAATAGCTTTCATTGTTCCAATTTTATTTCGCTTGACGAAGCAGTATGTTCATTCTCGTCCTTCATGCTGCAAGCCTTTGTTGTATGCGTCCCAGTTCAGCGTCCTAAACCTAACCCCCCCCCCTCCGCGGACCGCACACTCAAACGACTCAAACGTGTAAAAAGAGCTGCTTATCGTCACTACCAAACGCGCCGCTGCCAAAGATCTCGCTCGATCTACTTTGTCACGCACTCTTTATACTGCAGCTATAACAGGTTTCGATATCGCAGATATTTGAGTAAAATTCAACGTAACCTCTGCAGGTGGCCTGACTCGTTTTGGCGCTTCTACAACAGCAAAACAAAATCCACGCATACACCGAAATCCATTACGTACAAAGGAGCAACAAGTGCCAACACTAATGAAATGTGCAATCTCTTCGCGGATCGCTTCGCAGATTGCTTTTCGCCGGCCATGAATGATACCGATACCATTGATGCTGCTCTCGTCAACACTCCGGCTGGAGCAATTAACATGAGCACTCCTTGCATCGACAGTGAGATCGTTTTATCTGCCCTAGCGCAACTAAAGCCTTCCTTCGCTCCTGGACCCGACGGAATTCCTTCTACCGTGCTGAAACGCTGTCAAACGACAGTAGCACCTATCCTTGCAAAATTGTTCAATGATATCTATGCACCATCCCGAACACTTAGGTCTAGAGAAACTCTACGGCTCGCTCAACCCCGTTCCAGTGCTGGTCGGTCTGACCCTATGTTCCGCATGTCGGCTGTCTTCAACACTGTCTCGGATTGCTTCGACTTCGACATCTCAACTCAGTGCTTCAAGGAACGTCTCCGGCTTTTGCCGTGGCCGCAGTGAATTGCGATGCAAATCTTGTTTTTGCTATGTATTTTTTTTTATTGAACTGTTACATCTCAATTAGGCCATACGGCCCGTTGAAGATTAATAAATAATAAAAATAATAATAAATACTGCCGCGCTCATGAAACAAAACCTGCTCCATGCACGCACCAAGTTTTCCATGCGCACACAACGTTCAACGCAGAGATGCACGAAGGCCTTTCAATGGCGTGCACTGGTGAAACACCTGTGAGGGAATGCCGAGTTCATTGCTATTGAGCGCGTGTCCACTTCGCACCGGTGTCGCATTCACATTCATGAAACAACACACCTGCGTTTTCGTCCGAGGAACAAGCGCTGCTGTTGATGCAAACTTTAGTTTTTATCCAAGTGTAAACGCACGATGTTTCACATGATAACACACATTTTCAGAATACTTTCAACGCAATATGACATCATGGCAAGCTACGTTTTTCAGACACAAACCCGCGCACTTGCAAATACACATTAAAAAGCACACTCTCTTTCTACTAATGCTACACGCACACACACATACACACACACACACACACACACACACACACACACACACACACCCACACACACACACACACACACACACACACACACACACACACACACACACACACACACACACACACACACACACACACACACACACACACACACACACACACACACACACACACACACACACACACACACACACACACACACACACACACACACACACACACACACACACACACACACACACACACACACACACACACACACACACACACACACACACACACACACACACACACACACACACACACACACACACACACACACACACACACACACACACACACACACACACACACACACACACACACACACACACACACACACACACACACACACACACACACACACACACACACACACACACACACACACACACACACACACACACACACACACACACACACACACACACACACACACACACACACACACACACACACACACACACACACACACACACACACACACACACACACACACACACACACACACACACACACACACACACACACACACACACACACACACACACACACACACACACACACACACACACACACACACACACACAAACACAAGTAACGTGGCAAAACAAGTGCACGGTGCGTTGAAAACACCAGGGTTCTATCTTTATGTCCGATACTGTACTAGTGATGGGCGTTTCGGAGCGCACCAACAGCTCCGGAGCCGGCTCCGGACTAACGGCTCCGGAGCCGGCTCCAACTTTTTCCCGGAGCCGGCTCCGCTTCGACGGCTCCGGAGCCGGCTCCGCTCCGACGGTTCCGGAGCCGGCTCCGCACCAACGGCTCCGGAGCCGGCTCCGCACCAACGGCTCGGCACCAACGGCTCCGGATCCTGCTCCGCACCGACGGCTCCGGAGCCGGCTCCATACCGACGGCTCCGGAGCCTGCTCCGCTCCGACGGCTCCGGAGCCGGCTCCGCACCAAAGGCTCCGGAGCCGGCTCCGCACCAACGGCTCCGTAGCCGGCTCCGGACTAACGGCTCTGCACTCACGGCTCCGTTCCAATGGCTGCGGAGCCGGCATCGGGCCCACCGTTCCAGAGCCGGCGACGAAACAACGGCTCCGGACCAACGGCTCCGCACTAACGGTTCAATAGAGACATCGTTGTATGATAGCGTAATAAAAAAATGAATATATATTCTCGCACGTGTGGAAGCTAACATACGATATGATTGCAGTATTGACATACATGATGTTGTGTAGCATTCGTTAGTCTCGTCTTTCTTAACAATACTCAAAACTAATCGATGTGTAATGTGATCGAACGTACGCGGGGCCGTCGTGCACCGTTTTTGCGGGGAGTCAGTCTTTACTGACATGAGCTGAGGTAGAACGAACTATTCGAAGCGGACTGATTTGATCGTCCAGGCGATCATGGAAACCCGGAAGGAGTTTCCCTTACTGGAAATGTTGGAGTTTAGAAGCCTTCCCTTGGGTAGGGGGACATAACTAAACTCTTGAAATAAGTTGATACACGAAGTTTTTAGGAAGCGTAACGTCCTATCTTGGCAGTCCGAACGAATCTGACTTGCCACGGTCGGAATTGGTTTTATTTATACTCAATAAGTTTCGTACATTTGGTTTTGGAATGTGTTTTTGTCCTAATTAAAGGTTATTGATATGAGGTGCAATTTATACATTATATTGCAGTGAGGTGTCTATGTTTTTACGAAGGTTCTGGAAAGTATAAACTGTTCTAGCCAAAGAACAGGTGCGTTCGTCGATCTTTGCCTACACTGCGCTTTTAGCAATAAGTTGCTATGCGTTCTCTGATTGTCCACTTTACCGCAGTAACGCTTGAATTGCTTATGTTGCCCGTTTCGGTTGTTTTTGATAAGTGTGTCACGTCTGTTATTTGTTTGAATGGACGGCCTGAACTCTTCCGGTTGCGGTGCTATGGTATGATCTGATTTGCTGAATGTGTTAAAATGAATGTGTTACAATGGTGTGGTTTGGCTTTCTAAAGTGTGTTACAATGTGTCTATAGCTGATAGTGTGTATTATAATAAGTTGTGTGTAGTAGATATGCTACAGATGTTTTTTTTTTTGATAAATTCTTTTAAACATGAAGTACTCCGCTATTTACGGATTTCCTCTATTGAAACTTCATTGAAAAAGTTATTTTGGTCCTTTGTGTTAAAACCGGCTCTGGAGCCGGCTCCGGAGCCGTTGGTGCGGAGCCGTCGGAGCGAAGCCGTGTCCGGAGCTGTCGGTGCGGAGCCGGCTCCGGAGCCGTTGGTGCCGGAAAATTGTCTGGAGCTGGTCGGAGCCGGCTCCGGCTCCGGAGCCGTTTTGCCCATCACTAGTGCGGAATGATGGCAGTGCCGCGGGACCGCTTTTATCCAACGGGCAACTTGCATACTGCCACACTGTCTCCTGCGCGATGCATTCACTGCAGGCAGGGGGAAGGATGCACCTCCACAGTAAAAAAAAACACCGTCATCAACACATTCCTTTCATTGACCGATGGATCAGAACATTCCGGAAGAGCATACATTCGGCGATAGTTTTGCAGATACACGAACACTCACACCCTTGCGTAGACGCCTCAGCCTATCTGTGTAATCTAAAACATACGAAAGGAAAAGCATAGTGTCACATAAAATTATGCAATTTGGTTTAAGCTTTCCTAAGCACGGCCATGGTCACCTATGTTGCGTGAGCTTCTTTGAAGTAGGGTTCTGCGCGTTGCACAGCAAACCCTACATCGTGAGCTAGCGATTCCGTAGTCATTTTTACAATGCAGCGATTGAACTCATTGCGCTTTTTTGGCTCGATTTGTGAAAATTGAACTTCATCGCCGCAATGTGTGTTAACGGTTTTTAAGCGCCACAGCAACTCATGAGCATTGACACCACGCGAGAAAGAGATAGAGCTATGGAGGGAAAAAGCACGGACGACGGCTGAAAGCGATAGGCCGTCTGGCGCACTAACACATCCAAACCTTCAACAGCGCGCTCAGGCGAAGGGTAGGAGGCGGACCAAGGGACGAGTAGCTCGACGAGCTTCTTGACAAATTTGCCTACGTGAAATGATATATTTTAGGTAAAAGTAAGGCTCAGCAGAGCTGCCACACAGAGCTTATTATAATACACACTATCAGCTATAGACACATTGTAACACACTTCGGAAAGCCAAATCACACCATTGCAACACAATCATTATAACACACTCAGCAAATCAGATCGTACCATAACAAGATAACCAGAAGGCCACACCGTTCATATAAAATAAAAGTGAGACAGTTAGTGAAAACACCCGAGACACATATAATAAGCAAATTAGGCATTACTGCAGGCTAATTAAGGCAAATTAGGCATATCGTCAGTTCGGTTTGAGCCTTCGATGGGTACCCAACGGTCAAAAGCCGAAGATTTTATATTGACCTTCCGCTTTTTCTATCTCCCAAGTAGCAGAGCCGAAATTGTTCAGAGATTTTTCTGTGTGCCAAAGCGAGATGCCCTGTCTTCTCTCTCTAGATTTTGGATAGCAAACCGCCGCGCGTGTAGAGGTGTGTGCGTGTGACGAAAAATTATGGATGAAAAACGCGAGGAGCGGGGTCTGAAGTCTTTCGTTGGTCACACACACACACATGCATCTACCAGCGGATTGCGCTACACCGAGTCTACCCATCTTTCTCGATCTACCATGATTTGTTCTGCTATCACACTCATCCGGGTGTTAGGCATCCTCAGTCTGGCCAGAACTTTCGTTGTGGAAGGATGTGCGATTTCTTGTGTCCCCTTTTCTTATTTACGTTTTGCGCAGTGCTGCTTCTTCTTCCATTGTGGAATGATTTATCCTAGCTAACTTGTTGAGGTAAGTTTCTTGATCTCATATGTGCTTCAATGTAATAATTCAACCAATGCTTATCGTCTTCAAAGATACAGGTGCATGCGCTGTTCATCAACGCCTACGTGTTGGCATCATCAACAATCGTGAAAGTGGGTGACGGAAAGAAATTGTTGGCTTCTGTTGGCTGTGTCCAGTGGTGCAAATATACACACACACGCTCTTGGCTACACACGCAGTACGGCGCGGTTGGCTTGGTAGAAGCGCATATACACATTCACGCAGTAAGCTTTACTTTCAGGCCAGTGAGGTTGATGCTTGTGTGGTGTTTCAGCTCATGGTGGTAAGCGGATAAATTCCGTAAAAAATTGAGATTTATCTTAAATGAGGTAAGTAAAAGTAATTCAAATCATCAAACAACATCCCCCCTCCTAATTAATATCATTTTTCTTCCATTTCATGTGTGTTTCACGCAGTGGCGGATCAAGGGTATCGGGGGCCCTAGGCGGAACGACGAGTTGAGGCCCTCTGTAAATGGTAAATTTTGTGGGGGGGGGGGGGGTGTAGCGGCACTAAAGTTGCTGTTAGGTGATTGAACAGTAAACTTGAAACCATCGGGGCCCCTTCGATCATCAGTCGCAAACTCTTCAATTTTTGCTGACGGGGGGGGGGGGGTGCAATTGATTCAGCGGGGGCCCCTTCGCAAATCAAATCCTTCGCAAATCATCTGTCGCAAACTCTAAAATTTTTTGCTGACGGGGGGGGGGGGTGCAAATGTCTCGCCAACCTCGGGGCCCCATCGGCCATCCTTCCGGGGGCCCTTGTCGCTAGTACTCTGTCCATACGGCATACTATAGAATGGCGATCTACGGGGGATCGGGGGCCCCTAAATCGGAGGGGCCCCAGGCGACCGCCTAGTCCGCCTACCGTTAGATCCGCCGCTGGTTTCACGGCGAACGGAGACAACAAAACCTGTCGCTGAGTCGTAGTGTTCGAGATGGTGGCCCGACAGTGCAGCAAGAAAAACTAGGCACGACAGCGATGAGGAGCAGAAAGTGCTGTGCTGATTTTAATTTTTCTCTGTGCGAGTGTAAAAGTGTTTCTTAAAGTATGTGCGTTAATTTAGAATTACAATTTGACAGTTAAAAGTTGTCATTGACAAGAAATTGATGTATTTTTTTGAATATCTGGGCTGATAACCGTTATACATACATTCCCAAAGATTCCACAACTACCCTATCTTGAATATCTATATTGTGAACGGTTTTTAAAATATAATTATTACATTATCGAACATTATTTTAAATAAAATACAAGATATCATAAATTCCAACTCTTCAACTTCGGTCTTAAACTTTATATTCATAGATATTCGACACACGACTTTTTCGAATTACGCCTTGTTTTGGGACATTTTTTCGGTCCCAAATACAGTCGTATCTCGGGGGACACCTGTACCACTTTTCACTGTGTGGTGCTGTGGTACCACGCACAGTCTACTGTGCTGTGTGTGCGTGGCACCACACTTAATGTGTGGTCGCACAGTAGCTGTGTTCCCGCACAGATTTTTCACAGTTACTGTGTTATCGCACAGTTAGTGTGCTTTGCACACTTTTTATGCTCCGCACAGCTACCACACAGTTTGCACAGTTTGTGTGTTCCGCACGATTTTTGTGCTCTAGACAGGTTCTGTACTCTGCACAGTTTCTGTGCTCCGCACAGTTTACGCGGTTTACGGTTACGCTTCGTGTGCCGAAGGAGGATTTCCCGTCAGAAATCTCGAACAAACAAGACAAACATCCTCTCGAACCGATCAAATTCACAACAAATGTGGTGTCTTCTTCGATTGGTGTCAGAGCGCGGTGTAATTGTGCGCGCACAATAACTGTGCGGAGCTCAGAAACTGTGCGGAGCTCAGAAACTGTGCGGAGCACACAATAACTGTGCGGAGCACACAAACTGTGCGGAGCACACAATAACTGTGCGGAGCACACAATAACTGTGCGGAGCACAGAAACTGTGTGGAGTACAGAAACTGTGTGGAGCACAAAAATCGTGCGGAACACAAAAAATGTGCGAAGTGTGGCACCACAATTTTATAAAATGTGGAATTGCGATGATTTCATTTAAAAAAAACAGCTTACAAGTAAAAAAAGAGTCTTCTTCATTTATTGCTCTGAAGTTTTTTTTTGTATTTTTTTAAACAATAAAGTCAAAAACAATTGTTTGCTCCGTATATATATAGGGAAAAACTATGAATCAAACTATTATTGATCTTTATTTTCATAAAAGATGGACGGATGATTGATAGTTATATTCTTTGTCTTGTCCATGTGCCATCATTTTATTCGGTAAAAAAACAAGTGCGGCCTAAACCATACACGTTAGTCGATGTAAACAACCGTGCAAAACTGCCATAATTACACTAGTCTGCCTCGTTGTTTCGTATTTTATCAAACCCACCTCCTGTCATAGTTCTATTGCTCCTTGACCTCCTAATTTGATTCATTTTTGTCCTATATATACAGAGCAAACAATTATTTTTGGCTTTATTTTTGAAAAAAAAAAACACACACACACAAAAAAACTACATATCAATAAATGAAGAAGACTCTTTTTTTACTCGTAAGCTGTTTTTTACAATAAAATTATCACTAATATCGGGAAATTAATGCGCTTCAGAATGCTTCCGACTATTACAACTACTCCGACGGCTCCAACTGGCTCCAACTGGTTCCGAACGGCTCCGAACGGCTCCAGACGGCTCAGAGGTCGGAGTTTTGCACCTACCTTCCGGAACCGCTTCCAATTTTGGCGGAGTCATTCGGAAGCGATTCCGGATTTTTGTTGAATTTACCCATCACTATACTGTACCCCTCGGCCTGAATCACTCAAAATTTGGGGTCTCATTGTTTGCGTGGTACACACACTCACACAACCACTCACGCGCTCACGCTGGGACAGTCACGATGCTTGAAATAAAATGTTAACAAGCATCGATTTCAAGCATGCATGTCGCGCGACAAGATTTTGCCAATCGCATGGCAATCGGATTGAACGCGAAACATTTTTCATACAATCCGCAGTGTTGCGTTTTCTTCGCGCCAACTTTGCCTGTATTTTCAATGAGCCAAGCGATTTTACCCCCTCCTACACGCATTGTATCCTACAGCACGCTTGACGCGGCAACGTTCACCACATACACACACACATCTCCACACTCAGGGTACGACATCTTCCCTGTTGCTGTTCTGGACTCAGATAAAATTTGTGTTTCTACACTTATTGTTCAAAAAAGTAGTAGCTCTTAGGATCTGAATTTACAAACAAATATCAAAATGTTATGTTCTGCTAATGATATTGCACTAAATTTAATTGCACTACATTAAGTTTTTACATATCTTTCGTAAAAGTGCGTCAGAGTATGAAAATGTCGATTCAATTTGTCATGAATAACTTGAATTTTAAGATTTTCGCGCATAAAATTATGACGCGCGCTGTCTGTGCGGCGGCGTAAGTCGCTACTCGTATAGCCGTCTCGCTTCTTCTTGTGTGTGCTTTACCGTTGCTCACCGCTTCAAGAACATTGCTGCTCACACACACGTCAGTCTGTGGCAAACAATTGGAGGGGGAGGATGTGTCGGTTTGCTCCAGAAATCGTGTGTGATTTTGGTGTTCTAGATTTGGTTCCATCGCTGTTTGTTTTGGTGAATTTGAAAAGGTAAGAATCATCAACCGATGTAAAAGTGTGAGAGTAAGATGATGCTGAAGGTGAATGATGCTTTTCTTTATTTCTTTTCCTGCTTTCATCCACTGATGGCGTCGAGCATCGCCGAGGGTGTGATCGAATGCGGAATATTCTAAACGAGGAGTTTCATTCCGGATTTTGTTTGCAATAAGGTAAGTTATGATAACACACTAAGCATACGAAAAAAGAGTGAGTAATCTTATTCTTAACTTTCATTTCTTCAACAGCGCTGAACTCATCCTCCAGCTTACAACGAACGGTCAAAGGATGAGGAAGGAGAGTAGGGACGGCAAAGGTACACGCACAAACGTGCACACATCAGCCTTCTCGGAGAACGAGAACACAGGAGGGGGAGACCGGCAACGTATCGATCCTCGTGCGTGGCTGTGTGTTTTTAGCCGCTTCGCATAACGAGATCCTACGGGATCACCTTGCGAAAAACACCAAGAGAGGGGGAGGGGTAGGTATATGTGTCTGTGTGTGTATGTGTGTGTGCGTGGTTGTGTGTGTGTATGGTTGTGTGTGTATGTGTGCGTGCGTGGTTGTATGTGTGTTTTTTGCTGTTTCGCGATCTCCTACGGAATCGCCTTGCGAAAACGCGAGGGGGGGGAGGAGTGGGGTGTGTGGTTGTGTGCTTGCCTGCGTGCGTGCGTGGCTTTGTGTGTGTGTTTTTGCGTTCGCATTCTCCTACGGGATCACATTGCGAAAAACACCATGGGGAAGAGGAGGTGTATGTGTGTTTTTTCTTTTCTTTGTCGTTTCGCACTCTCCCGCGGGTGCATAAAAAGAAAGTGGAAAATAAAAAAAATTGAACAACGGATTCGTAAGTGTGTTTGAACTCATTACTATCCGAAAAAAGCGAGTGGGGCTCTTGAAATGTAGTACACATGTATGCAAAATGTATCGTGTCGCCGCGACGGTGTATCTCGCTCAATCCGTTAAGATTGAAAAGTGCTTCTATCGGATCGTCTAATCGGGCGCCATTTAATCAATCCGATAGAGAAAAATCGCATGGATTTTGGTACCAAGGGAGTCCACGCAAACAATGAGACCCCAAATTTTTAGTGATTCAGGCCGAGGGGTATGAGGAAGCTTGAGGAAGCAAGGAGAAACGCGCAGCGATGAGAGTTCGCATTCTGTTTTACACGCGCGCTTCACTAACACCAATACAAATACCGTGCTTTGACGAGCCGTCTGTGAATGTGTGTGTCTTCTTTCAGCGAGCTCAACAACATGGAACTGCTCGTCACATCGTGTTGTCTCGCTTACACTACAGCATCGAACCATCGCTCCGTATGTCCTCCCTCCTACGCGTACAAAACCACCAGTACAGCGCGACGCTTTGCCGGAGATGGTTGTGCGCGTTTGGTTCTAAGTCCCGCGCGCAGTGTTTGTGCGTTGATGCGCATTTCGTTGAAAGTCTCGTGCGCCGGTGTGTTTTGATAAACTGTGAAGTGAACAGTGTGTGCAGACGCACATGCAGTGCGAGGATTGACAGGTAAGAATTTACTAAACAGAGGCATCGCAGATTGTCGACAAGTTTCCCGCAGCCTGGCTCGACCTGGTACTTTGCAGTATGACGTCATTCGTGAGTATGATAGATTGTGAATGTGTTGTGAAAGTGTACTTCATGTTTCAATAAAGTGTTTACTGAAATAAAAAATGACCCTGTTTGTGTTTGTTGTTAGAATAAGTGCGTATTTGCGATCGTGTCTATGCATGAAAGAAAACGAGAAACGAAAGAAACAACTATATTTACATGTGTTCGTAGCATGCGGCTCGAAAGAACACGAACACATTGAGAACTGCAGAGCGCACCGTGCGTTACGGGTGGGGGGGGGGGAGGGAGAGGGCTCGCGCGAGGGTGTAACTCATTCGTCGAAGAGACACTGTATTTCGACAGCGTAACTCAAATCACTCAAAAAATACACTCATTTTGCCGGACGGGTTGAGTTACGCTGTCGAAATACAGTGTCTCTTCGACTAATGAGTTACACCCTCGCGCGAGCCCTCCCCCTCCCCACCCGTAACGCACGGTGCGCTCTGCAGTTCTCAATGTGTTTGTGTTCTTTCGAGCCATGCTACCAACACATCAAAAGCTTCTTGTTTTTCGCTTTCTTTCATGCACTTATTCTAAAACTAAACACAAACACGGTCATTTTTTATTACATTAAACACTTTATTGAAACATAAAGTACACACTAAAGTACACATTTAAAATCCTTCATACTCACGAATGACGTCATACTGCAAATGCGAATGAGCAAAGTACCGGGTCGAGCCAGGCTGCGGGAAACTTGTCGACAATCTGCGTTGACTCTGTTCAGCAAATTCTTACCTGTCGATCCACGCACTGCATGAGCGTCTGTGCACACTGTTTATTCACTGCACACTTCACCAAAACACACCGGCGCACGAGACTTATAACGAAATGCGCATCAACGCACAAACACTGCGCGCGGGACTTAGAACAAAACGCACACAACCATCTCCGGCAAAGCGTCGCGCTGTACTGGTTGTTTTGTACGCGTAGGAGGGAGGACATACGGAGCGATGGTTCGATGCTGTAGTGTAAGCGAGACAACACGATGTGACGAGCAGTTCCATGTTGTTGAGCTCGCTGAAAGAAGACACACACATTCACAGACGGCTCGTCAAAGCACGGTATTTGTATTGGTGTTAGTGAAGCGCGCGTGTAAAACAGAATGCGAACTCTCATCGCAGCGCGTTTCTCCTTGCTTCCTCAAGCTTCCTCATACCCCTCGGCCTGAATCACTAAAAATTTGGGGTCTCATTGTTTGCGTGGCAAGCATCGATTTCAAGCATGCATGTCGCGCGATATCTTGCCAAGCGGGCATGATGTTAGATGTTGTGATCGTATTGTTGCTTACCCCTGGATCGTGGCTGGAGATAGCCGCCGATACCAGTCAGGCGGCCGACGCAACGAGAGAGGCGAAACTAGATAGGCAAGGCGAAATCTGGAGAATTAGGAGAATTAGAATTTGGAGAATTAGAATTAAGGAATTGCTCTCTCTCTCTCTCTCTTCCGATCTGGCTTTGGTGGCGAACGATTGTGTGTCAGCGCGGCACGGATTACCATTTTAGTTATAATATAAGTTGTAAATTGTAGTTTGTGTTCGCGTCATTACTATCAACGTTTTATCGGCCATCCGAACACGCGTTGGCGACGAGTCTAACGTTTTTCTGTTTTATTATTTTATTTTACCCACGCGACGAAAATTACGCGACCACAGCGCAAACGACGGAGGATGAGCACCATTGAGGCAAACGGTGCAGCCGCGCATCCCGATGAAGATCAACGGCGTTCGTCATTTGGATGGCCCAGTGCATTGGACCCGGTGTAACAACCCGGCGGACCAGTTATTGGCGGTGTTACGCAGCACCATGCCGGTACTTATCCTGAGCAAGCTGTAAATTTCGGCCGTGATGACCGGCCTGCGCCATCGCATTCGGGTGTCCCTCCCGAACTTTGCTGCTCAACATGGGTCATCGCAACCATTGCCAACGGGGTCGATGATCTCAGGCTCCAGCACAGGCGCCAACACGATGGCGAAAACGTTGCAGCTGCTCCAACAACAGATGGCACAGCAACAGCAGTTGCTGAAACAAATCATGTGCCAGCGAATGTATACGCTGAATCCTGCCGTCCCCAGCTTCCAGCCGAAGCAAGTGATCGAAGCGCTCTCCCGCAACATTAGTGAATTTCGTTTCGATGGTGAGAGCGGCATCACTTTCAGAGCGTGGTTCTCGCGCTACGACGAGCTGTTCAAAAAGGATGCGGCTCGTATCGACGATGCAGCGAAGGTTCGTCTACTGCTACGCAAGCTCGGCCCCAATGAGCATGACAGGTATTCATCGTTCATTCTACCTGCGCGCTAGTGATTTCCATTTCGATGAAACGATAGCACAGCTCGAAACGTTATTTGATACCCGCGAATCACTACTTAGTAAACGTTTTAAGTGTCTCCAATTACTCAAAACAGTAGCGAGGATCATCTCACTTTTGCGTGCTGGCTCAACAAAGCGTGTGTTGATTTTGAACTAAGTAAAATGCGAGAAGAGCAGAGTTAAAGTGTTTACTTTTTGTGTGCGGACTCAAGGACGAGTCAGATAAAGACATGAGGACTAGGATGCTCGCGCGTATAGAGGATAAACCTGATGTTACATTACAACAATTATCAGCTGAGTGTCATAGAATAGTTAATTTGAAGCGGGACAGCGCCATGATAGAGTCGAATGCGCAGGAAAATGTATTTGCCGTACAGTCGCGGGAACAGCGGTTCCAACGTTCGCCGCCAACACAATTACGAAAGCCAAGGTATAATTGCTTTAAGAGCGGTGATTTACACTGGGTTAGTGAATGCCCGTTTTACAACAACAAATGCAACGATTGCAACCGTTTCGGTCATAAAGAAGGTTATTGCCAGTCAAGCCAAAATCATAGCCAATACTTTAAGCCAACGTGGAAGCCAGGATTTAAAAATCGAAATGTAGCTAATACTAAAGTCGTGAAAGTCAATGTGTTCAATGTTAATAACCATCGTCGGTTTGTTGATATAACGCTTAACGCTATGCCTGTCCATTTGCAGGAGGCAGTAAAAAGTGAATTAGACCGGTTAGAGCAACTTGGAATCATTACTCCGGTGAATTTTTCCGAATGGGCTGCAACAGTAGTCGTTGTTGGAATGGTGCAATTCGAATCTGCGGGGATTATTCAACGTGGTTGAATGATGCTCTTCAACCCTATGACTACCCGCTTCCTCTCCCGGAGGACATTTTTGCGCGTCTGGCAAACAGTATTGTCTTTAGTAAAATAGATCTTTCCGACGCATTCTTACAAGTTGAGATAGATCCGCGCTATCGTAATTTGCTTACAATTAACACACACAAAGGTCTATACAATTATAATCGCCTTCCACCTGGCGTTAAGATAGCCCCTGCTGCATTTCAACAAATCATAGACGCAATGTTAACTGGATTTAACGGTGTTTCAGGCTATTTAGATGACATAATTATTGGAGGTAAAACTCAGCAGGAGCACAATGAAACATTGGTTAATGTACTTAAGCGAATCGAAGAGTTTGGGTTGTAATAACTTGGACCTTTGTGTATTATGTTATGTGTAAATATGTAAACACCTTTGTGATATTATGGTCAACACTGAACAGAACCTTCAAGTCTGTTTCTTCGTTCATCACTGTCCTAGTTCCGGACACGATGCGTTCTATTTATTTATTTCATTAGTTTCACGTCAGGCGAGATACCTGAAGCCGTTTTGCCAAAGTTGCATTTTGTTGTGGGAACCGATATTGTCATCAGTTCCCTGTTATTTTGTAAGGTGGCAAAATGTGGGAACCATTCGATAAAGTCGCGGACACGCGTCTCTTATTGCATACTGCAGCCGCAGTCCGTTTTGGCGTTAGCTATTCCGGTACTGGACAGTGCGTGTGCGTATCGAAATTAGACCTGTCTAGACGGTGTGGAATGTTCGTCACAGGGTTTACCATAAGAGCGGATAAATGTGCTTTCAACGTCAAAGAGATAAAGTACCTGGGCCATATTATCGACAAGAGAGGTCTACGCCCTAACCCGGACAAAATCGAAGCGATCATGAAAATGCCAGTAGAAAAAGATTTAGCGTATGTAGCAATTAACTCGCTGTCAGCATTTCCGCTCACTCATGAAGAGGTTGCAAATGCTACGTTTAATGATACGCTGTTAAGAAGGGTATATGGATTTGTGAAACATGGTTGGCCTCGCGACATGCAGTATGGAAAAGATCTTTCATGTTTTTATAGTAGCATAATTTTTGGAGAGAAGGTAGTGATCCCAGCAATATTACAAAAACGATGTCTTGATCGGCTCCATAAAGGTCACCCAGGGATAGTCCGGATGAAAGCAATCGCTCGTAGCTATGTGTATTAGCCGTCAATGGATGTAGATATAGTTGATTTGGTCAACAGTTGCCTGGCATGTCAGTCTGCAGCAAAAGCACCACCGAAGGAGAAAATTGCAACTAAAATTCCAAGCTTCTGTATCACGTACATTCCAAATTGGTGAACCAGTATTTATGAAATATATCACGCACTATGCTTACAAATGGATATCAGGAAAAGTTGAAAAAGGGCTAGAGAATGTTTTGTATGAAATTAAAACAGCAGATAGCAAAATACATAGGCGTCATATAAATCAGCTTCGCAAGCGTAATGTATACTCAGAACATGAACACCATCCCGATGGATTGCCGCTAGACGTTTTATTAAGTGAACGGAATTTAATAGGCACACATCATACGATAGAGCAAGCAGCATTGCCTATACCACTAACTAAAACCGACATAGATATCCTTCCTAATTAACGTCCTCGTAGTCGCACGCTGGAACGATCTCCTCGTCGATCTTCTCGTATTAGAAGACCGCCACGTAGGTTCGAGTCGTACCAGCGAATTTAAAGGAAGGAGATGTTGTGATCGTATTGTTGCTCACACCTGGATCGCGGCTGGAGACAGCCGCCGATACCAGTCAGGCGGCCGACGCAACGAGAGAGGCGAAACTAGAAAGGCAAGGCGAAATCTGGAGAATTAGGAGAATTAGAATTAAGGAATTGCTCTCTCTCTCTCTCTTCCGATCTGGCTTTGGTGGCGAACGATTGTGTGTCAGCGCGGCACGGATTACCATTTTAGTTATAATAGAAGTTGTAAATTGTAGTTTGTATTTGCGTCATTACTATCAACGTTTTATCGGCCATCCGAACACAAAATTAGAGGTGTGCCAAATAAACCAGAAACGTACGATGCATTCAGTTCTACGCGGACATGCCGGCCTATACAGGCGTTTGAGACTTAAATCATTACCACGCAGCCGGATAGTCAATCTTTGCTACGGGGGGACGGTCCATTCTAGGGTTGAACCCATGGCGGGCATGTTATTGAGTCGTTCGAGTTGACGACTGTACCATGGAACCACCTTTACCGGTATTGTTGTTTGCAAAAAAAAAAGAAAGAACCGAAATAAAGTTTACGTTCACAGCAAAAAACGACTCAAAATACCAAAGAGCCGAAATGCCAACCTCTACAGGATATCTAAACGCTAGGGTAAATATATGTACATATGTTTGTTGGAGCATTTTAAATAATAGAGAAATTTGGTGAAATGCATGCAAAATTTTATAAATGTATAACTTACCATGGACAATTCGCTTGGGTCATTGTAGTATTAAAGATTGTTGCATATGTCTCGATTAAATTTTGATCGACATCCGACAGATCATGTGGAGGGTGCATGACATTTTCTTTAGTAGCTTCACTGTTGTATGAATACATTTTAATTTGATCATTGCTTGAAAAACACCCCAAAGCCTTGATAGCTTCCAAAAATAGTGTGTTAACAACCTAAATTGTGATTAAAAGGGGCGAAAAACAATTAAAACAATCAATCACACAATATAGACGTAACTACGCTACCTCATTTTGGAAATATTTTGCATTCGCAGGCTCAAATCTCATCGCAGCACATAGTGTTCGACATACGACAAGAAATAGTTCGACGTGAACTCTATTGGTATCATCATTGGGTTCTATATTTCCAAATTTATTTTTCAGCAAATCCAAAACATTCACAACGTATACGAATCCGCTAACCTAAAATAAGAAATATTGTTATGTAGGAAATTTACACGTCATTATTATGTTTTATACAAATTGAAGCAAAAACAAAAAAACGTTTATCAGGGCCAAGTGTGGATTAAGGGTATCAGAAATCCTTGGCGGTAAGACGAGTTTAGGTAAATCTAGTGGGAAGGGGGTACTGGCACACATCTTACTGTTAGGAGGATGAATACGGGGGAGGGGGGAGGGTAAATGATTCGCCCGCCGCGAGGTCCCTTCGGTGGGCTAGAAGCTAGTCTGTCTGTCCTCTTTTATACATACTGCATACTACAGACTAGCGATCTACGGGGCCCCTAAATCGGCAGGGCTCCAAGCCACCGCCTATTCCGCCTACCGTAAGATCCGCCGCTGCACCTTGGTGAGCACGAGCGCTTCACTCCGCTCCTTGAAAAGAGCTACTTGACCCAACACTACAAACATGGTAAAGAACTAGGGGCGTCACTCGGACTCAGCGTAGGACAGTAGGAAGAATTGCTTTTGTTAGATAACGAGCCCATCCCAAGTGACATTTGCTCGAAATTGTTTTCCCATATCTGCTCGATTAGTAGTGTGTGATCAAATGTGTTGAAAGTCGAGGTCATTTTTCATTCATAGCTATGATTTTCTAAAACAAATGCTAATTTTGTGTGACGTTATTTTATAAAAATTGATATTATTTAAGTATAAAATGGGAACATGGCCTACTATAACGATAGGAAACATCATTTCCGAGCGAATCTAGAATAAAGTAACGAAAAAGCCGTATCACAGTTGATTTTAAAGGACCTTTTCTGAATTCCCTTAAACTGGTGCAGGCTCTTGTTTAACGGAATTTGCTCGAGTTCCCGATTATTCGTGCTCGAAAATGTGAAATGGGATGTACACCGTGCGCGTGTACGTGGGATGAAACTCATACCCGCTGCGCAAAGCGACGGAAGAAATCATGGCGTTCTGAAAATTTTATCATGCCTTCCTTTTCTCTCCAACGGCAAATTTGTCGAGCAGCTCGTCGAGCTACCCGTCCCTGGCTCCGCCTCATACCCCTCGCCTGAGCGCGCTGTCGAAGGTTTGGATGTGTTGGTGCGTCAGACGGCCAATCGCTGTCAGCCGTCGTCCGTGCTTTTTCCCTCCATAGCGCCATCTCTTTCTCGCGTGTGGTCAATTCTCGTTAGACGTTGATTTTCATCAACATCCCGTTCTTCCGGCATCTAGAACGCAAGCTGATTATGATACCGGCATCCTGGAAAGTTCACTGGCAGTCCCTGGGGCCTGCCATCGATCTGAACGTGTTAAGCATTAAACATAACTTTGTTATACTAAGCTTTTGCTTTCGTATGGTGTAGATTACACAGATATGCTGAGCAGTTTGCGCATGTGTGTATGCAAAACTGTCGCCGAATCTATGCTCTTCCGGAATATTATGATCGATCGGTCAAAGAAAGGAAGGAGTTCATGGCAGTGGCAGAGTAGGGAAATCGGGGGCCCTAGGCGGAAAGACGAGTTGAGGCCCCTGTAAATAGTAGCTGATGACCGGGAGGAGGGGGTACTGGCACACAGCCGTTGGGAGATTGAACAGTATACTTAAATTGCCGGCGGATTGGGAGGAAGGAGGGGGGGGTGCCCATGGGATCCCTACGGCATACTACAGACTAGAGATCTTCGGTGACCGCCTAGTCCGCCTACCGTTAGATCCACCGCTGGTTCATGACGATGTTTTTTTTTTACGGTGCAGGTGCATCCTTCCCCCTGCCTGCTGCGTATGCACCGGGCAGGAGACAGTGTGACATTATGCAAGATGCACACTGGATAGGAGCGAGCCCGCGGCACCGCCATCATTCCGCACATCTGCATGCCCGTCGTGGGTTCTAATCGCGTATGAACCGTCCGCCGTAGCAAGGGGTTAGTCACCGGCTCCGGCTACGTGGTACTCAAGTCCTGAAAAGGCAGGCATGATCGCGTAGGCTATTACGCCAATAATAATAATAATAATAATAATAATAATAATAATAATAAAAAGAACTTAGCATAGCAGTCCACACCCGGGTAAGAGTTTGTCTTGACTTTGTTGCTGCCGAGTCTACCGCTGTGACACGACAAATGCACGGAATGCACTCGACCAAAACATGAACCTATTCCGAACCCATTCCAAGGCATTGCCGGTCAATCGGCGTCATGATAACTACTCCAAACCAACAAGCCACCAGATTCTGGACGGACAGGTGCAGCACCATACGCGCACGCCGTAATAAACAAATCCAGAATCCTCTTTTGTATGGACTCCATTCAAAATGTTGTTTCCACTTGCGTCCGCTAGCTAAATTAGAAATAAATGTGCAATATATAGCACGTACGTTTGCTTAGATCGTGTGTCTTTTTAATACCCCAACAGCAGAGCCGATCGCAAAGATGCCAATGCCAATGGTTGTGTTGTCTCTCAGGTAGCGAGATCGAAAATGCATGGACTTTGTAGCCGCAGTGGATGAAAATGTACGCATCAGAATCAAATAGTTTTGGGGTTTCCAAACGCACGCACACACACAAACACACAAACACGCGCGCTCAAACTCACACACACACGCACGCACACATGCACGAACGCGCGCACACCAGCACGCACACACTCACGCACATACACGCACGCATTCACGCACACACACGCACGCACGCACACATGCACGAAAGCGCGCACGCCAGCACGCACCCACGAAAGCGATACATCGCAACAGCCAATCAGCTGGCGGCCGAACATTTTCTGCGCAGGAAACTGCTCGAATTTGCGCAGCGGGAATGTACCAAAATCTGCGCTGGCCAGCGCAGATTTTGGCCCGTTCTCTACGCGGGACTTCAGCGATTCCTACGCAGGCCTGCGCAGGGTTAGCGCCATCTCTTAGCGAAATGGACGAACTATTTATGGCGGCGGAGCAAAAAAACGGTCAAAAAATTTAAAAATATTGGCGCCCATTTTTTCATCTTCTTCTCCCTCCCTCACCCTGCCTTGCGTTACTTGCGCTGCTGCCCGTGCCTTCAGCCGCCAGCTGATTGGCTGTTGCGGTGTATGCGTTGATACTCATATGTGCATAGCGATTGTGTATTGTTATTGGTGGGTGTTAGCATTTATTAATTTGTGTGTGACCTTGAGACGCTGTGGGAAAAGCTGGATAGGGATTGAAAGTGTTATCGGTGTATTGATGGTTTATTTTATTTCGTGCCGCTGCTGATGAGACCATTGGATGCCCCTGCCAATTGAGGGTGAAGAAGCCTATTTAAAACAAGCGTAGGAGAACGTCTAACACTAATCTAATATTTTTTTAATTTGAACATGTTAGATGCTTCAACGACCTTCTAAGCATCATGAAGCACAGTGTATAGTGGTTATATATATATTTTTTTTCTGCCGAAATCTGTCTAGAGTTTTTGTGTCTCGTCATACACACGCACACACACAGCGCGGGGAAAGTGACCGTTCACTCTATCATGTCGCGATTCCCCACCCCGCCCGGCGCTAGGGATGAGGATGCGCTACAAGAAAGCTGAACCAGTCGTTCTATCGATAAGGTAGCCGTACTCGCTCGTGCGGGAGGGGGAGTTGGTGGAGGGTGCGTAATCGCGTGCGCGACTTCGGCGGCGCGTGCTCGCGCGCGCGCTTTCGTGGGTGCGTGCTGGCGTGCGCGCTGTCGTGCATGTGTGCGTGCGTGCGTGCGTGTGTGTGCGTGTGTGTGTGCGTGAGTGTGTGCGTGCTGGCGTGCGCGCGTTCATGCATGTGTGCGTGCGTGTGTGAGTGAGTTTGAGCGCGCGTGTTTGTGAGTTTGTGTGTGTGTGTGCGTTTGGAAACCCCAAAACTATTTGATTCTGATGCGTACATTTTCATCCACTGCGGCTACAAAGTCCATGCATTTTCGATCTCGCTACCTGAGAGACAACACAACCATTGGCATTGGCATCTTTGCGATCGGCTCTGCTGTTGGGGGTATTAAAAAGACACACGATCTAAGTAAACGAGCGTGCGATATGTTGCACATTTATTTCTAATTCAGCTAGCGGACGCAAGTGGAAACAACATTTTGAATGGAGTCCATACAAAAGAGGATTCTGGATTTGTTTATTACGGCGTGCGCGTATGGTGCTGCACCTGTCCGTCCAGAATCTGGTGGCTTGTTGGTTTGGAGTAGTTATCATGACGCCGATTGACCGGCAATGCCTTGGAATGGGTTCGGATCGGTAGGTTCATGTTTTGGTCGAGTGCATTCCGTGCATTTGTCGCGTCACAGCGGTAGACCCGGCAGCAACAAAGTCAAGACAAACTCTTACCCGGGTGTGGACTGCTATGCTAAGTTCTTTTTATTATTATTATTATTATTATTATTATTATTATTGGCGTAATAGCCTACGCGATCATGCCTGCCTTTTCAGGACTTGAGTACCACGTAGCCGGAGCCGGTGACTAACCCCTTGCTACGGCGGACGGTTCATACGCGATTAGAACCCACGACGGGCATGCAGATGTGCGGAATGATGGCGGTGCCGCGGGCTCGCTTCTATCCAGTGTGCATCTTGCATAATGTCACACTGTCTCCTGCCCGGTGCATACGCAGCAGGCAGGGGGAAGGATGCACCTCCACCGTAAAAAAAAACATCGTCATGAACCAGCGGTGGATCTAACGGTAGGCGGACTAGGCGGTCACCGAAGATCTCTAGTCTGTAGTATGCCGTATGTCTACAATTGGACAGAGTATTAGCGACAAGGGCCCCCGGAAAGATGGTCGTTAGGGCTCCGTGGCTGGAGAACCATTTGCACCTCCCCTTCCTCCATGGCTTCTACAATTTTAGGGCCTGTGACCGATGATCGTAGGGGTCCCATGGGCACCCCCCCCCCTCCTTCCTCCCAATCCGCCGGCAATTTAAGTATACTGTTCAATCTCCCAACGGCTGTGTGCCAGTACCCCCTCCTCCCGGTCATCAGCTACCATTTACAGGGGCCTCAACTCGTCTTTCCGCCTAGGGCCCCCGATTTCCCTACTCTGCCATTGTCATGAACTCCTTCCTTTCTTTGACCGATCGATCATAATATTCCGGAAGAGCATAGATTCGGCGACAGTTTTGCATACACACATGCGCAAACTGCTCAGCATATCTGTGTAATCTACACCATACGAAAGCAAAAGCTTAGTATAACAAAGTTATGTTTAATGCTTAACACGTTCAGATCGATGGCAGGCCCCAGGGACTGCCAGTGAACTTTCCAGGATGCCGGTATCATAATCAGCTTGCGTTCTAGATGCCGGAAGAACGGGATGTTGATGAAAATCAACGTCTCGCGAGCATTGACCACACGCGAGAAAGAGATGGCGCTATGGAGGGAAAAAGCACGGACGACGGCTGACAGCGATTGGCCGTCTGACGCACCAACACATTCAAACCTTCGACAGCGCGCTCAGGCGAGGGGTATGAGGCGGAGCCAGGGACGGGTAGCTCGACGAGCTGCTCGACAAATTTGCCGTTGGAGAGAAAAGGAAGGCATGATAAAGTTCTCAGAACGCCATGATTTCTTCCGTCGCTTTGCGCAGCGGGCGATTAGATTGTGCGTCAACCAGATCTCCGAAATAAGGGCCAATTCGCGAGCAGGTCAAAAAGGGTCAAATAGCACAACTGATCGAGGAACAGGGCGCCATCACCAAACACAGTTAGTAGCAAATATTAAGCTAGAAAGGACAGACGAATTTTTAAACTGCGCAATAAATAGAAACATACATAGCCAGTTCTAAAAACGTCTACCAAGCTACTCATAATAAATAGATAGCTACATCCGTAGCAACACTACTCTTTTCCCGATTGTAGCCCATCACTACTTTCGCGCATCGCTACAAATTGTTCGACGGGTCATCGATCATTTCGTCATCACGCACACCATTTAAAAACATGCATTATAAATAAAGCGGCCAAGCCAAATTCAATCTCTCTTGTCATTCAAATCTTCAAGCAAGCAACACGCCTCGCTCTTCTGACCAACAACTCCTTTGCACACAGAAGTAGCACAGAACTCCAAGCAAAACAACCCAGCTTGGTAACAAAAGCACACAAACGGCTCTTTTCAGAGCAACCGCTTCAGTTATTAAGAACATCTTAAAACATTCAAACACAACGTAGGGTTCCGTACCAAACACAAGCCTTAAATAAAGAAGAGTTTTTCACCAAATAAGAATAAGAAGATATTAAAAAAGGACAACCTTTTCGATTGAGTAAAAAAAATTGGAAGTCAAGTCGCAGCAGGATAAGATTGAGACATTACCACAAAAAGTGTAGATATGACATGTTCAAGGTAAACAAACGATGAATAGCATGATTGATATTTTTAATCCAGAACTATGAACTATTTAAGCAATCTCTTCCCGTTATCCTGGGAGGATGAAATATTTCTCAGTGTATTTTAGAGCCCTAAGGCATCTTTTCTACAAATGAGCAAAATCGGTTGAATGTCTCATTTTTAACAAAATATTAAGATTATATCTTGATGAAACCGTCAAGAACAGGAAAATGGAAAAGGAAAGGGGAAGGGGTAAAAGGATCCCAAAAATCATACCATGAACTATAAACTACGTTTTTGCCAAATTTGGCTCAAATCAATGGGGTATTGATTACATGATGCAAAACTGTACATACATACAAATCGACAAATCGCAAAACAATCGTTCATTTTTTGATAATGATATTTGAAGATAATGACATTTGGTTTCTTTACTGAAATTTTGGAGATTTATCAAATAACTTGTAAACGTATATAAATTTCTACAAACTAAAATTTAGTTTAATTTAAATTCAGAAATACAATAACACATTATATCGTTTTTTTCACGATTATAGACTGTAAACAGACGAATAAAAATGAAAATTAAATTAATTAGTTTTACCTTTCTAAAAATTGTTCTAGTGCGATGACTTTCCTTCAGACATTCCATTAGTGTTTGCAAAACATTAATACACATTAGTACGTTCGCTGAGTGTTGACCGTCTGAAAAAATCATTGTCTTCAAAAGTTGTAGCATATCGTCTTCGCTGCCGACGGTTAATATAAGTACTTTCACAATTTCTAGAATAAAGAAAAAAAAAGTTTTTTTTTATTTGCCGTTTTATTAATAATTTGATTTCATTTTCTACCTACTTATAACAGATGCATTGTTAAATTTATGCTTCAATAATGCATATATACATTTGCTACCACCGCTGCTTTTGAATATGGTTGTGTTATTAGAATTTCCATTCACTAATCGAAAAACAGCTTCCATAACTAGCGTTCCTAATATCTCTTGCTCATCTGTTGAACCTAGTAGCTCTTTTGAGAAAAGAAACAAAGCATTCAAACATAAAATGTATTTTCCGTTTTATTACTTTGTAAGTGCTATTTTATTAATGAAAAAAATTCAATTCAAAGTGTAGAAAGTGGATTTTTGTGCTTGTAGCAGTGGAATGTAACTGTTTTTCTTATTTTTTATGATTTTCCTTCACAGTAAATAGGAAGCCATTTTCGGGCAACCAGACATATCGTGACAATTTCATGTCGTGAAAAAAGCCAAAATCAACATGGATGAAACAATTCTCGCCTAAATGTCTGCACATAACTGTTGTTCTGTATGATGCGAAGACATTCTATGAAATACAAAATTAAATATTTTTTACCAGTGCTTCAAAATATTACCGTCACTATCATAACGAAATCCATGTCAGCGCGACGTACAAAAATGTGATCAAGGTTGTATCAAATTGAATACTTTCAATTCCGGGAAAAATCCACGGGTATTTCCTGGGTAAATTAGGGTTTTTCATTGGTGCAACAACAAATGTAAATATTTGCCTGTTGGATGTACAGTAGAACGTCGATTATCCGGGGGCGGTTTAACCGGCGGGCGGCTTAACCGTGCGCATAAATGTGACAGCTGTTCAAACGTACGGCGAACATTTGCAGCGATAGTCAAGTGGGCAATCAGTTTGTTGTACAGCTTTGTAGTGTCTAGTGGTATTTTAGAAATAAATTTTTGTTCATGAACGGTTGTTAAACCTATAGTTTTTGATTAAAATAATATTCTACTAACGATTAATCGATTGATTCAAGGTGAATTAATCATAAAATTAGTGGATTTTATAATTTTATATGAATTTGACTTTTCTTGGACCATTATCCGTGCAAATCGATTAACCGGCAACCGTCCGGTCTCGAGCAACCCGGACGTTCTACTGTAATTGGTACAGTATCGGACATTAAGATAGAACCCTGGTGTTTTCAACGCACCGTGCACTTGTTTTGCCACGTTACTTGTGTTTGTGTGTGTGTGTGTGTGTGTGTGTGTGTGTGTGTGTGTGTGTGTGTGTGTGTGTGTGTGTGTGTGTGTGTGTGTGTGTGTGTGTGTGTGTGTGTGTGTGTGTGTGTGTGTGTGTGTGTGTGTGTGTGTGTGTGTGTGTGTGTGTGTGTGTGTGTCTGTGTGTGTGTGTGTGTGTGTAGTTGTAGTAGAAAGAGAGTGTGCTTTTTAATGTGTATTTGCAAGTGCGCGGGTTTGTGTCTGAAAAACGTAGCTTGCCATGATGTTATATTGCGTTGAAAGTATTCTGAAAATGTGTGTTATCATGTGAAACATCGTGCATTTACACTTGGATAAAAACTAAAGTTTGCATCAACAGCAGCGCTTGTTCCTCGGACGAAAACGCAGGTGTGTTGTTTCATGAATGTGAATACGACACCGGTGCGAAATGGAAACGCGCACAATACCAATGCACTCGGCATTCCCTCACAGGTGTTTCACCAGTGCACGCTATTGAAAGGCATGCGTGCATCTCTGCGTTGAACATTGTGTGCGCATGGAAAACTTGGTGCGTGCATTGAGCTGGTGCGCAGTTGTTCTTTTCAATGGGCGTTTTGTTTCATGAGCGCGGCAGTATTCTGTTCTCGATTTTGAAGGGAAGACGCTTACTCGCGTACTCGTTGATAGTTTTATCCATGCGATGTTTTCGCTGCTCGACAACGATGTAATTCATCGCGTATAGAAGTAGAACGCAGGCAGAGCACGGGATCTGCCGTGTCCAAGTTTTTAACCAGCCCGTTCTTGACGGTCCAAGCAAGCAATGTTAGTAACAATGGGTCGAGGTAAACATTGTACCGATTATCAGAGCCATATGATAAAGCGAATTGCGGCTGCGGACATTAAGCGCCAAACGATCGAGTTCGTAATGGAACGATCGCGCACTTTTGTGGCAAACGCGCTTCGGACAACCGAAACGTGCTTAGACAACCGAAACGCGCTTGGACAACCGAAACGCGCAAGTCAACCGGACGTCTTCAGAAGACCACGGCGAAAGAAGACCGTAAAATTGTTATTATATCGAAAAAACACTGATCGCGAGGGCAGTGGTCCTGCTTATTACATCAAAAACCTAACCCAAAACACAAAAAACTACTAACAAAACTATCCGAAACGACCTACTTGTGAAACACACACACACACACACACACACACACACACACACACACACACACACACACACACACACACACACACACACACACACACACACACACACACACACACACACACACACACACACACACACACACACACACACACACACACACACACACACACACACACACACACACACACACACACACACACACACACACACACACACACACACACTCACACACACACTGCTCGGTTCTGCGGTTGGATCTGCTCGTCACATCGTGTTGTCTCGCTTACACTACAGCATCGAACCATCGCTCCGTATGTCCCCCCCCTCCTACGCGTACAAAACCACCAGTACAGCGCGACGCTTTGCCGGAGATGGTTGTGCGCGTTTCGTTCCAAGTCCCGCGCGCAGTGTTTGTGCGTTGATGCGCATTTCGTCTAAGTCTCGTGCGCCGGTGTGTTTTGATGAAGTGTGCAGTGAATAAACAGTGTGCACAGACGCACATGCAGTGAGCGGGAACGAATCGCTACCTCCCCGTCCTCTGGGGTCGGCCTTGAAGGATATAGGCGCTTTTTTTGGCCGTAGTAGCAAGACGCCTAGATCTCCTCCGTCGGATCTCGGAGAGTGTTCAGCTTCTCCTGCGGTTGAAGTAGTTGCCAGTACGTCGGTCGATTCTGCTGTTGTTGAAGCGGTAACCGGCGAGGAAAATGTGATGGCAGCAGAGGATTCCGTGACCTCGCAACCAGTGGAATCGTTTTCTTCATCGAAAGAGCCAGCGCTTGTTGTCGGTGGAAGCAAGCTGCAGGAAGCTTTAAAGGTGGCTGGAGAACTTCATGCCTATACGAAAGATCGGAATAATGTTCACCATCCGATCAAGAAGATGGCAGTGAGCATCTTATCGGCGTTAGCCTGTGTTGAACGTGAGCTCATGATGACAAGGCTGCGAGCGGAAAGGGCTGAAAAGTCCCTAAAAGAGGCTAGAAGGCTGCTCCCAAACCGAGACGCCAGTGAATGGTAAACGGGGTAGAAATTTGAGGTCGCCTAAGGAAGCGGACGATGCTAAGAGAGCAAAAAATGATGCCCCCTCTGGCAGCTCGCTGGTCGCGAGTGCCGGTTGTGGCCCCGAAATGAACGAGACAGAGGGGTCGTGGAGCACGGTCGTGCGGAAAAATCGCCGGAAGCCGAAGGAAAGTGTCATTCCGGATGACACCAGCGCAAAGCAAGTTCACCCTGCATCTACTCGGGAGGCGCTTCCGCTGAGGCGTCCAAAAACCGAAGCCGTACTAGTGGCGCCCGGCGAAAATGTTACCCATGTGGAAATCCTCCGCAAGCTAAAAGCAGATCCTGAGCTTCAAGCTTTCGGTAAGAAAGTAGTGCGAATTCGAGGAACAAAAAATGGAGACTTGCTATTCGAACTGGGCAAAAGCGATGATGATTGCGGAGTCGACTACGCAAAGGTGGTTCAGAATTCCATTGGCAGCAATGGGACAGTAAAGACCTTAGGCCAAATGGAAACGGTGGAAATTCGATACATCGACGCAGAGACGCAGACCAGCGACGTTGAAAAAGATCTTCGGGATTTGTTCACCGAGCTGGACGGGGTAACTTTCGAGACCAAGATGACTTCAGTGAAGCTCCCGACGAAACTAGCAACGCTAGTGGCACCACGTGGCAAGATTAGGATTGGATGGTCAATCTGCCCGGTAAAAATACAAATACCGAACAGGAGGTGTTTCAAATGCTGGGAGACGGGCCATTTCTCCCGCGATTGCAAAGGCCCAGATAGGACCGACTGCTGTCTGCGATGCGGTGAAACAGGGCATTTTGCCAAAACATGCGTCAAACCTCCCAGATGTGTCTTTTGTCCACCGGGTACAAACATGCATCATACCAGCGGCGTTTTCTGTCCAGCGAGCAAGCAGAAATCGACATGGAGATAGTTCAGTTGAACCTGAACCACTGTGAAGAGGTCAAAGACATGCTTGGGCAATTGCTTATAGAGGAGAAGGGAGATGTGGCAATGCTGTCCGAGCCGTATTGCTGTCCTAGCGGCGTAAACAATTGGGTTTCTGACTCTACAGGGACCGCTGCTATTTGGGCTTCTGGTAGATTTCCGATCCAGCAGATCATTTCAAGGCACGGAGAGGGGTATGTGATTGCAGTCGTCAACAAAATAACCTTCTGCAGCTGCTACGCTCCGCCAAGATGGGATCTAGAGAAATTCGAAGAAATGCTTAAGAGGATTTCAGATGAGGTCTACGATGTTAATCCTATCATCATTTCAGGAGATTTTAACGCTTGGGCCACGGAATGGGGCAGTAAAAGCACAAACGCCAGAGGAAACGCCGTGTTGGAGCACTTTTCTAGACTGAACTTAGCACTGGTAAATGTTGGCTCCTGTCCCACATTTGTAAGGAATAGCAGAACTTCCATTATAGACCTTACGTTCTGTAGTCCAGCATTGGCTTCTTCCATGAACTGGAGGGTAAGCAACGCCTACACCCTCAGCGACCACCGAGTGATACGCTACATGGCAGGAAGCAAGTGCCACAGGGTTACCCATGGCTCCGGTTTTCCAGCCTGGAAAACACAATGCTTCAACGAAGAACTGTTTATTGAGGCATTGAGGTTTGGCGATTTCTCTAACACCTCGTCAGCATTGGAGCTTGCGTCAGCGATCGCCAACGCATGTGACACCTCTATGCAACGAAGGAAAGGGGGACCTTACCCACGACGGAGAGCTTACTGGTGGACTACCGAAATAGCCCAGTGCCGAAGCCATTGCATCGAAGCACGCAGAAAGATGAATCGAGCCAAATCCTCGGAACAAAGGGAGGATCTGAGACGTTGGTACATCCTGGCACGATCAAATCTAAAATGGAAGATCAAGGCAAGTAAAAAGAGATGCTTTTTGGCCCTATGCGATGAGGTTGAAAACAACCCGTTTGGTGCTTACCGAACGCTAATGGGTAAGATGGTCGGCCAAGACCTACCTAGGGAAAGGAACCCAACCGTGCTCAAGACTATCATTGAACAGTTGTTTCCTATCCATGAGCCACAAACTCCACGTGATATACCCCGCAATCCTGATGTTGAATCTGTGTCAATATCCGCTGATGAACTACAGAAGGCTGCAGACCATCTCAAACTGGGGAAGGCACCTGGTCCGGACTGTATTCCCATAAAGGCGATCAAAGCAGCTATCAAAGCGTACCCGGAAGCATTTTTATCAGTGTTCCAGAACTGCTTCGATACTGGTTTTTTTCCTATACCCTGGAAGCGACAAAAACTCGTTCTTCTACCAAAGCCTGGGAAGCCCCCCGGCGATGCATCAGCACTAAGGCCTTTAGGATTGATAGACAATTTCGCCAAGATACTAGAAATCCTAATACTCAACCGATTAGTTGTCTATACAGAAGCCGAACACGGACTGTCGGACATACAGTTTGGCTTTAGAAAGGGGCGGTCTACTGGTGAAGCGATCGCAGCTGTTTTAAAGAAAGGACGAAGCGCCTTGCTAAAAAAGAGGACAGGAAACAGATACTGCGCGATCGTTACGATTGACGTAAAGAATGCTTTCAACAGTGCCAACTGGGAGGCCATACATGCAGCTCTCTCCAAGATGATGGTTACACCGTACCTCTGTAGGCTGCTGAAAAGCTATTTGGATCACCGTATGCTTTTATACGACACAGATCTGGGAATCAAAAAAATGAGCATCATCGCTGGTGTTCCTCAAGGTTCTATTTTGGGTCCAACTCTCTGGAATGTTATGTACAACGGAGTTTTGACCCTAGGGCTTCCTCCAGGAGCTGAAGTGATAGGTTTTGCTGATGATATTGCTCTTACTGTCCTTGGTGAGTCAATAGAAGAGATTGAACTCCTCACATCCGACTCCGTAAGCAGAATCGAGTCGTGGATGCAACAAATGAGGCTAGAAATCGCCCATAAAAAGACGGAATTCCTCATCATAAGTAGCCACAAGACAGTGCAGTCAGGTAGCATCCAGGTCGGTGATGAACGTATTGAGTCGATACGTCATCTAAAAATATCTTGGTGTGATCATCGATAACCGCTTAAGTTTCCGGAAGCATGTCGAGTACGCCTGTAACAACGTCTTTAAGGCAGCAAACTCGTTGATACAAATAATGCCGAACATTGGAGGGCCCAAGAGTAGCTGCAGGCGACTTCTAGCTGACGTGGCCATCTCACGGTTCATCTCGCGAGTGCCGGTTGTGGCCCCGAAATGAACGAGACAGAGGGGTCGTGGAGCACGGTCGTGCGGAAAAATCGCCGGAAGCCGAAGGAAAGTGTCATTCCGGATGACACCAGCGCAAAGCAAGTTCACCCTGCATCTACTCGGGAGGCGCTTCCGCTGAGGCGTCCAAAAACCGAAGCCGTACTAGTGGCGCCCGGCGAAAATGTTACCCATGTGGAAATCCTCCGCAAGCTAAAAGCAGATCCTGAGCTTCAAGCTTTCGGTAAGAAAGTAGTGCGAATTCGAGGAACAAAAAATGGAGACTTGCTATTCGAACTGGGCAAAAGCGATGATGATTGCGGAGTCGACTACGCAAAGGTGGTTCAGAATTCCATTGGCAGCAATGGGACAGTAAAGACCTTAGGCCAAATGGAAACGGTGGAAATTCGATACATCGACGCAGAGACGCAGACCAGCGACGTTGAAAAAGATCTTCGGGATTTGTTCACCGAGCTGGACGGGGTAACTTTCGAGACCAAGATGACTTCAGTGAAGCTCCCGACGAAACTAGCAACGCTAGTGGCACCACGTGGCAAGATTAGGATTGGATGGTCAATCTGCCCGGTAAAAATACAAATACCGAACAGGAGGTGTTTCAAATGCTGGGAGACGGGCCATTTCTCCCGCGATTGCAAAGGCCCAGATAGGACCGACTGCTGTCTGCGATGCGGTGAAACAGGGCATTTTGCCAAAACATGCGTCAAACCTCCCAGATGTGTCTTTTGTCCACCGGGTACAAACATGCATCATACCAGCGGCGTTTTCTGTCCAGCGAGCAAGCAGAAATCGACATGGAGATAGTTCAGTTGAACCTGAACCACTGTGAAGAGGTCCAAGACATGCTTGGGCAATTGCTTATAGAGGAGAAGGGAGATGTGGCAATGCTGTCCGAGCCGTATTGCTGTCCTAGCGGCGTAAACAATTGGGTTTCTGACTCTACAGGGACCGCTGCTATTTGGGCTTCTGGTAGATTTCCGATCCAGCAGATCATTTCAAGGCACGGAGAGGGGTATGTGATTGCAGTCGTCAACAAAATAACCTTCTGCAGCTGCTACGCTCCGCCAAGATGGGATCTAGAGAAATTCGAAGAAATGCTTAAGAGGATTTCAGATGAGGTCTACGATGTTAATCCTATCATCATTTCAGGAGATTTTAACGCTTGGGCCACGGAATGGGGCAGTAAAAGCACAAACGCCAGAGGAAACGCCGTGTTGGAGCACTTTTCTAGACTGAACTTAGCACTGGTAAATGTTGGCTCCTGTCCCACATTTGTAAGGAATAGCAGAACTTCCATTATAGACCTTACGTTCTGTAGTCCAGCATTGGCTTCTTCCATGAACTGGAGGGTAAGCAACGCCTACACCCTCAGCGACCACCGAGTGATACGCTACATGGCAGGAAGCAAGTGCCACAGGGTTACCCATGGCTCCGGTTTTCCAGCCTGGAAAACACAATGCTTCAACGAAGAACTGTTTATTGAGGCATTGAGGTTTGGCGATTTCTCTAACACCTCGTCAGCATTGGAGCTTGCGTCAGCGATCGCCAACGCATGTGACACCTCTATGCAACGAAGGAAAGGGGGACCTTACCCACGACGGAGAGCTTACTGGTGGACTACCGAAATAGCCCAGTGCCGAAGCCATTGCATCGAAGCACGCAGAAAGATGAATCGAGCCAAATCCTCGGAACAAAGGGAGGATCTGAGACGTTGGTACATCCTGGCACGATCAAATCTAAAATGGAAGATCAAGGCAAGTAAAAAGAGATGCTTTTTGGCCCTATGCGATGAGGTTGAAAACAACCCGTTTGGTGCTTACCGAACGCTAATGGGTAAGATGGTCGGCCAAGACCTACCTAGGGAAAGGAACCCAACCGTGCTCAAGACTATCATTGAACAGTTGTTTCCTATCCATGAGCCACAAACTCCACGTGATATACCCCGCAATCCTGATGTTGAATCTGTGTCAATATCCGCTGATGAACTACAGAAGGCTGCAGACCATCTCAAACTGGGGAAGGCACCTGGTCCGGACTGTATTCCCATAAAGGCGATCAAAGCAGCTATCAAAGCGTACCCGGAAGCATTTTTATCAGTGTTCCAGAACTGCTTCGATATTGGTTTTTTTTCCAATACCCTGGAAGCGACAAAAACTCGTTCTTCTGCCAAAGCCTGGGAAGCCCCCCGGCGATGCATCAGCACTAAGGCCTTTAGGATTGATAGACAATTTCGCCAAGATACTAGAAATCCTAATACTCAACCGATTAGTTGTCTATACAGAAGGCGAACACGGACTGTCGGACAGACAGTTTGGCTTTAGAAAGGAGCGGTCTACTGGTGAAGCGATCGCAGCTGTTTTAAAGAAAGGACGAAGCGCCTTGCTAAAAAAGAGGACAGGAAATAGATACTGCGCGATCGTTACGATTGACGTAAAGAATGCTTTCAACAATGCCAACTGGGAGGCCATACATGCAGCTCTCTCCAAGATGATGGTTCCACCGTACCTCTGTAGGCTGCTGAAAAACTATTTGGATCACCGTATGCTTTTATACGACACAGATCTGGGAATCAAAAAAATGAGCATCATCGCTGGTGTTCCTCAAGGTTCTATTTTGGGTCCAACTCTCTGGAATGTTATGTACAACGGAGTTTTGACCCTAGGGCTTCCTCCAGGAGCTGAAGTGATAGGTTTTGCTGATGATATTGCTCTTACTGTCCTTGGTGAGTCAATAGAAGAGATTGAACTCCTCACATCCGACTCCGTAAGCAGAATCGAGTCGTGGATGCAACAAATGAGGCTAGAAATCGCCCATAAAAAGACGGAATTCCTCATCATAAGTAGCCACAAGACAGTGCAGTCAGGTAGCATCCAGGTCGGTGATGAACGTATTGAGTCGATACGTCATCTAAAATATCTTGGTGTGATCATCGATGACCGCTTAAGTTCCCGGAAGCATGTCGAGTACGCCAGTAACAACGTCTTTAAGGCAGCAAACTCGTTGATACAAATAATGCCGAACATTGGAGGGCCCAAGAGTAGCTGCAGGCGACTTCTAGCTGACGTGGCCATCTCACGGTTGCGTTATAACGCTGCGATCTGGGCACATGTTCTGGTGCTAAAGGAAAACCGACAGTTGGTGAACAGAGTGCACCGATTGTTAGCTATGAGAGTTGTTTGTGCCTACAAAACAATATCGCACGCGGCAGTTTGTGTTATCACAAGCATGGTTCCCATCTGCCTCATATTAGCAGAGGATTCTGAGTGTTGCAGTTTCTCCGGAGTTTCAAACGCGGGATTATCCAGATCCTCAGCAAAACAGCTCTCTATGAGAAAGTGGCAGTCTGAATGGGATTGTTCAACAAAGGGGCGTACGACACATGCACTGATCCCGAACATCGCTGCATGGACGAGCAGAAAACACGGCGAAGTGAACTTCTACGTAACACAGTTCCTCTCCGGCCATGGGTGTTTCCGGAGTTACCTTTACAAGTACCGTCACGCAAGCTCGCCAGACTGCCCAGCGTGTGTGAGCATCGTGGAGTCAGCAGAACACGTGCTTTTTCATTGCCCTCGTTTTGCTGAGGAACGTCATGAAATCACCGTGAAGTGCGGAACAACAATCAACGGAACAAACCTGACCGAGGTGATGTTAAAGAATGCTGAAACATGGGAAGTCATAGCAAACGGCATGCGATCAATACTGATGAAGCTGCTGGCCTTATGGAAAGTGGATCAACGACTTGGGCGTTCGTAAATAGTGTTGTGCGTATTGTGAAAGTGTTTAGTGTATCTGTGCGCGAATTGAAGTGAGCCTGTAACTCAAGTGAATGCGTACTTTCTGTACTTTTGTGTGGTATTACGAGTGTCTCCAGGACTGTCATTCTGTCTCGCGAATGTGGTCCATGTTGCAATAGCGAGATGTAATGCTAATGCATAGCCCTTTCCCAAGAAGCATACCCAAAGGTGAACCCATGGGGAAGGGTAGATGTCCCAAGGAGGGGGTTTACTGGGTAAAAATCCTATGTCAACACCCGTGCGACAACGGGAGTCTTTCGAAGATTCCGCCTCCTTGTAAAACAAAAAAAAAAAACACACACACACACACACACACACACACACACACACACACACACACACACACACACACACACACACACACACACACACACACACACACACACACACACACACACACACACATATATATGAACACACACACATACACACACATGCACACACACACATACACACACACACACACACACACAAACACAAACACACAAACCACACATAAACCTGTCCCAACGGGTGCATGCTGCGTTGAAAACACTAGGGTCCTATCATTCTGTCCGATACTGTATCTATGACATGGCTACGATTAACCGTCTTGTGTACAACCAAAAAACTCTACGTAACCGAACAACCGCCAACCTGGGTAGGCCATACATTTTGTATGGAAGAATGATGTTTTTCGTGGTTATAAGCGTATATCTTTTGAATTACTTGTTAGATTTGAAAGAAAACCGTCTTGTAGGATCATAATAATGTTTTATAACATATTGTTGTAAAATTCGAATATTAAAAATCCTATCATTTTTTTTCAATCAAAAATGTGCTGTAGCTCCAACACCTCAACCGGCCTTGCCGCATGTTTTGAGAGAATGCTTATCAGTGGCGGGTCAAGCCTCTCCGAGGCCCTAGGCGTAATGGTAGACGGGGCCCCTTTAACAAATCCATTGACAGGAGGGGGGGGGGGGTGGTTGTGAAATGGTGTGAAATCATGCACTGCAAATTTTCTAAGTTTGCTGTAGTTACATTTTTTACTGAAAGCTATTGAGTAATACATGGTTTTGTTGTTTCACTGAATATTTGTAAAACAAATTACTGAAAATGCATTTATTTATTCTGTAACGACATGTAAGTCAGTTTGAGCCTCAAAAGAAAATATAATGCGATGCCCGCTTGTTCGTGATGAACAAAAATTTGATTTGGGTAAGCGGTTACTTACAGACATCCCGATAAAATTTTAGGTGCATATTCGGCTTGCGGAATTAACGTTTTGGTTGAGAAAAATCTTCACACCACTTTGCTGTTCTTGCTGAAATTTCGTGGTAACCGTGAGTGCATACCAAATCAACAAACTTGTTTCGACAAAATACAGTTCACATCTGTATAAAACTTTATGAAACAGAAATGAACATGAGCAGAATGAACTGCCATCCTGCGCATCAATAAAAACCCCAATTTCTATACTTTTTTTCGCCAATTTTTAATCGATATCAATGACTAAACAATCAGTAATATCAGAAAGGCTTTGTGGTATATTCAAATTTTGGGTACTGTGGATACTGTTTCGAAGCGGACTTTCGACACTTAATCGTCTAGGCGATCATAAAAACCTTTAGGACGTTGGAGTTTAGAGGGCTTCCCTTGGGTAGGGGGACGAAACTAAACTCTTTAAATGAGAAGTCCACAGATGAAGGATGAGCATAGTCCTATCCTGACAATCCGAACAAATCTGACCTGCCATGATCGGAGTTGGTTATATTTATACTCAAAAGAAGTTAAAGTCGGAAAGTAATCGTTTTCGCTAAGCTAGTTACGTTAATCTTTTATTTATTTATTTTACAAGAACGATGGTTCTAAACGATATTTTCTTTCCTACTTTACAGTTTTCAGCTCGTGTTTCATAGTACGGCCGATTTGATTTAAAATCGTCATCGTGAGCATAACATGAAAACAATAGTTTGCTTTTACGTTGGTGTTTACCTTTACAATGAATACTGAAGTACCGTCTTGCTTCGAATTACGGCCACTTCATTTTCAATCGGTCAGAGCGATAACTTCTTGCACGCGGGAAAAACAATATTTTCATTCGAAAGTAACTGGAAATACTCTGTATTGCAGTATGTTTGTCTTAAGTGATCCGCGGACCACAGATTGGAGGCCACTGCTTTAGATCAGCTGCTTTCTAAATGATCGATCGTTGAGGGTCAGGAGAATGCATCTTTTTCTTCTACACATACATTATTATGTTATTACAGTTAATACACAAAATAACTGGTATATGATATTAAACAATGCGATTGGTTATATTGTTGTTTTTCTTAAATTATTATATCATCCAAGCAAGTTTCTAATTCGTTTTATTAACTTACAATTACTAAAATTGATTGTAAAGATTCTTCAATTAAGAGTCAGCAGCATAGTGTGCAAAAGTCATAAAAAGTTCCAAACAATTAAGCAAAATCGCAATATCGCTTCTCAATGTACCCTTCCTTCCATGTTGCAAATTTGTTTCAGGATATATCTGAAGATGATACAAAAACCTTAACAGCTGAAAAATTATCGAGACAAACGTACAATCGTTCTGTACTATCATGCCACGGACAAGTAAGGCCAGGTCAGACAAATTGATAGCGTATTTCCTTTAAAAATACTCCTAGAAAATCGATCCATGTTATGGTGATCAAGTTTGGAAGAGTTCAACGATATGAATTGTCATATTAAAATATGTTCAGTTACTTTTTAATGAATAGGATCTTCCTATCTTTCAAAATCGGGCAAATATTTTCTCGGGCCTGACTGCATATTGTGACGGGCCGGACTTTGCCGACCGCTGCCGACAGCTTAATTAGTTCAAATTTTACACGATCATTCATATCGATATTTCCTTTCCGTCGACCCTTTTGACCCAAACCCTTCAACAGCTTGCCTTTCTACCATCACTTCCTCCAGTCCACAATTTTGACTGGGGCCCCAAAGGTTAGCCGGGGCACGAGTTCTTAGTTTTTGCGAGATAACATAGACATAAGCCAAATTAAAAAGCGCACACATCGACATCGGAATCGATTCTTGAATGAAACCTCAACAGATAAAAAGAGCGTGCTTGGTGTCAGCCAATTTTTCTTGCTAATTTCTATGGCTACGAACCGTTGTGTTGAGATCGGTTCCGGAGCCTTTTAATGTCGTATGTCCTTGTAGTTTGCGTTAGGCATCTCTTGTAACGGATTTTCGCTTTACCCAATTCGTGCGTTGCGTTCAATGCATTTGATCCAACGCTTTGGGTCAACGGTGATGAAATGATATTGTTTTGAGCTGTGGGCATGTATCGCAGCGTTCTGCGCTTCCAACTAAGGTAAAAATATTGCACATGTTAAAAAGGCAAATATTTTCTGCTTCTGATAGTAAAATGCTTCTGATAAATAAAATAAATATGCTTCTGATAGGTCTGGTAGTAATAGTAAATCTGATTGTAAACATAACCCAGGGAGGGAAAATGGGGGTATATTGGGTTGACAACACCAAATGGAAGGGGCCCCTCAATCGACGGGATCATCAACGGGGCCCCCAAATGGCCGAGGCAATGGAGATTGTTCTTCGTATTATGGCTGTATATGGCTGTATGTAGATGCAGCTGTAACGGTTTTTGGTCTTGTTGTATTCGCAGAAATTGAAATAGTCGATAAAAACCATATATAAATGAACATGGTCCATAGGTTCCTTGAGTATTTTTATACCCTCCCCCCCCCCTTCCTTCTAACTGAAACCTTTCCCATTTCCCCTTCTCTTCGGTCCACAAACTTGATGTGTTCGATTAGGATCAAGAATGAAAATTTTGAAACTCCTCTACCCACTGGAGCACCGTTGCTTGCTTGATGTTAGTCAATTTATCCTGCTAATTTTACCGGCTGCGAGCCGGTGTATTGATATTGTGTTTCGGGGCCTTTAAATTTTTGTTTGGGTATGTTGTATGCTTGTGTTGTGTAAGGCCGCGGGGCCATGGGGATTCTCAACGCTCATTTTCTCAAGCACTCATGAGTGCTTTTGAGAAATCTACGTTCTCAGCGTTTGTCGAAACGGAACAAAATCGGTTTTGAGAATCTTTGAGAATCTTTGAGAAAGTAGACGATGCAGCGATCGGCTAACTGAAATATGAGCAATTGTGCTATTTGTTTTTGGGTAATCACTTTGGAAAACGTATTCAATGTTTATAATTGAAAAATTTAAAAAAATTGTGATCAAAAACTAAATTTCTATTTAAAGCTTCAAATAAAGCTAGAGTGGCTTTATCAGTTTCTCAGAGTGAGAAAATTTGAAGACGGCCACGAGCTCACGTCTGAGAACAAGTTTTGAATGCTTGAGAAACTTAAATGAGTGCTTGAGAATTTTTTTTCAGCTTGAGAATGCTCCGTGGCCCCGCGGCCTAACGGGTTTTCGGTGGTAGTTAAGCGCAGCGTTCTGTGCATTTCATTTTAGCGGCAAGTTGCTCTGCGTGGTTTTGGGTTTGGGTGTCTCGTGCACAGGCCACCCACACCAGCAAAAATTGACGGTTTCTCGCTCTGCCCAATACTTTGCGCCAACGATGATGAGGTATTGATTTGAGCTGTGCGCGCGTGTCGCAGCGTTCTTCGCTTGCGACTTTGGTGCAAGTATCGGCAGATTTCTTAGAACATTTAATGTGCTGCTTTGAGTAGTATGGGGCCCCGGTTTTCTGCAGTTCGGGGCCCTCGACAAAATATGGTGAGCGAAGCGATGGGAAAAATGAATTAATTAAAAATAAGTCTTTTTGAAATAGATGGTAAAAGTCCCATCCAGGGAGGGGGGGGGGTAGATTCGATACGAAGTCGAACATCCACAATGACGGGGCCCCCTCGATCGCCGGGGCCCCTGGCGGCCGCCCAGTCCGCCCACCGTTTAACGCGCCACTGATGCTTATGTCTTTTTCTTTTCTTTCAAACGTTGTATTGCAGTTAAATTTTATTGCTTTTTGTGAAAACAATATATTGAAAATAACTCTGAAATCATCTTGTTAAAAATGATACCAACCACTACAAGCAAACGAAATAGAATTCGCAGGCTTAAGCTAACACACACATTCATTCTTTTGTTTTAGTGTTACTGCCGATGGGCGTTTCGGAGCGCACCAGTGGCTCCGAAGCCGACCCCGCACCAAAGGTTGTACATGTGAAGAGTATATAAACTTAAATAATTTAAAAAAAATTTAAACATTTTTGTTTTTTTTTGGCACATGGGTAGAAAACTTATTTTCTGAGGCATTTTCAAATTTTGAAGTCGATACGACTTCTTAATCCAAAGTTATTTTGGAATAAAGATGCAAAACTTACCCGGGTAGGCGGTCGTACACATGACGGTTAAACGGTATCAAAAGAGAATTTGAAGAGAGATTGGACTTAAGCACTTGTATTATCATTCATGGATAGCATGAGCACGTATGTATATATGTTGAAAGTAAATCTAAGATAACTTAGTCAAAAATGCGGCCCGCAGATGGACAACGTTGTTCTACTTAGGTAATAATGCAAAATGCAATACAGCGCCTACCACAACTATATGGACAGTCGTTTTTCGCGATTTGCGGAAATCCATAAGAGATAGATAAAAATAGTGAATGGATGAGTTGTGCAGAATACTATTTCACATCTTCGAATATTTTTTCAATTTTTTTTACACATTTTTACACGACTTATGGCGAAAAAACAAATTTATGGTCATACCATAACTATAAAGACACTTCGAAAAACAGTTTTTATGCGCTAGCTAACGCATTTCAAAATCGTTCGAAAATATAAATAATATATTCTTGAAAGGTTTTAAAGAAAAATATTTTTTTGGACGATTTTTAAAAAGTGTTTTATAACTTATTTGTAAAAAGATTTTCAAATTTTTTTTGAAAATTGCCATGAGAACCTTATCAATTTTGTGAACAACGGTTCAAAACTGATCCGATCAAACAAAAGCGACACAAAAAGCTCAACAACGATTTTTTAGCAGAATCTAAATATTTGCTGCTGTTACATACATAGTTGAGAAATGTAATCCTAGCCCAATATTTTTTTCCTTCCACCACCCACTTCACCATCGATGTTCTCATAGACCGCTACAAAGGCGGCCGTAGCCGTCTGCTTGTAGAGTTTAGTCGTGAATTCGTGAGGTAGTTTATGAGCCTTTATAAGAACTGGCTGAATTAGTAATGTGGTATTTACATGTATTAGATTCAGGGTTTTCGATGATATTATTGACATGTTCAGCGAGTTGTTGATTCGTTCGAGCTTATTATTGACTCTGTAATGCGTTCATTCTGCACTATGCTCGATTCATACTTCACAAGCCTCAAATAAAAGTGACAGTGATTGAGGGTATACGTCGCCCGAAAAAGTATTTACGGCGACCGAAAACGCGTTGACGACGCCCGAATGGCTAGATAAATCCTGTATGAGTAATCAGATCGTTATTTGGAAAACATTGAACGGATTGTTTACAAAACAAGATATGGTATTTCGACATCGTCAGTCGGAAAATAAAGATGTTGAACCATGTATATGCCTCTACTTATATGGAAAAGTTTAATATATACAGAGCGTTCAATAAGTTCGAATACAATTTTTTTTATTCAGAAAGAACAAGTTCGGCGGTATTGCTTGATGTTAGGGTATAATAATACAATTCTAATGGTTGCAGATGTTATCCAATCCTAGTTCTGCTTGAATGGTCTAATATTTCGTAAAAGGGGTCGAGATTGTGCAATTCGTCATCCGGTCCAGTACGTTCATTCGTAAATGTGGAAGAGGTCGAGATCGTGTTATACGTTGTCATTTGGCGTACTTGTCCGGGTCGTCATATGGATAGTCTTCGAGTATCCGAAATATCCATTATTATTATTATTATTATTATTATTATTATTATTATTATTATTATTATTATTATTTATTTTAATCTTCAACGGGCCTTATGGCCTAATTAAGATATTAAGATAAGTTACAGTACATTAAAAAAGAATACATAGCAAAAACAAGATTTGTATCGCAATTCACTGCGGCCACGGCAAAAGCCGAAGACGTTCCTCACTGATGTTGAAGTCAAAGCAATCCGCAACAAAAGCGATGAGTCGATAGAGCCATTTAGCAAACCAGCTATGAAAGAACACTGTGCATTGCGTCTTCTAACCGAAAGAGGCTCAAGGCCTAGAAGACGGCACCGCGCAGCATACGGAGGAAGATTATTGCGATCCTGCCAGGGAAGTTGGCGTAGCGCATATCGCGTGAACTTACGTTGAATCGCCTCAAGTCGAGCAATTGAAGAAGCGGTAGTTGGGCTCCAGAGTACGCACGAATATTCCAGAACCGAACGAACGGTACAGTTGTAGACAGCTTCGATACACATGGGGTTGCGGAATTCATTAGTTGTCTGAATAACCACGCCAAGTAATTGATTTCCTTTGGCTACATCGTCATCGACATGCTGTTTATAGTTCAAACTAGAGTCAAGCAGAACGCCCAGGTCTTTGGCATGATTTTGTCGATTAGCTGCAGTGCCGTTCATGAAGTAAGTACCAGTGACTGGGCTACTGCATCGACTAAAAGACACACAGAAGCATTTCTCGATGCAGATAGTCAGTCCATTACGCTTGCACCACGAACAGAAGATTTCGGTGCAGTCTTGCAGGAATATACAATCACCTGTATTGTGAGTAGGCGCAAAAATGTTTGCATCGTCGGCAAACAGACGCACTGGCAAACACTGTCGGGAGGTAAAGCAAGGGTAACATCGTTGATGAACAATATGAAGAGAAGCGGGCCAATATTGCTTCCTTGTGGCACACCCGAGCTGCTGACTATTTCTTTGGACATGTGTTTATCAATTTTCATGATGTATGAGCGATTAATTAGGTAAGAGTTAAGCCACTGTACGAGCGAGCAGGGAAATCCTAGCTTAACGAGTTTAGCGAGAAGAATTGCGTGCGAGAAGGAATTCCGTCGGGTCCAGGAGCGAAGGAAGGCTTAGTTGCATTAGGGCTGATAAAACGATCTCACTGTCGATGAAAGGATCCCCGCTGTGCAAAGCGACGGAAGGCGTTATGGCGTTCTGAGAATTTTATCATGCCTTCCTTTTCTCTCCAACGGCAAATTTGTCGAGCAGCTCGTCGAGCTGCCCGTCCCTGGCTCCGCCTCATACCCCTCGCCTGAGCGCGCTGTCGAAGGTTTGAATGTGTTGGTGCGTCAGACGGCCAATCGCTGTCAGCCATCGTCCGTGCTCTTTCCCTCCCTAGCGCTATCTCATTCTCGCGTGTGGTCAATGCTCGCGAGCTGCTGTGGCGCCAAAAATGCCGTTAACAAACATTGCGGCGATGAAGTTGCATTTTCACAAATCAAACCAAAAAAGCGCAATGAGTTCAAACGCTGCAATATAAAAATGACTAAGGAATCGCTAGTTTACGCAGGAGGGTTTGTTGTGCATCGCGCAGAATTCTAATTCGCATTGACACGTTCAGCCCGGCGTTGATTTTCGCACTTTCCGTTCCACCAGCATCAAGAACGCAACCTGATTGTGAAACCAGCATCCTGGATGGGGGGCGGGGGGGGTGGCCATGGGACCCCTACGATCATTAGTCACAGGCCCTAAAATTGTTGTCGCCATGGGGGGAGGGGAGGTGCAAATGGTTCTCCAGCCACGAAGCCCTAACGACCATCTTGCCCTTGTCGCTAATACTATGTCCACTTGTAGACATACGGCATACTATAGAGATCTTCGGCGACCGCCTAGTCCGCCTATCGTTAGGTCCGCCGCTGGTTCATGGCCGTGTTTTTTTTTTGTCGTGGAGGTGCATCCTTCCCTCTGCCTGCAGCGTATGCATCGAGCAGGAGACAGTGTGGCAGTATGCAAGTTGCACACTGGATAGGAGCGAGCCCGCGGCACCGCCATCATTCCGCACATCTGCATGCCCGTCGTGGGTTCTAATCGCGTATGAACCGTCCGCCGTAGCAAGGGGTTAGTCACCGGCTCCGGCTACGTGGTACTCAAGTCCTGAAAAGGCAGGCATGATCGCGTAGGCTATTACGCCAATAATAATAATAATAATAATAAAAAGAACTTAGCATAGCAGTCCACACCCGGGTAAGAGTTTGTCTTGACTTTGTTGCTGCCGGGTCTACCGCTGTGACGCGACAAATGCACGGAATGCACTCGATCAAAACATGAACCTACCGATCCGAACCCATTCCAAGGCATTGCCGCTCAATCGGCGTCATGATAACTACTCCAAACCAACAAGCCACCAGATTCTGGACGGACAGGTGCAGCACCATACGCGCACCGTAATAAACAAATCAAGAATCCTCTTTTGTATGGATTCAATTCAAAATGTTGTTTCCACTTGCGTCCGCTAGCTGAATTAGAAATAAATGTGCAACAAATCACACGCACGTTTGCTTAAATCATGTGTCTTTTTAACACCCCCAACAGCAGAACCGATCATAAAGATCGTGGTGCCATTTCGATAGTTGTGTTGTCTCTCAGGTAGCGAAATCGAAAATGCATGGACTTTGTAGCCGCAGCGGATGAAAATGTACGCATCAGAATCAAACAGTTTTGGGGTTTCCAAACGCACGCACACACAAAAACACACAACCACGCGCGCGCATACTCACACAGACACACACACACACGCACGCCCGCACGCACACATGCACGTACGCGTGCACGCGAGCACGCACGCACGAAAGCGCGCACGCCAGCACGCACCCACGAAAGCGCGCGCGACAGCACGCGTCCCCGAAGTCGCGCACGCGATTACGCACCCTCCACCAACCCCCCCCCCCCCCTCCCGCACGAGCGAGTACGGCTACCTTATCGGAAGAAAGGCTGGTTCAGCTATCATGTAGCGCATCCTCATCCCTAGCGCCGGGCGGGGTGGGGAATCGCGACATGATAGAGTGAACGATCACTTTCCCCGCGCTGTGTGTGTGCGTGTGTATGACGAGACACAAAAACTCTAGACAGATTTCGGCAAAAAAAATATATATATATAACCACTATACACTGTGCTTCATGATGCTTAGAAGGTCGTTTAAGCATCAAACATGTTCAATTTAAAAAATATTAGATTAGTATTAGACGTTCTCCTACGCTTGTTTTAAATAGGCTTCTTCACCCTCAACTGACAGGGGCATCGAATGGTCTCATCAGCAGCGGCACGAAATAAAATAAACCATCAATACACCGATAACACTTTAAATCCCAAGCCAACCCAACCAGCTTCTCCCGCATCGTCTCAAGGTCACACACAAATTAATAAATGCTAACACCCACCAATAACAATACACAACCGCAATGCACATATATGAATCAACGCATACACCACAAACACGCAATTAGCTGGCGGCGGAAGGCACGGGCAGAAGCGCAAGTAAGGCAAGGCAGGGTGAGGGAGGGAGAAGAAGCGGACGAGAAAATGGGCGCCAATATTTTTAAATTTTTTTTTTGACCTTTTTTTTTTGCTCCGCCGCCATAAATAGTTCTTGCTCGACTTGCTCGACTTGCTCGACCCAGCGCAGGAATCGCTGAAGAACAGCGCGGAAGACCAGCCAAAATCTGCGCTGGCCAGCGCAGATTTTGGTGCATTTTCTGCGCTGGAAACTGCTCGAATTTGCGCAGCGGGGAGTACTCATGTTAATTGCGCCAGCCGGAGTGTTGATGAGAGCAGCATCAATGGTATCGGTATCTGTTGTGGATAGACGTGCCGAGCCCTGGATTCGCCGTAGCAGTTGCGCTGCTGTGGGTCGACATCCAGGAATCGACACTGCGCTCACGCACACTACCACGCCGCACTTAGCGATGCGCGCTAAGTGTGTGCAGAGCGCACCTAACGCAGTGAGTGTGTAACAGGCTACCGGTCGAGCAGGGCTCCCGGAGGGGCTCACGGTGCGGCTTGTGCGCACGGCCCCATACTTCAAAGTAGGCATGGGCAAAACGATTCTTTTCACCGAACGCGAACGAACTAGTTCGCTCACCAAAAAGAACCGAAGGTGAACGACGATTCTTTCGTTCTTTTTTTCATGGGTTTTTTATTCACAAAGAACGCTCGTTCTCTTTTTCATTTTCCCACCATAGACGCATACTGTAGCCAAAGAAGTACTCATTCTGCGGTTGACACCAATAATTTAAAAACATTAAACACTCGGCCCATTTGCTGTCTGGTCAACACAAGCTATCGAAAAACCGACCAAAAACTAGCATGTATAAAGCTAATACGAGCATAGATGTCTCCAGCATATATTGTACCCTATGCCCTATGCCACTCAAGGATTCTATAAAAAAAAAACTACTTAAATATGGATCAACATGATGAGCGCAATCAATTCAGTTCAGTTCATTCGCGAACAATGACTAATCCGTTTGAACGGGCTCGATCTATTGAATTGTATAGGTATAATTTCCACAAATAGAACACAGATCGAACACTGCTGGACCAATTCGAACGCGTTAGATGAATTGAGTTGTGTAGGTACGATTTACACACCAACAGAACACAGATCGAACACAAATGAGCCAGTTCGAACGCATTCGATAAATTCAGTCGTATAGATACGATTTCCACACCAACAGCACACGTATCGAACACTGCTGGACAAATTCGACGGCGTTCGAGGAATTGAGTTGTATGGGTACGATTTCAACACCAACAGGGTACATTTTGATCTCTGACAACCCATTCGCATGATGCGAGAAAGAGCGAGAAAGCAATATGATTTTGCACGTTTCATTACCACATTTATGTGTGCCGTCGAACACTGAACGGAACGTTCAAACACGTTCGGTGTAGTCAGTTTCTTCCAAAAGTCTTGGTCGTTCTTTTTGCTAGGAATCTCGTTCGTTCGTGCACTTTACCGAACTGTTCGAACGGTGCGATTCTCGTTCATTTTACACATGCCTACTTCAAAGTATTGTGTTTTGTGTTATTACTTATTATTTAATTCGTTTAATAAATGTGTAAATGTGCAAAACATAAAAGTATCATTCATGGCCGGTGGAAAGCAATCTGCGAAGAGATTGCACATTTCATTAGTTTGGCACTTGTTGTTCCTTTGTACATAATAGTTTTCGGTGTATGCGTGGATTTTGTTTTGCTCTTGTGGAATCGCCATACTGAGTCAGGCCACTTGCAGAGGTTACGTTGAATATTACTATAATATGTGCTATATCGAAACCTGTTATAGCTGCAGTATAAAGAGTACGTGTTAAAGTAGATCGAGCGAGATCTTTGGCAGCGGCGCATTTGGTAATGACGATAAAAAGCTCTTTTTACACGTTTGAGTCGTTTGAGTGTGCGGTCCGCGGAGGGGGGGGGGGGGGTTAGGTTTAGGACGCTGAACTGGGACGCATACAATAAAAGCTTGCAGCATGAAGGACGAGAATGAACATACTGCTTCGTCAAGTGAAATAAAAATGGAACAATGAAAGCTATTGTTAAACATTGATATCATGTCGTTCAGTTTCATATAGTCAGCTTTTGCTAAGTTATAACGATAAAATGCGGTTGTCGTCGAGTTTTGTCGAGTCGTCGGGTCGACGAGTCAATAGGTATATTTAAGTTAAACGCCAAATAGTAGGAGTCAAGACGTACAAGCGGAACAACACTTGGAAAGACAGGCAAACACGATTTAGTTGCAGCATTGTTCGCGTAGAGCAGGTCAAGCATGCGTCCGTGCGAGTTATTGATGTGATTAAGTTGCACTAATCCATTAAATTTAAATCCATCCACAAAGGTGTTGTTGGCCAGTGAGCGCACAGCTGGTTCGTAGTGCATGATTGATGAGTATGATGGCGAGGACGAAGGATCAGCTGTGGGCCAGCTTATGCTAGGCTGATTGAAATCGCCAATAACAAACAGCAGATACGAAGGCTTCAATATGAGAGTGAAGCCGCTGATACAATCATGTAGAGAGCGAAGAGTCGATATCTCGGAGCTTAGCTAATCAACTTGTGCTACAGGATCTACGCAGATAGTCGGTCACTTCAACGTTTGCATGGATGGAGCGATCGATTTTATTTTAGATAAATTTTGTGCATCATCTTATGTAATTGTGTGAAATTGTGTAAAGTTAAAGTGTAAATGTTTCAATAAAGTGACGAAAAAAGAAATCTAAGCGTGTTTGTGTTTAGCTTTAGATAACAAAAAAATACGCAGCGAGTGTGAGCGATCGCTGAACGAAAGAAACGCACACTGCGCAACACGAAAGAAACAAACACAAACACGCGAAAGGATGCTCGCGCATAACCAACGGAACAAAAGTAGAAAGCTTGGAGCAAAATAATCGTTTGTGTCCCTCTATCCACTGTACCGCGCTTGCTTGCACTCATGCGCGAACGCTCGAGTATATTCTCTCAGAACTGAGTATTCGCAGTTCAACCCGTGCAGTTAAACTGTATGTGTTAATGTAGCGAAATTTGTCTCTGTATCTCATTCCCCCACCCCCAAAAAACCACATTCACTCTCCGCGCACTCTTAAAAGTTTGGCTCGCACGCTACGCCCCAAGCGAATCAACACGCTCGAAAGTAGTAAGGAAAGTAGAAATGAAGTAGCCTTCTACTTCCCGTTCTACTTTTGTTGCTTAAAATCAGAAGAATGTAGAACATCTGGGTTCCAGGAAAGAGCAAAAATTGAGTTCTCGCGTGTACACCACCCACACACACGCACGCGACGGACTCGCTCACGCTTACGTTCTCGTCCTACGTCCCTCCCCCTTCTCACTCACCACACAGATCTATTTTTAGAACATCACTCACTTCCATCGAGACGGCGGTCGATGTGACGATGTGTGTCGTCGTGTGTGTTGTCGATTTGATCAGAAAAACTTTTTTCTTCAAACCAAATATCTCTGACTTGGAGCGTCGGCGTTCCGATTGAACCATCACGACTTTGATCAATGAGCGCAGTTAAAACGACCTTTTGTATTGTGTTGTACGTAGCGTGCGCGCCAAAATTTTAAGAGTGCGCGGAGAGTGAATGTGGTTTTTGGGGGTGGGGGAATGAGATACAGAGACAAATTTCGCTGCACATTAACACATACATTCTCACTGCACGGGTTGATCTGCGAATACTCAGTTCTGAGAGAATATACTCTTGCGCTCGCAACATGAGTGCAAGCAAGCGCGGTATAGAGGATAGAGGGAGACAAACGATTATTTTGCTCCAAGCTTTCTACTTTTGTCCCGTTGGGGCATTGTTTGATTCTGACGCATGCGGTGTCAAACTGTCACCCGCTGCGGGTGTCAAATTCCATATATTTTCAGAAAACGCACGCACGCCCGCATCAGCGATTACCGCTGCCTTAATCCGGCTATCGTTGTTTCTAGGGTACAGCTATAGCTTCCTAGCTGGCACTGTTGAAGGCATTTCTAACATCGGGGTCCTTTCCGTTTTAAGTCGGTAGTCTGAAATTTCAGCCTGTCAGCTGTTTGCATAGTATAGTAGTTTTCGAGCTGCTATCTAAGTGGGTATAATATACAGGTGGGCTTTTCTCAAGGTGTATGAATTTAGAAGACTGATTTTTATCGCTTCTGCTTCTGAATAAAGATTTTAAGAGTGTTTTGAGTATTCGCCAAGCCTCCAGAAAGCTTGTTTGAACGAAAATTTTCACCCATCCTGCCAAAAACTGATATTTAAATTTGGTCATAAAAAAACATGGTATGAGACCACCTGGACTACATACACTTTGATAGTGGATTCCATCTCCAGATCTCTTTAATGCACCGTGGGATAAATGTAAACAGCACCTTGTTTTGCCATTTTTCGAGCAAGTACTCCAATCTAATTCTAGATTTGAGGCTAGAATAATCTAGACTGAAAATTGCAGGCTAGTTTTAAGTGTGGTTTTGTATGGAGTGTTTACGTGATTTCCCTCCAACTGTCAAACTCTATACAAAAAACTGACTAGAATCGTGAAAGGCCCCATTAATAGTGATCACTGCACAGTAGCGCCGCCCTGTTATTTTTCGATCTAATGTCGTTTGGCCCTTCCGCAGAACAGCTTGTATCGCATCGATTGTTGACCTTTTCTTCCGAAGCCCGTACTGTTAGTCAGAAAGCCCGTTCTGTCCTTCGGTGATGACTCTTAGCCATAGTGTCCACAAGACCTAATGGTCTCCACGCTGATGCAGCACTGGTTTCGGTATGAGCACAAGCAGATACTTTTCCAAATATCCGGGAAGTGGCCTGATACCATACAGTGTTGAAGCGTTGCTTGCAACACCTCTGGAAACCATTATATATCTGCCTTCACTACCACGTTTGGTAGGCCATCAGGGCTAGGTGCCTGTCACAGTTTAAGTTGCTCGGCTATACATAACAGGTTGGCTGATAAGTCCCCGGTCTAACAAAGAAAAACACATTTTTTGTCGAAATTCGTTTTTATTATTCAACATAGTTCTCTTCAAGAGCGATAAAACGATTATAACGACCTTTCAATTTTTTGATACCATTTTGGTAGTACTCCTTCGGTTTTGCCTCAAAATAGGCCTCAGTTTCGGCGACCACTTCTTCATTGCAGCCAAATTTTTTCCCTGCGAGCATTCTTTTGAGGTCTGAGAACAAGAGAAAGTCGCTGGGGGCCAGATCTGGAGAATACGGTGGGTGGAGAAGCAATTCGAAGCCTAATTCATGAATTACAGAACCCGTCGAAGTGACACGAAATTATGTGTTGCAAGGGATATTGTTGCGAAATGAAAACCAACGCGGTGTAAATTCTTTGCCGAAACGATTTATTGTTCTACGTTTGCCAAAACATTAGTCTTCGATTCCCGCTTTTGGTTTAGAGGCGTTCTCCGTATCCTGTCGCCCTTTTTATACTTGCCTGCCGAACCGAACGCGATCGGTTGAGACCCGAACCGATATCTTACATATTTCAAAACGCGCGTTCACGACTGGTCGTTGGGTACCTTGCGAAATGGTTCCAACAGATATCTATCCACGGTTCCTATCACTGGTAGCCCTGACTTGTCCAGTTCGAGGACCCTTGTGGAATCTGATATGGCTCAGAAAGCAGAACAATATCTCCTTTCTCTTCCACTAGCACATGTGACAGTCTTGTGCATCCTCACAGTGATTTAGATTTAGCTGCACTACTTCCATGAATTGCAAACTGGGCACCGGGGTCCTCCTGTTTGATGGTCATTGTCTCTGTCGCTGACAACAATTTAGGCTTAAGAACAAAGTGTTGCTAGGTCAATAAAAGCTGACTACCTACGTTGTGCAACGCGCCAGTGATGCGCGCTAGTGTAACAATTTAATGGAAAACATAGGCTATAAAGAATATGCTGTTCGACGATGGTCAGTATTTTTAGAGTATAAATTCCATTGAATAAATTAACGAATGCATTATTTGTCAAGATCCAGTTGTTGCGTCTATTATTGTGCTTAAGTTGGCGTGTACTGTGCCTGTCTGAAGCTGCTGCTCCGAAAGACACTTTCGTGTGCGCGACAGTCTCCCCTAGTACAGACCAAACATTTTGCTTTGTTTGAGCATTTACGAGCTTGGTGGCCTTCCTCGCCACGACGGATGCATAATTTGGACCTATCAGGGCCTTTGCAGTCATTTGCATGATGGTCTACTTTAACCTTCCCCACATTCGATACAGTGGAGGCTAGTTTAGTCGACATCTTAATCAGCTTAGTCGAACTGGTCGCGAAGAGTTTCAGCTTATTCACTATTTTTTCAGCTTATTCATTCGTGTCACCTCGTCTATGTAACGACACTCTATCGCTTCGGCTTGGCTCAGAACTTTAACTGTCACTGTTTTGCCGACTAAGCGCTGAACCAGATCCCTAAAAGATCTATGCAGCCAGATGTTCCTTTCGTTTTTTTAACTCAAGTATCATTGCACCCTTTTTTTTTACATCTCAGAGCTGTCACATTCTTGCCAAGATTTTGCATTTCTGAATCCGCCTTAACTTTCCGATTAATATCATTGAACGTATTAGTTTCAGTGACTGCTACCTAAATTGCTTCTGGTCGCATACACTTAGGGGGTATCAGCATATGACTACCAATCTCTTCCTTTCTATCCAGTACGAAAGAGAGTTTCTGATTCCCCTTTCTTCTCACCATCGTAGTCCACGTTTCAGCATCACGACTTGTTGACAGCAGCGCAGAAGCGTCGCTTCTTGCTCTTTTGAGTCCGTTTAGAGTAACTGATTGTAGTTCAACACTGCTGAGTGCCGACAGCATTTTCACAACTATCTTTTTAATAGGCTATGTGTGTGTGTGTTTTTTTTTTGTTTTACAAGGAGGGGGAATCTTCGAAAGACTCCCGTTGTCGCACTCCTTGGGTCATATACCCTTCCCTATGGGTTCACCTTTCGGTATGCTTCTCGGAGAAGGGCTTAAGCATTAGCATTGCATCCTCGCTATTGCACGATGAATCAAAGTTCGCGAGATAGATTGACAGGTATCACGCGAAAACAAAACGGTCATGACGACGACGCGAAACACTAGGCACTAAACGACACTTTTTCCGCCGCGCACTCACGCGTTCACTAACACATACAGTCATTATCCGATATACGCTATCGTACGGGACCGAGCGCAATAGCGTATCTCGAGTTTTCGCGTATAGCGGATTTGTATGGAAAAATAGTTTACACTACCAGTTCGAGGGTTGACAAATATCGCCACAGAGTTTTGCATTAAAGTTTTTTGTAGTAAAATAGGTATCTTTTGCACAAATTTAATGCAAAATGCAATAAGAACATCAAGGAAACTCAAAAAGAGCATAACATATTTCAAAATATTAAAATATTTGCAAAATACACATGGAGCTGTCAAATTTAGAGCAATCGCGTACTGCGAATTCGCGTATATCGAGTATCGCGTACTGCGGATAATTGCTGTACACTCACGACGAATTTTAATATCACCGAGCTGCTGGTCTTGCTTTCATTTTTGGTGCAGTTTGGTCAGAATCAGACGCATTGTTGTTGCCGCTGCCTCCAATGAGTCGGTGTGCTGCAGCATGACTTGTACCAGGTTAGAACGGCCCACCTCTACCCTGCAACTCACGTTCAACTGCAGGCGTTCCTCGGTGTATCAAGGGCAGTGTAACATGACGTGGTTCACCGTCTCATCTTCATCCTTGCACGCAGGGCACCGAGATGAAGAGGCGCGATTGAACCTGTGCAGATAGCTTCTAAAACAGCCATGGCCGAAAAGAACCTGGGTGACAAAGTAGTTCACATAACCATGTTTCCTGTCCAGCCATGCTGCAACGTCGAGGATCAGCAAGTAGGTCCATCTTCCGTTCAACGAGCTACTTCACTCGTTCTGCCATTGCCGCATCGATGCTTCCTTTAACATTCTGGGCGCTGTGTGGCTCGCTTTGAAAACACAGCTTTGTTCACTCTCCTTCTCTGTAATTGGTCTCTCAGCAACTCTCAGCAGGGCGTATTGCAGCGGGAACAACGAGACAGTGCATATTGCAGAAGCGGCATCTTACGTGAGGATCGGAAAGAGAGTGAACGATCATAAGCCAATGAAATACTCTCATCGCTCTCTTATCTTGTACTGTTTACTCCGCAGAAAGCTAATGCAAAATGCCAGCGTCCAGAGAATTAAAGCTTTCTTTGCAATATCGATGAAAGATTCCCCCGCACGCGATTTCCGGAAGTTTTTCGAGTCCTCCTCGAAGGTGATGCAGAGAAGCATCATCCTCGCAATAACGCATACCGCTTCGTACGAAATGATACGGTATGCGCTAGTATCAGGCATGGCCAACTTTCTGTGCACCTTATTCACGGTGTTCTGGTGTTCTTCTTCTCCTTTAGTATACGCGCCCAAACCGCCCCTCTGTACCTCAACACCGAGATGGCGCAGTTAGCATGAAGGCCATCGTTTTGAGTGAATGCTGCGAGTGCATTTACTGCTTTCATGGCCTACTTGCAAGCTTCCTCGAGGTGGCGCTTAAATTTAATGATACTTTAGCGATTTGGTTGACTCGACTTGTAAGGTTCCTGCCAGTATCGATGCTTTTTGGTGCACCTTGTGACTGCTGATGACGATGAACTCAGTCTTCGCATGCGCAATCTCTAGCTTTGCATCCACCGGTCAATCCGACCGACTGCATCGGTGTGAGCATCTCTACCACCTCAATAGACACAGCTGAGACTGTGATAGCGATTTCGTCTGCTAAACCAGTTATTTCGACACCAGGAGAGGGAGGGCGAAGGTTAGTATTCCATCGTACAAGACGTTCCACAGGGTGGGACCAAGCACTTTTCTCTGGGGTACGCCTGCGGTGATAGGAGTAGTTTTCACTCCTTCCGCCATATCATACTGCAGCACGCGACCGTCAAAATAATTCCTCAACAGCCTGCACAAGTGCGGGGGAATCTTCATGCGCTCTACCGCTGCCGCAATTGCCTCCCAACTAGCACTGTTGAAGGCATTCTTCACGTCGATGGTGATGAGCGCACAGTATCGAGCTCCGCATCGCTTCCGTTGAAACGCCGCATCACCTTTCTCCAACTCCGCCAGTATCGCGTCCACCGTAGATCGTTTTTTTCCGAAAGCCAAATTGACGATCAGACAGACCGTGTGGTCCCTCAGTGTGTTTTGTTGTCCCAAATGCCTCAGAGCTGACGGGTGGCCTGACGGCTTACCTGGCTTCGGTATCAAGCTTAATTTCTGTCTTTTCCACATCTATAGGCACAGGATCAGTCTCTGACGTGTTCATCGTAGGACTGAGGGTCGGTGGTGCATGTGTTGGAAACAGGGTTTCTATAATGCTCTTCAGCTTTACAGGACATTGTTCTAAAGGTTCCGAAGACATTACCTTGTTTATGAGTGTATGAGTGTGTGCTGCTACGCATTCAGCCTGCTGTCTTTTAATCGACGCGTTCCATCAGTACATGGGCGGTCGTCGTCCGTTAGGAAGTTTCCTTCTTGGCATAGCGCCATCACAGACTTTGGTCAAGGCTATCACGATTTGAAACACGATTTGACTATTCCCTCACGGCTTCGCCGAAATCTCCAAAAGCTAAAAGCTCCTCAAACAAATCTTCATTGAAGTGTAGCATGCACATGCACATGCTATACTGTTTTCAATCAGTTCACACACATTTCTTATTACACTTAATAAACACAAAATTGTCAACACAACACAACACACAAAAAGACCAAATTCCAACCACTCAAGATACCAACACAACCCAAACCACATAAATAACCTTCCACACCAAACCACATACAAATACGTCAGGAATTGTAAGTCAGCAGAAAAACCCTTATCCAAAAACACTTAGAAAACACACAAGCGACACACAACCCCGGAGGTGCGAAAAAACCTTACCCAGCACAAAACGCTTCAAGTGGGTAAAGCGTAAAAACACAGCATTGCATAATAGCAACCAACAGTTAATAAATAATGAAATAGGAGACATCGTACCTCGTGTGTACAAACAGAACCGTAAGCGTAGGAAACAAAAAAACATCACGTAAGCACAAAAACCCAGAACTGACCTTACAGAATAAGCACAACCATATGTAAACTCAAAACTTGACATTCAGCATAATTGACACAAAATAGAAAGTAAAGTAAAACCAAATCTAACTAAAAGGAAATGAATCGTATAAATAAAGATGTAAGATGAGACCGAGTACTGCTCAGTTACACACAGTACGCACAGTGACACGGTTCAGTGGAGCCGTTTAAGTCTTATCGTAATTCGCACAAACAACACAAATATGTTAAATTAATTCATTGTGTCCACTCGTTACCTGGAGCCCTGATGGCTCCCAGTGATCATCCGAAACTAATGCTTTGTTTTTGACGAATTGACCTCGCGAGTGATGTTTAATCCTTCTGCACCGCTGCTCTAACAATTGCAACCTGATCCGAATATTACAGAAGGATTCGATTTTCCAGTCTCTACAACCAATCGGGACCCATGTATTGATAATGATGCGGGCCTTCACGATTCTAGTTAGTTTTTTGTATGGAGTTTGACAGTTGGAGACTGAAATCATGTAAACAATCCATACAAAACCACACAAAAAACTAGCCTGCGATTTTCAGTTTAGAAAATTTTAGCCTAAAAGCTAGAATTAGATTCGAGTACCTGCTCGAAAACACGGTGTTGTTTACATTTATCCCAAGGTGCATTAAAGAGATCAGGTGGTGGAATCTGGAATCAAAGTGTATGTAGTCCAGGTGGTCTCATAGCATTTTGTCATAACCAATTTTGAACATTACTTTTTGGCAGAACGGGTGAAAACTTTTTCTCAAACAAGCTTTCTGGAGGCTTCACGAATACTCAAAACACTCTTACAATCTTCATTCAGAAGCAGAAGCGATAAAAATCAGCCTACTGTAATATCTTGTTTATAGCAATCGTGGTATTCCGTCTCATCTTATGTCTCTGTGAATCTTGATTAATGTCAAAACCGAAAGTGACAGCAGCAGAAAATAAAATGGGCATTCGAGTTTGAACAAGCAAACTGCAAGCGTCTTCCGATTTTCCGTTCTTCCGAAAATTTAATACATTACAACTCAGAAGTGGGATTGCAACCCGAAATGTCGACTAAAGGAGACATGCTGTGTGTTTTGGAAGCAGCTGGAGTGGAGGTACCTACAACAGCTACCATAATGCAGATTAAGAAATTGTATACCGAGTGTGTGAATCCTGAAAGCGGCGCTATAGCTTCCAACGATATGGTGACCTATGACGCCATTTTGGAAAACATGCGTATTCCTGAAACACCTTCTGCTGGTGCCATATCGGCTAATTCTGGCAATTCAGCGATGATATCCTATCGGGACGAGGAAAAGGTTATGCAGGTTACAGTGACGGAGGCTGCTGGTGATAAGAACAACAATGTCACCGTTTCCAGTAATGACGTTGTAAACAACGCTGCTGCTGATGGTTTTTCTGAAAGTTTCGATGCACTGAAGAGGCGATTGGAACTACTGGAGCTGCGTGAAAAAATAAAGGAGTTGGAACAGCGACAGATACATTCAGATAGGAAAGCTGTGCATCCCGACGAGTTGAGCAGAATTATTCCAGAATTCTCTGAGGGACTGGGTGTAGAGGAGTGGCTAAAGACAATACAGCACTATCGAGAATTATATGGATGGAGTGATGGTGCGACGCTCATCTATGCATCCTGTCGTTTAGCGGGAGCCGCGTGTGAATGGTTTAAGGGATTCCGCACAACATTAAAATCATTTGCTGCTTTCGCTGAGGGTATAAAGAAAGCTTTCCCTGATCATCGTAATGAAGCCATCATACACAAAGAGTTGATGTCAGTTTCAAAGAAACAGACTGAATCGTATGCTGCTTATGTATACCGTGTCAATGCCTTGGGACGATCAGGCAATGTGAGTGAAGAGGCAATTATTACCTACGCCATCAGAGGGATGTCACGTGATGCACTTTACGGCAGTCCACTCACTAAAGACTACAACAACATATACGAACTCATTGACCACATCCAGCGTTGCGACACGCACTTCAAGCGTCAAGCCAGTTCGCAGTACAACCCGACTTCAAGTAGCAGTGTCGTCAGAGTCAGAGATACACCTCCTAGCCAGAACCGTTGCTTCAATTGTTCTGAATTTGGTCACCGTTCCGCTCAATGTCAACGACCTCGACGAACTCCTGGTTCCTGTTTCCATTGTGGGAAAATGGATCACAACTACCGAAACTGTCCGTTGATTCGCGAATCAATTGCCGCAGCTGCACTTTTCGAAGAACCCGAAGAAAAATCACTAGTAACAACAATAGATGCTCATCAAGAGGTAAGTGTTGCTATAGGGGATCAAAGGGCTTGGAGCGGGCAAATAATGATAAATGCACTTTTTGACTCTGGCAGCCCTAAAAGTTTTGTTAACCAGGACTTGATTCCAAGATGTGACAACAGTGTACGGAAACCTACTCGGTTTAGAGGAATAGGAGGACAATACCTAGAAACGTTAGGAAACGTTGAGCTTCGCATAACTTTTGGAAATCTCACCATCGAGCATACTTTCATCATTTTGCCTAATCATTATATGAATTTACCGCTCATTGTCGGAAGAGATGCATTGTGTAAATTGAATGTTTTTCTTACAAATTTAGATACAGATATAATAAAAATAAATTGATTGAATTGAAGAAACAACCTTTGCCAGTATTCAAATCAGCTATTTGCCAAACGCTCCAAACTCTTGATCTTTACCGGGACTCAGTCGGTGAACAAGCAAGGGAAACTCAGCTAGATCTTTCGTTATATCATTTTAATAATGTTAATACTCCACAAACTCCGACTATAGAGTCACACAATAGTCTTACTGAGGCATTTTCCGAAATGTGTGGGATTGATGTTTGCGATACTAACAATATTTCTTTGGGTGAAACTTTATCTCACGATCAAATTACGGCAATAGAATCTGCAATAGAATTAAACTATCACAAATTTCCGAGCGATAAAATCATTATTCCGGATCATGGAATGAAAATTAGCCTTATGCACGATGTTCCTATTTCAACCAAACCCCGGCGATTATCTTATGCTGAAAGAAACAAGGTCAAAGATATAGTCAGAGATCTATTGAAGAATCAAATCATTCGGCCTAGCAACTCTCCTTATGCATCTGCTCTAGTGTTAGTACGCAAACAGAATGGTGAAATACGTAAATGTGTGGATTATCGCCCCCTTAACAAGATCACTATACGAGACAGTTACCTGCTGCCGCTCGTTGAATCATGTTTAGAACACTTAGGAAACAAAAAATACTTCACTCTTTTGGATTTAAAAAGCGGGTTTCACCAGGTGCACATGCACCCTGATTCAATCAAATACACCGCATTTGTTACACCAGACGGCCAATACGAATATACTCGTATGCCGTTTGGATTAAAGAACGCCCCCGCTGAATTTCAACGGTTTATAAATAATATTTTAAAAGAATTTGTCGATGATGGAAAAATTGTTGTATACATAGACGATATATTGATTGCTTCTATTGATTTTGAGGAACATCTTCAGTTGATTGGTACAATTTTGCGTACCTTACGAAAAAATGGCCTAGAACTCCGAATTTCAAAATGTACATTTGCCATGAATGAACTCAACTATCTGGGGTATAAAGCCAACTCCTCTGGAATTTCTCCTAGTGACCATCACATAAAAACTATAAAAAAAAACTACCCTATGCCACAAAATGCTAAACAAGTACAACAATGCTTGGGACTATTCTCGTTTTTCCGTAAATTTGTTCCTTCATTCTCCTTCATTGCAAAACCGTTAACAAATCTATTAAAGGATAAAGTACCATTTCATTTTGATGAATCTTGTATGAACGCTTTTGAAACTTTACGATACAAGCTAATATCAGCTCCTGTGTTGGCCATCTACGATCCTAAACGTGAAACGGAGTTACATTGCGATGCAAGTGCTACAGCTTTTGGTTCAGTATTGTTACAAAAACAGGATGATGGTATATTTCATCCAATTTCGTATTTTTCAAAAACTACCTCTTCCGATGAAGCAAAGCTGCATCGCTACGAGCTGGAAACACTCGCAGTGATTTACGCTCTCAAGCGGTTTCACACATATGTGCACGGGATCCCTATCAAAATAGTTACTGATTGTAACTCCCTTGTCGAAACTTTAAAAAACCGAAACGCTTCTGCTAAGATTGCGCGATGGTCTTTATTTTTGGAGGAATACAATTATACGATACAGCATCGTCCAGGCACAGTTATGTCTCATGTAGATGCACTGAGCCGTATTGAGAACGTTGCCACAATAGATGAGGTGGATCTGGATTTTCAGCTTTGTGTAGCTCAAGCGCGAGACCCCGCTATCAAAGCATTAAAAACAGAATTAGAATTAAACCCGGTGGATGGTTACGAGTTTGACGTTTGACGTTTGACGTATTAGTCGCATTCATATAGCGCTCCGTGTTTTTGGCAAAAATTCACGCTATTCATCATATAAGTTTTAGTTTTTGGGAATACCATTACATCCATAAACATCATCGCGATATTGGAATAAAGTTCAACCGTGCCAACTCTCGATAATCTCGTGCTAATTCGCTTTCCAACCTGGTCGCGCTTTCGCGCATCCCTGCCGTCATCGCTACAATCAACATTGCTGTCATCATAGCCAAGATACATCGTTCCCTAATAATGGCAAACATCTGCAACTCTTGCACCACGGAAATCACGGAAGCTTTCATTAGCTGTTGCTTATGCAACTCTCCATTCCATCGGCGCTGCTCTTCTATACCCGCAGACTTACTCCAGCGCATCTCTGAATACAAACAAATTCACTGGTGCTGCAGTGGCTGTAACAACGTTTTGTTGAATCCGCGCACCAAATTTATTAAGAACGCAGCCATTCAATCTGGTTTCCAAACGGCTTTAACAACAGTTGCTGAGAGCATTAAATCCGTAATCGAACCATTAACAAACGAGATTAGAACTGGATTCGCACGTATGACTCAGCTCGATCATAATACGCCACGAAGTAGTCACCCACCCGCAAAAATTCGCCGCACAAATCCATCGAAACGATTGTTTTCTGATGTCATAAACGACAACCGTTCAATGTTTACATTTCGTGCTACTTCCATCAACAACCTAAACAATAATTGTCAATACAAAACTACACAGCCTATCGATGAACCCAACCGTAAGATTCGCCCACCACCCACAATCACTGGCACAAAAAAAGACACCGCATCATTCGCGATCAAAATAGTTCCTGCTCAACCTTTGGTGCAGAAATGTGCTTTGTACATTTCCCGACTTTCTCCGGATACCACCACTGACCAAATTGTTCAAATGGTCAAGCAAGCTTTATCCATCGAAGACGTCACAGCATATTGCCTTGTACGCCGGGGCACAAACACAGCAACACTCTCATTCCTATCATTCAAAGTGTTAGTGCCTGCTTCTATAAGAGAATGTGCACTCTCCCCGCCCGACAGACAAAGAGAACGAAATTTTCAGGCGAGGGGTAGGTAGAAACACGCGGTGGGGGCCCGGCCCAAGATCGGATCCAAAGTCCGTTGTTTTGGGCTCGAAATTAAAAATGGCGGATGGAGCGCTACCACGGAGAGAATGCGCTCTCTTGCTTGCCTTTAAAATACACGAGGCGCTCTCGCTGTAAAGAACGCTCGCTCGCGCTGTTTCATCGTATTTTCCTCATACCCCTTCCTTCCCGTTTCTTTCGGCTTGCGCTGCGCTGAACTGGTACCCCCTCCCACTTGATTCCAGCGAATTGCGCTGCGCTGGACTGACACCCCTCCCGCTCGTTTCTTTCGTAGCGCGCTGTGCGCTTCCCTTCATTCGGACTTGGTGCACCCGAATGAAAACAAAAACTTTTAACACATCAAACTTGGTTTATATTTTATCACTTTTATTGCAAATAAAGGGGCATTTTCACACATAGCTTCACACAATCTTGCCACAAAATCACACACATTATTTATATAAAAAAAATCGCCGTATTTAAAATAGTCGCCTATCTGCATGGATACCGCTGTTGATGTTCAATACAGCAAACAAATATTAAAATGAAGCAACGCAAATCACACATTTAAGATAAATGGTGAAAGAAAAGCGCAGCTTCATTTCAATGTGCACAACACTTCAACACTTAGCGAAACTTCGATCGCCCGGGACTTAGGCTAACACGTGCGCGGCCTTTCACGGCGAACGCTTGAGCTGAACTGACGATTTCGTGTGGTGGCAAGAAAGGGAGCGCACAGAGGAACACTCGCTGCACTAGTGCGAGCGAGACACCGATACCCGCATGCCGCTGCAAGAAAACCAAACTGAGCGCGCAGGCTGAAAGAGAACGCACACATTCACACATGTGTAATTGTGTGAGTGCAAAAACTGTGTAGAAACCAAAACACGCTCGCGCCTCCGCGTAATTCCGCGTATTTCCAACCGTCTCCCCATGCTTCTACATGCCCCTCGCCTGAAAGTCGCACACTTTTTCATTCTCATTGCTAGTAGGGCGGACACCTGGCCAATTGGTTTATCGGTGCGTGAATTTGTTGATTACCGATTGCAACAACCAACTGCAAATTTTCGTCTACACCCACCTATGGGACTTTCATCCCCTACAACCTTTTCTGCGACACAAAATACGCGATCACCGCAATCGCCGAACCGAACAATCCTGTCGGCACACACTCCACGAGCCTCACCCACACCGCAAACGAACTAATTAGTGCTTGTGTGCGTGCACATTCTGCTCCACCGAATCCTGCACTAATCTCTAACGTCACGCACACACACACGCATATTTATCAAACGAGGACGGCACTTGAACACAAGAACACGGAATCCGGCTCACCTATGATTAAAAGTGATTGCTCTCACCTGAATATTGCTCCTCCATCAAGGAATGAATGCGCTCATGTTCTTACCAATAGCAAAATAAGCTTTCACACAAATGATCACGAATCCGTAACAAATCATGAGCAGAACGATCAAAACAATGCCGATCCAACACTCACACAAATACGTGGCGCTAATGTCAATCCAGCAGGGTTTGCCTCCACTATTTTTCGACAAAATTATTCTTGCATATCTGAGCTTTCCGTGTATTACCAAAACACCCGAGGTCTACGGACAAAACTCTCGAGTTTCTTCAGTGCATCTTCAAGCTGTTCTTTTGATATCATCGCGATCACAGAAACCTGGCTCAAGGATGACATTGCCTCGTCTGCACTCTTCGATGACCGATATGATGTTTTCCGAATGGACCGTAACTCCTCAAATAGCCAGAAAACCCGAGGGGGAGGGGTACTGATTGCGGCTAAAACCATGCATCGTCCCTCAGTAATCACTGTTGCGAGCTCATCAACCGAAAGTATCTGGATCCGCATGCGTGTTGGCACTTCATTCGTAATAATCGGTACCGTTTACGTTCCACTGATTCTTAGTAATAATACCGAATATGTTGCTGCTTACTGTTCATCACTTATGGAAATTTCTGAGAAATATCCACAAGACTCGATCCTCGTGTTGGGAGACTTCAATCAACCAGGCCTTTTTTGGCTATGTGACACTTACGGTTCTCTACATGTCAACATTCCGAGATCCCGTGTATCCCCAGCCTGCTCCCAACTGCTTGATACTCTCAGCTTTGTGGGACTATCTCAGGTCAATAATAATGTAAACAATCATGGGTCTTTACTTGATCTTATATTCGTGAGCCCGCGTATAATTGAGAATGGTATGAGAATTTTCCGTTCCATAGATTGTTTCACAGAGGAAGACCGATATCATCCGAGCTTGCTGGTCAATATTACACTTCCATCAACAACCCAGACTGCTACGGAAGTCACTGGATCGAACAGCCTGAGACATCTCGATTTTAGAAAAGCTGATTTCCCAAAAATGATTGACGCTTTTGCCAATACTGACTGGTCATTCCTTAATTCTGATAGCAATCCCACCTTATCAATCGATTCGGCAATCGACTCCTTTCAAATCAAGGTTGGTCTAGTCCTTCACAAATGCTGCCCTACTTTTCAAGAGCGCGCAGCTTCCGGTCCCCCGTGGGGCAATAGAGAATTAAAAAGACTTAAATCTGCGAAAAATAGAGCTTTACATTGTCTCGTAAAGTCTAATCTTCACTCCGACAGACTATTGTTTAACACTGTTAGTGGCAACTATAGAAGATTCAATAGGCATCTGTATAGAATCTATATCAACAAACTTCAACGAAGTATATCCACCGATCCGACTAAAATATTTTCTTTCGTTAACCGTAAGAGGAAAAATGCAAAAATCCCGTCAGTAATGTCACTAGACACCGAGAAAGCCTCAAGTGAACTAGAAATCAGTCAGCTCTTTGCCAAAAAATTTAGTTCAGTTTTCGACCTTCAATCTTTGTCACCAATTAATATTGCAACTGCCCTGCAGCACACACTCGCGGATGTTCTAGATATGTCTATAAATGATATTGTCATCACAAATGAATCGGTAGAAAATGCAATCAAACAAATTAAACCCTCATTTATCCCGGGTCCGGACGGGATTCCAGCAATAGTCTTACAGAAGTGCTCAACTTATCTTTCAGAGCCACTGGTCCATCTGTTTAAGCTTTCTCTGCACAGTTCTACATATCCTACTATGTGGAAGTCTTCGTGGATGACACCCGTTCATAAAAAAGGTCCGAGACATGTTATATCTAATTATCGTGGCGTAACTTCCCTATGTGCATCAGCAAAAATACTCGAAATTCTTGTCCAGGAAGCGTTAGTCAGGGGTGGCTTGAATTATATCAGTCCAAGCCAGCATGGATTTGTTCCCAAACGATCGGTGTCGACCAATCTCGTTCAATTCGTGTCTGAATGCCTTACGGCAATGGACGGCAAGTCACAGATTGATGCAATTTATACTGATTTCATGTCAGCATTTGATCGGATTAACCATGACATACTCCTTGCGAAACTGAGCCGGCTTGGCTTTCATAATAATCTAGTCATATGGTTAAAATCATATTTAAACCAAAGATCATACTGTGTTAAAATCAATAAGTGCTTGTCCAACGTGTTCGTTAGTTCGTCCGGTGTACCACAGGGAAGTAACATTGGCCCAGTATTGTTTATCCTATTTATTAATGATGTTGTATTTGCGCTCCCAAATCAATGTTTGCTTATGTATGCGGACGATATCAAGATTTATGCGACCATTAGAAATGATTCGGACAGCTCGACACTCCAGCACAGCCTAGACGAATTTAGCAATTGGTGCTCTGCGAACTCGCTATCCTTGTGTGTCAATAAGTGTTGCGTGATTAGTTTTACTCGTAAAAAAGACCCTAACAAGCGAGACTATAACCTTGACTCGTGTATAATCCCACGTAACATAGAAACAAAGGACCTCGGCACTATTCTTGACTCATCACTCTCCTTCCGTCAACAATATTCGTACGTCATCGACAAAGCATATCGGCAGCTTGGTTTTATTCATCGTCTGACATCTGATTTTAATGACCCTTTCTGTTTAAAGCAACTGTTCGTCGCCTTAGTATCCGTACTTGAATTTAATGTTGTAACATGGTCTCCACACACTAACAACTGGTCCACACGAATTGAGCGAATTCAGAAAAAAATCACAAAAATAGCTATAAGAACCTTACGGTGGAACATGGACCAGCCTCTAACCTATCAAACTAGACGGCTTCTTCTAGGATTGCAGTCCTTAGAGAGACGTAGGGAGGTAGCACAAGCAGTTTTTGTAGCAAAATTAATAAAAGGCGAAATTGATGCTCCCGAGCTTCTCCTTAAAATAAATTTGTACGCCCCTGACCACGCACTTCGTCCTCGAAATTTTCTGATCAAAATAGACCGGGCCCGTACTTCCAGAGGAGCTCATGATCCAATTATTTCAATGTGTAAAGCTTTCAATAAGTTCTACTGCTTTTTTGACTTCAACATTACAGTTGCCACGTTTAAATGTTCATATCTGTTTTCAAATATATAGCAAGTAAGGTTATTTTTAAGTATTACTTTATTTTAATATTGCAAAGGCCCCTGCGCGCGCCACGCAATTATCTTCAATAAATAAATAAATTGCAAGATTAATAACCTTAAAATTATATGTTCCAACAGAAATGGTGAATAACCTTATCAGATTTGTACATGAAAAAATTGGGCACCTTGGTGTAATCAAGTGTTGAAACCAAATGGATAAGAACCACTGGTTCCCTAATAGGAAAACAAGGGTTCATAATTTCATTAACAACTGCTTGAAATGTGTGTATTATTCTGCCCCTGCAAGGGTCAACAACCAAAATATGCACCATTTGACACTATTCACATCGACCACTTAGGTCCTTTACCAACATCTTCGTTGAAAAAGAAGTATATACTAGTAGTTATAGATGCGTTCACAAAATTGGTAAAACTTTATCCAACTGCATCTACAGGTGCAAGGGAAGTATGCAATGCTCTTAACCAATACTTCTCTTACTATAGTCGACCGAAGCGCATCATAAGCGATCGTGGCACCTGTTTCACTTCCGGCCAATTTGCCAACTTTTTGTCGTCTCGAGGTATTTCACATATATTAAATGCTACTGCATCACCCCAAGCCAACGGGCAAGTAGAACGAGTGAATCGTGTAATACGGCCAATTTTGAGCAAACTCTCACAAAATTCTGATTATTCTGATTGGGTTTCTCAAATTCATTCCGTAGAGTACGCTCTTAATAACACCATACATTCATCCACACATTTCGCTCCTGCTACACTGCTCTTCGGTATCGAACAACGAGGCCCTATCCTTGATGAAATAACAGAACATTTAGAAGATAAGAATAATCAGCCGCGTAAAGACTTACATACAATCCGTGCCGAAGCCTCGACAAATATTAAGAAATCTCAAAGAAATAATGAAAAGCAGCATGTAAAACATAATCGTCCGGCTATAGAATTTGAAGAAGGGGATTTCGTGGTTATAAAGAATAAGGACAGCACACCAGATTCCAATAAGAAATTAATCGCTAAGTTTAAGGGTCCATACGTGATACACAAACGGCTTCCAAATGATCGGTACGTTATTCGTGATATCGACGGTTGCCAATTAACACAATTACCTAACGACGGAGTATTGGAGTCAAATAAGATTAGAAGATGAATTGTACCCCTTGTCGGTGACTGACTGAGTTCAAGTTCTAAGCAACACCTACTTACAGTAACGTACAAATTGAGGACAATTTGAGCAGGACGGCCGAGTTGTAATATCTTGTTTATAGCAATCGTGGTATTCCGTCTCATCTTATGTATCTGTGAATCTTGATTAATGTCAAAACCGAAAGTGACAGCAGCAGAAAATAAAATGGGCATTCGAGTTTGAACAAGCAAACTGCAAGCGTCTTCCGATTTTCCGTTCTTCCGAAAATTTAATACATTACACTACTAAATTCATACACCTTGGGATAATCCCACCTGTTTATTATACTAAATTAGATAGCTGCTCGAAAACTGCTATACAATGCAAACAGCTGACAGGCTGAAATTTCAGCCTACGAATTTCAAACGAAAAGGGCCCCGATGATAGTCTATGCCCTTTGTTGATGGCGTATCTGACAACATTATGGTCGCTGAGGATGAGTGCATCCAAAGTGGGTTCATTATACAGGTGGGCTTATCCCGAACAATTTGACAGCCGTGCTATAGAAAAATGAAAACGAAATGACAGGAGGGGATTCGATCATTTGTAGATGTATGCGTGTGAATTCCAATGGCTGTTTTGGTTGATGTGTCGTAGTGTAGATGAAAAACTACGTATCACAATCGAATCCCCTCCTGTCATTCGTTCGTCCAATATGGCCTTCCCGCCAAACCTATAAGCCCACCTAGTCCCTATACCCACTTTGAGTGCATCACACACAAGGTGGAATATAGAGGAGGTGTCTTCTTAGCGTTTGGCATGTTGCCATTTTGAGATTCAGTTTGACAATAGCCGTCGTTATTTGTTTACAGGCAGCAGCTGCATTATAAAGTGTAAAATGTAAATGTGGTACTGCAGAACGTAATATCAATAATTGATGTCCTCTCGTTCCTGTTGAACGTGAGGGTTGTGCCGGTTTTTCCCAGCTCTACTTCCAGCCGGGCGAAGCTTTCGAGAACAGCATCACCTCTGCTATTAGTTCGCTTGCTCCACCATTCATCAGACCAGGCATTGAAATCACCGGCAATTACAAGTGATCTATGCCCATCCAGCTCTGCTACGAGGTTACCTAGCATAGCATAGAACCTCTCTTCAACAGATTTTATAGCGTCGAGCCATTCCTGCCATTATCTTTGGAGGTTAATTGGCAATATATCATCCCAGTCCACCTTCTCTTTCCATAGTTCTTGCATGAGGACCTTTGATTCCGTAGTGAGATTGATGATCAAGCCCAATGGGTCGTAGATTCTCATTATATTTGAAAGTATATTCCTTTTGGTAAATTTTTTATCTTCTAGTGGTGTAACTTTTAGTTTATATCTGAAAGTATCGTTTCTCGTGTCCCAGTGCATACCAAGAATTTTCTTGTAAGTATCATCCTTGTTTTCGATAAAATGCATCTCTATATTCCCTCTCCTGTCCTCAGGAAGAGAGTTTATTAACTCATGAGAATTTGACACGAAGGTTCGTATAAAAAAAATAAGCCTTATCATGAATTGTCATGATTTCGTTTACTGTTTTGGCAGCATCTTCAATACTGGCGAAACTATCCAGATAATCATCGACGTAATGATTATCGGTAATTGCCTTCACCGCCTTTGGGTTTTATTGTTCGAATTTAAGAACGTTTTGATTCTTTACAAATTGTGCGCATGCTGGAGATCATGTCGCTCCAAATGTGATTACCTGCATAACGTAAACCTGAGGGTCTATGTTAGGAGATTCTCTGTACAAAAAACGTTGGGCACCCTGATCTTCTTGCTTAACCTTTACCTGGTGGAACATCTCTTTAATATCACCAGAGCAAGCAATTTCGGGTTCGCGGAATCTGATGAGTACACCAGATAAAGAGGTGGTAGCATCAGGACCGAAAAGGAGGAATGAGTCCAGTGACCTTTCTGCATTTTTTGCTGCTGCATCAAATACTAGACGGGGCTTATATGGAAACTGGTTCTTGTTTACTATAGTAAAGTGTGGAATGTAGTTTATCTTTCGGTTATGTTCGAGCCGCTTTCTAGGGGTAGCCTTTCGAGCATATCCTTTGCTTAGGTATTCCGCAACAGTTCGGTGATACCATTCTTTTTATTCAACATCCTTTTCTAATTCATGAGCCCTTCCACATACTAGACAATGATTGTCTTTAAAATATACTTTGGGCTGTAACTGGGCATTAGGTCGATGTTCTCAAAATTTTAGAGCATTCTCATTTGCTACTAAAACTAACGCTAGGTCCTCGGTTGGTTTCATCCGTAGCTCCAGGGGGTTTTTCGAACCAATTTATTTCTAAGATATGTTGGCAGTCCCGTGGCACAGTCATCAACTCGTACGACTCAATAACATGCTTGTCATGGGTTCAATCACAGAATGGACCGTTCCCCCGTAGCAAGGATTAACTATCCGGTTACGTGGTAATGTTTTAAGTCTTGAAAGCCTGTATATAGAAGAAGAAGATGTTGATAGTCGTACTATGAGGTCGTCTAGGAGCATCTGATCTTTTAAATATTGTGTTCTCCCCTGTAGATTCATGTTATCCACCATATTATGCAATGCGTTGGAAAACTCTATAATAGATGTCGGATTTTCTAACGAAATGTGACTGCAAGCTGTGAGGTCGCTAAGTAAAGACTTGTAGACGCTTTCGGGGTTACCATAAAGCTTTTCTAATATGTCAATAACTTTCTCAAGATTATCAGGACTTAACATAAGAACACGGACTGATGCATTCCCCTTTATGTATCGCTGTAGTCTATTCCGATTTTCCAGCTATGAACAATTTCCTTTCTTTGTTCCCGTTAAACATTGCGAGGGTTTGTAGTAGTATCATCTGCTCGAAATCTTAAAGTATTTTAAATAATATTTATTATTTATTCATAATATTTTTTTTTAAATGTTATTCGTCGAAAAGATTACTATTTCTAATTTTGTGGATTTTTACAAAATAAAAAGTCAAAATTCAGGCGTTTAGTATGCTGCAAATCGCACTGTTATACCTGATCTCAGGGTGCTATACCTAATTATAACTGCTAAATCTAGGGGCGAAAAAACTGCCTAGGCTCGCATGCTCTTTAATGCAGGGTTAGGGTTTAGCGTCTTATCGCTTAGCAATTGTTTTGTTTCCTGCTTTTTTGGTTCTATTATGATTTGTTCTTCAAGAGTCTTCTGTAATTTCTCTATTTCTTCTTTTTGTTGCTCCTGCAATTTTTGTTTTTAGAATTTTTCTGTTTGAATTAATGCTTCACGCATTTCTTTCCTATCGTTAGCGGCTTCGTTTAGTTCCTCTTGTTACCACTCCAAATCATTTTTATTGTTATTACTTTGTAGTAATTTTTTCTCTCATTTTTCCTTTAATAATTCGAAAAGTCTTTGTGATTCTTCTAGAGCCTTTTTTATCTCCTTCGTTTCTTGTTCAGATTTCTTACATTTTGGACATACGAAATTCTTTGGGGTACTATTTTCCCTCAAATAACTCAGGTGAAACCACCTGTCGCATTCCGTGCAACTGACTTGTTTCCTCCAATCATCTTTGTTAGTACAAAGTTTACAATGACCGTTTGGATTAGTGATGAATTCCATTGTTACTCACTCAGCATTTGGGATGCTTTCGTATGCCGTGTCACGGATGTCCACTTGCTTATGGTGCTAGTCGATCTGGTGTATTCTTCTCTGGTCCGGTTACCGCCGTTAAGTCATCTCTAGTAGATTGGATGCTTTCCTCAGTTACGTTATTGCCGGCCCACTCTGCTGCTTGGAAAGTCTGCGATCGCTGTCTGCTACTTGAAGCCGCTAGTGCACTGACCGTTAGCCGCACGCTGTTTGTTTTGTTTGTCGACCCTGACGATGAGTCGCTGCTTGCTGCTTGAGGTCGCTGGTGAACTTGCCGCTAATTGCTGGCTGTTTTTTTTTTTTTTTGTCGGGCCTGACGGTGAGTCACTGCTTGCTGTCTGTTCTCAACTGAGTAAGCCTACTCGTTGTTGTTTATCTTGTTGGTTTTAATCAGCTATTTCCATTGAAACTTTATCTGTTTGTGGTTTTTCGTAGTTTTTATTTTTTGTTTTATTTTGTTGTCGCTGACTTAGAACCACCGTATGGTCACTACGTTGGCGTAGCCTTAAGCTGATTTAGCTTTATGACGTTTCGCCATTGGTTTGTTTATATTGTTGTTGATACCCTCCGCGCCATTGTGTTTGCTAACGGTTCTCGGGTTTTGCTTATGATGTCACCTTATGCTTATGATGTTTCGGCGGCGTGCTTAGTTACTTACCTATTTGCCGTTCTATTCTACTCCTGGTGCAAATCATCGGATCATATCAAATTTTCAAAGTTTGCTGCAGTAATGTTTTAACTGAAAGCTATTCAGTAATAGATAGTTTTGCTGAATTTTACCATTAATGCCATGTTTTTAATGATTTTCAGTTAAACAATTTACTGACTATATTGCAGTACAGCAAGTTTTACTGATATTCAGCTATATTAGTGTCCAATTTGTCGTTTACTGGATATCAGTGAAACAAATTACTGACAATGCAGCAATTCATTCTGTAAAAACGACATGTCAGTCAGTCTGAGCCTCAAAAGAAAACATAATGCGATGCCCGTTTGCTCGTGATGAACAAAAAGTTGATTTTGTAGGCGCTTACAGACACCCCGATAAAATTTCAGATGTTTTGGTTGAGAAAAATCTTCTCACCACTGTGCCGTTCTTGCTGAAATTTCGTGGTAACCGTGAGTGCATACCAAATCATCAAACTTGTTTCGACAAAATACAGTTCACATCTGTATAAAACTTTATGAAACAGAGATGAACATGAGCAGAACGGACTACACCTGCGCATCAATAAAAACCCCAATTTAAATACTTCTTTTCGCCACTTTTCAATCGATATCAATTAGTGAACAATCAGTAATATCAGAAAGGCTTTGCAGTATGTTTGATTTATGGGTACTGTGGATACTGTTTCGAAGCGGACTTTCGACACTTGATCGTGCAGGCGATCATAGAAACCTTTAGGAGGTTTCTCTGACTGGAAACGTTGGAGTTTAGAGGCCTTACCTTGGGTAGGGGGACATAACTAAACTCTTTAAATGAGAAGTCGATAGATGTTGGATGGGCATAGTCCTATCCTGACAGTCCGAACGAATCTTACCTTCCATGATCGGAGTTGGTTTTATTTATACATACACAAAGTAAGTTAAGGGTTTCGCACCTTTGGTTCCAGGTTGTATGTTAGAAAGTTTCATTTCATTAAGCTAGTTACGTTTATCTTACGTTGACAAGAACGATGGTTCTTGTCACTGAGTTCCTGTTTTGGGTGTAATGCTTATACTGTCCCTGCTTTGGGTTATAATGCATAATTTGCTCAAATTTATATTGTGCAATCAGTCAAGTATTCAGCAATCAAGATTACTGAACGGTTCAGAAATAATACTTTAACTGAAACGATTACTGAACTATCAGCTGAAAAAATTTCAGTAAAAAATTACTGAATTGTGCCAAAAGAAATGTGTGTAGGGTACTTTCAAACATATTTCTCTACAAGCCCTCACTTCAATTGGCAACTTTTATAAACTACCTTATTGTTACAATACTATTGCACGAAAAAAATCAACACTAGGTTTACGGGCGTCTCGCATACATCTATCTCTACGAACATCCGTCAATTTCACGGATGGATAAAAATACGCCGTATTTAGACCAATGTCGGCAGGAGTTTCGAAAACCAAAGGAATAAGTGGGTTTGCAATTCCGTATCAGGCCACCTTAGATATTTCATTTATGATTATGATAAAGGGTGGTTAGTAATTCCCTTTCACTTTCAATTCATTTTTTTTTTTTGAAAAAATACAACTAAACGAAATAAGCTAAACTTAATCGCCGTAAAAATAAGTATTCCACACATGTATCTGAAAATCTAAGAAAACTAATAAAATAATGCTTATGCTACAAACTTATAGCATTTTAGGATGAATTTACGAAACGTAAAAATAGGTATTAAACAAAAGGTATTTATGTATTCCCCTTCAAAGTTAAAATTTCGTCAAATTGACAGGTTTGGTATACCTAGTGTTAAACGATATTTTCTTTCCTATTTTACAGTTTCCAGTTCGTGTTTCATATTACGGACGATTTGATTTAAAATCTTGACATTTACAAAACACAATTTTGTTTTGGCCGAACGAAATTTACAACTTCATAAACAATCTTCCTTGGAATTCCGGGCAAAATTCTAAAGTTGTTTCTAGTAAAAATATGAGAATAACACGAAAACAATATTTACCTTTACAATGGATACTGATGTACCGTCTTGCTTCGAATTACGACCACTTAAGGCAATTTTTGACATTTCATATGTTCTACCAATTTAATTTCATTCGGTCTAATCAATGTATAATTTATTTTACTGTAGCAAACAGGATTTTGCTCGTTGTTTTCAGGATATATTGCAGATTGTACAAAAATCTTAACAGCTGAAAAATTATCGAGACAAACGTACAATCGTTCAGTACTATTATGAGCTTTTACGGACAAGTAATGCCAGATCGGTCTGGTGGTACAGTCGTCAACTCGTACGACCTAATAACACGCCCGTCATGAGTTCAAGTCCCGAATAGACCGTGCCCCCATACGTAGGACTGACTATCCTGCTATGGTAACAATACAGGGTTTTCGAGGATTACATAGACATCTTCAGCGAGTGGTAGATTTGTTCAGGCATATAGACTCTTTAAGTGAGATATAGATTTGTTCGGAAGTAGGCGTTGCCATGTTCGGTTATACTGTAGAGCTGTCACTTTCGTACCCCTTGGACTGCAGCTTGGATCATTGACTGCATATTGCGGCGGGCCGAACTTTGCCGACCGCTACTGACCGCTTCATTGGTTCAATTTTTACGCGAACATCATTCAAATTGACATTTCCTTTACGTCGATCAATCCAAATCTGACCCAAACCCTTCAACCCTTCAGCTTGGCCTTCCACCGTCACTTCGTTCAGTCCACAATTTGAACTGGGCCCCAAAAGTTAGCCGGGGCACGAGTTCTTAGTTTTTGCGTGATAACACAGACACAGGCCAAATAAAAGAGCGCACACATCGACATCTGAATCGATTCTTGAATTTACTCGAATGAATCTTGAATGAACTGCGTTGGCAACCGGAGTTAGAATAGGGGAACTAAGGACATGCGGCCCTTAGCTCGCTCCCTTTGCTCGCTGACCGTTATTGAGACAGGACGCAATAAATGTTAATTGATAACTCACACACGAGAGTTATAAGTGGTGACCCCGACGAGTGAAATAAAGTAGCTTGTGTTTGTGCAGTGAAGTGAAAAAGCAGTTATTTTTGGTCTTCTCTACGCCATCTGAGTAGACATACGGCAAACGCTAATCGCCGCGCAAAAATCCTAATACTCGTTAGAGTGGATACATTGCAATAGCGGTGACGCCACGTGTAAAAGCCGTGCTCACGATATACACGAGCACACGCTGATACAGCTAGGACGGCAGGTTAACGGCCGCGCTCACGTCACACGGGCACATGCTGCTTCAACTGAACGGCTCTGCATTCACGCGAAATTCTCCGGCAGCAGCAAAGAAAGAACGTACGTTAGTACGTATTCAGCGTACGCTACACACACGCTGACAAAAAGGTACATCCAGCGCACGGATTCTGCATAGCAACGCAGATTCCCCCGGCAACGGCATTTACGAGGTAAGGTACGTAATAAGTGCACGCTACGCACACTTACACACCTCGCAACCTCATGCGCACGGATACGGTACCTCATCGGAAATCCGTCGACGAGCGGCGACCACGAGGTGACTTACGTATTACGTACTAAGTGCACGCTACGCACAACTACACACCAGTGGCGCACGAGGAGAGCTATCATCATTGCATCCTCCGTCGGCGACACCAAGTACCACGAGGCAATTTCATTGTCGTCGCACACACATATCGACACACCTCGGTACATGCGCCGCAGCACTGAAGCAAGTTAGGCCATGGTTGCCAACTGCGTTGGCAACCGGAGTTAGAATAGGGGAACTAAGGACATGCGGCCCTTAGCTCGCTCTCTTTGCTCGCTGACCGTTATTGAGACAGGACGCAATAAATGTTAATTGATAACTCACACACGAGAGTTATAGGCCCCTCAATCGACGGGAACACCCCCACGGGGCCCCCAAATGGCCGAGACAATGGAGATAGTTATTCGTATTATGACTATGTATGCCTGTATTTAGATGCAGCTGTAACGGTTTTTGGTTTTGTTGTATTTGAAAAAAAACAGAATGAGATGTATGAGATTGTATGTGTCGTGTCTGTATTCAGCCATCTTCTCCAAGATCTGCCGCATGGTCAAGATCTGATCAGTGGTTGATTTTCCGTTTCGGAAACCTCTTTGATAGTTTCCGACTATATCTTCGACGTGCGGGACAAGGCGATCCTTAAGGATCAGGGAAAATATTTGGGGACGTCCATAAATTACGTAACGCTCAAAGAGGGGGGGGAGGGGGTTCCCTGTAGCGTTACGGTTTGTTACATAGGGGAGAGGGGGGGTTCATATTCTGTTACGTAACGTAATACAAACCTATCACTGGTCACTGACAAATGATCGCCCACCTGGGTAAGTTTTGCTCTTTTATTTCTTTATATCTTTTGATAGGGAATACGAACTTGACATTTATAAAATACCAAAACAGAGGTTTAACAGAAAATTGCCATAAAAAATCCACCGTGTAATACAGGTTTAAGAGCCGTGTGTCTCAGGTAAAGACTGTAGTTTTCAATCTTACCGTCAACAAAATTCAAACAGTTACATGTCATTCTACGCTAAACGCATCGACCTGTATATTATTGTTGGTAAACAACAGTCGTGCGGTGCTGTCAATCAGGATTAGTTGGATAATTCGGCTGCCTCGATCATCCGGACCACCCGGATGATCGAGAAAGGGAATTCGTAACGTTACGAGACAGGGAACGATTAAGCGGTAGTAGCGAAGAAACAGGCAAATAAAGCGCAGCAAATTTTTAACCCTCCCTTCAAAAAGGTGTTCAAAGATCTGTTTTTTGTTTAGCAGTTTCGCTACTCTTGTTACATCCGTAACAAATTAAAAATTTGGTGCAAGTTAGAGTGTGAGAAGTGTCATGGAGGGTGAATATACTCCGGAAAGCTGTGGTGACCAGCAGGCGCATCGAGCCGATAGCGACCTATTGGCAGGATCGACACCGAGACGTGGAGGAGTCCACAAAAGTGAGACGCCGACGATCCTGAGCCCAGCAGCGGGGCCATCGAAGAGTAGAAGAGAGGATCCCCTGCAGGATGACCAGCGTGTGGAACCGTTGGCGTACTCGACACTGCGATAGAACGGCGGTAGGAGTGCGAGTCCACCGGGGGAGCCGAAGGATGCCTATCTAGCTTCGTGGTACGAGCTAGAGATGGAGAAACTTCCCATATTTTTTTGTGTTTGTTGATGCAAAACCAAATTAAGGGGGGGGGGGGGTGTCCGATCATGCGTTATGTAATTTTGGAAGGGGGTCTCCTCCAACGTTACGTTTTGTTACGATAGGGGGGGAGGGGGTCGAAAAATCCCAATTTCAGCGTTACGTAATTTATGAACGGCCCCTTTTACCATTTTTCGCGTGAAAACAGCTGTCTGTTTTCGGCACGCATCTGCAAAACAAGTATAGGGGCCCCCAGACAAGCACAGGCACGTTTCATCCAAGCTAAATTGAAGAGCGCACACATCGATATCGATGGAATCGTTTCTTGAATGAAACCTCTACCCACTGGAGCACCGATGCTTGCTTGGTGTTAGTCAATTTTCCTGCTAATTTATCCGGCTACGAGCCGGTGTATTGATAATGTGTTTCGGGGCCTTTAAATTTTTGTCTGGGTGTGTTGTGTGCTTGTGGTTTTTTTACGGGTTTTCGGTGGTGGTGAAGCGCAGCGTTCTGTGCATTCGATTTAAGCAGCAAGTGTATCTGTGTGGTTTTGGGTGTCTCGTGCGGCAGCATCCACACCAGCAAAAAATGACGGTTTCTCGCTCTTTCCAATGCCAAAAATGAACAATTTTGCCAACGATGATGAAATGGTATTGATCTGAGCTGTGCGTGCGTGTCGCCGCGTTCTTCGCTTGCTACTTTGATGCAAGTATTGGCAGATTTCTTAGAACATTTAATGTGCCGCTTTGAGTAGTATGGGGCCCCGGTTTTCTGTAGCTCGGGGCCCCCGACAAAATACAGTGAGTGAAGCGATGGGAAAAATAATTCATTAAAAATAAATCTTAAATAAGAAGTCCACCCACCATTTAACACGCCACTGCCACCACCCGATTACTCTCTCCTGAATCGCACCCAGCACTATGAACGCATTACCGAGCTCGCGCGTCTCTCCACCGCTCTGGTAGATCGTACAGTTGCTACGGTACTGGCGCACCGTCACACCTTTCCTGCCTGAAGTGCTACTATTTCGAAACCGCGGGCCCAGACCTCATCGAACGCAATTCGAATCTTCACATCCGATGAGAGGGTTTTGCAATTCCATGTCCCGAGCTTCCAATCATAAGTCCTTTTTCGGTGCGTGGGTCTGAATCGATTGGTGCTTTTTCATGTTGACTGTTCGTTCCGTTTATGGTTTTACGAGGGTGGCTTGCAAGACCTCTCCCCTAACCTCCAGTCTCGTCATAGGGCCTACGCTCATTGGCTTTTTGAGTCCTGCAGCGAGCCAAGACGGAAGAAGCCAGCCATTGTAACACCACAATAATGTTAATATTAGGGTAAATGTACCTATAGTGGTGGTAGTACCAATAGTGGTGGTATTGCACTAAAATGCGGTTCATACGGCAAATTACAAGTAATTAAGTTATTTACGTTAATGTGAAATGTTCTTTAGCCTTTTACAAAGGGTTTAAAAGTTAAATGGGGCCATTCCGTTACTTAGTGACCGAAAAATCCATTATTTTGTGAAATTTGTCAACATTTTTCCAAAATCCTTAGGATTTCATAACGAAACTCATTTTTCTGTTAACGTTCTAAATGACCACATAACCACGCAATTACTAGTTTTTCAACATAACTGTTATGAAATGTTATTGTTTTACTAAAATTATGTGCCTTTTGCCCATATTTATGCATTTTTGAGTGTTTTTTACCATAGTGCCATTATAGGTACACAAAACAGGCATGTTCCTATAGTGGTTATAGTTATAAAATCAATAAAAACAGGTCGTTTTAGATTTTGTCGAGGACATTTTTGACATGTCGTACTGTTTTCACTAAAATAAGCAACAGAAATGAGTTTTATGTAGGTAATTTACCAAAAACAGGCCAAAATTCGCTTATATGGCTGAATGAAAAATTGACTTCAAATCAAGCACACTCTTCCGGGTGTAGGTTGATGACAGGTGTGATGCAGTACTTTAGTCAATAGTTTCATTGAATAAATTTATACATTGTTTTACGATCAAATTACGCAAGAAACCTATATTATGGCAGTAATCCTTGCTATTTATACGAAAACAGCTTCGAAACTAAGTTTTATTGATATTATACACCGTTTTTGATGCATCTTTGTTTATCACCACTATAGGAACACAATACGACGACTATAGGAACCATACCACCATTATAGGTACAACGAAGCAGTCACAAAAATATGTATTTTTTCGTAAATTTGATGTATTTCATGATAAAAATGGTTGTGATTGCGTAGATAAAACATATTCCAATTGCTATGTGTTAAAATATTCAGAAATTATCCTTCCTGACACTTTAAATCCATTAAAACACATCGGTACCACTACAAATTGCACCACTATTGGTACATTTACCCTACATAACGGTATCATTAGAAAATGAACAACAATTGTCGATTTTTTATGGGTTTATCTTAACCCGCACTACTCTCTCTCTCTCTCTCTCTCTCTCTCTCTCTCTCTCTCTCTCTCTCTCTCTCTCTCTCTCTCTCTCTCTCTCTGTTGTTGACCTGCTCATGATAGAGCACGTTGATGTGATATGGCTCAGTCAACAATAATTCTCTAGGGTGCTCGGCATGCAGACACCCGATCTCCGTCAGGTCTCGCTTCACCTGGTCCAGCCATCGAGTTCGCTGAGCTCCCCTGCGCCTTATGCCGAACTGTAGATTGCTATCGAATACATTCTTGGAGGGGCATGAGTCCGGCATCCTCATGACATGCCCCAGCCATCGTATCCTGCCAGCCTTCGCCACCGTCAGGATGCTCGGTTCACCGTACAGCTCAGCAAGCTGGTTCATCCTTCTCCTCCTCGCCCCATGCTCGAACACACCGCCAAAGATGGTCCGGAGGATGCGTCACTTAAACATGCCCAGAGCGTTTGTATCCTCCGCTCGGATGGTCCAGGATTCGTGTCCGTAGAGGACTACCGGGCGAATCAATGTGCGATATATCTCACATTTCGTGCGGGCTCGAAGTCCTCTGGATCAAAATCAGCAGTCGATGAAGCCCACAATTTGCACGATTCCCCTTAACAATGCTTCTCCGGATTTCGCTGCGGATGTCGTTTTCCGAAGTAACGACCGTGCCGAGATAGCAAAACTCCTTTACCACCTCGAGACTGTCGCCGTCAACTAATACACTGCTTCCCAGAAGGACTGAGTCACCGGCAAGCAGGTACTTCGTCTTCGTCGCATTGATTCTAATTGCATTGAAAACGTTTATTGCACTTTGAGTAGTAGTATCTCATTAGTTAGCAGACAAAATTTGACACCTCTATCAGTCGAACTCTAACCATGATGGCCAAAAGTGAATCAAAAGCGTGCGCGATCAAAGAATGGCACCCCGTAGCGTCCAAAATTGACTCCGTGCGTAAGTTTGTGGACGTCGTATATAACCGTTTTGGCATTTTGGTCGCTAACATCTTGGCACTATTAGGCAACAATCGAAGCATCGAAAGAAAACCCAGGTTCATTTTTGAGGTTTCAAAAGAAGCTAAAATGAAGACAGAGGCCAAGTGGCTACATTACTGCGTTAGCTGAACCGGGATATCGATGCAACCCACCAAACAGTTAAATAATACCTGGGAAACATGAAGAAACAGATCAGGAATTAGAAATCGAATCCACTGGCTTCGTAGTGGCAAACAATTACGCAAAAACTCAATGCAATCATTTCAGGTTAATTTCGACAAAATTTCGATATAACACCCTAGTCTGCAAACTGGTCTAACATCCGTCACCTGTGTCCCATCGATTTTTTTCTACGCCAACGTGATGTAAAAACTCTACTCTAACAATTTTGTAGCGAAAACTTTGGAGGAATTGATGAAAAACGAAGGTAGAACTTAAATCATGCATGTCTTCGTCCACCATGGTGAAAATTCCTAATAACTGACGAAAGGCAATTCGCAAAGTCTTGAACATATTTGTGCAAATAATCTGAAATAATTCCCTTTGAACAGATGTAAATGTAAAGAAATTATCTTTCCTAGTTTTTTTCTACAGTCAGTCGAAAATGGCATATTTTTCAAGTTACGGGAATATTGACCTCTAGTTCGAACCATTGTACTTTTTTAACGTTTAATTAAACTACTTTGGAATGATGGACCGTTTAATTAAAAGTTGAAAAAGTACGATGGTTTAATATAGTATACTAAAAGATCTTCAGTAATTTGTGTACGAATCGTTTCTTCCCAACTTTCAAAATCAGTCAAATCCTTTCGCGGGCCGGATTGAATGTTGTGGTGGGCCGCATTTGGCCCGCGGACCGGACTTTGCCGACCGCTGTTCTAGAGGCTTCGGATCCACCTCTGTATCAGCAAGGTATTGCTTCAACACTACCAACAGTAAAAAACACTTTATTCAAGAGTATTTTGAGATGCTGGATGTAACTTTCGAAGAGAGTTTTTGGACACGATGAATAGTTTGAAAGTTATTCATCAAAAACCTGTTGCTTTCTTCTTACACTGTATTTGAAATGTTCAGCAGATAGTGGGTATCTCTTTCGCTGATACCTACGCCTGTGATGCTAGACAAAAATCATACAAAGAAAATCTATTCATATTGCATTAATAATCTCGACAAGTGCGATGTAATAAATAGTTAAATTGTTTGACCGGCTGGTTGTAAACATTTCTTCTACCACACACGCTGAAGACCCGGCGGATTCCACAAAAAGCACAATCGGTACAGACTCCTCCCCCCCCCCCTTTCCTCTGACCAAAAAGATGAAAGAGCACTCAAGGCGAACAAGGAGAGCAGGCACACCCCAAAATCAACTAGAACCCATCTCGAACCCTATTTCCTTCGAGCCATCCATTCGAGCCATTCGAGATTTGTTGGTTGGGAGAACAGCACAAAATTATGCACCCACAATGTGTTTGCTAAATTGTGCTACTCGCCTCGCGCGACATTTTCGCTCTATGACTATTTGTAACGATTAAAGAGAATAGGGTCATGGATACTGCCTTCGTGCAGATGGACTGGTGCAGATTAAAATATGACAGAATACCGATAGAGAAGATTTAGAATGGCAATCATACTCAAACATGTTGGTGTAAAATAATGTTGATTATTTTTTATTGCTTCACGGCATCAAATTACACGTTTAGTCTAAATCCACAGTTTCAAGAAAACTTGGTCAATTTACATAAAAATAGATTAGATTAGATTTTGAGCCAAATCAAGTGTACTTACTTACCAGATATTTCCATGGTTACTTTCCCAAATGATTTTTCTGTTGGGGATGTGTTGTCCAAATAATTTTTGTATCTTTTTAAGCATGTGACAAATACTTCGAGCACTCCAATTTCTCGGTACACATCAATGAAAATACTATTATGTCTGAAAAATATTAAATAACTTATCATGCGAACATGTTTTTGCTTTTTTGTTTGTTTTTTATGTTGGTTTGCAAAAACATACCGCAGAAGACGCAGAAATAAACCAATGCACGCAATACTAGTTTTTAAATCTTGATTTGTTTTCAAAATTATTGATACAGCTATCAGCTCTTTGCGAGGAATATAATTCAGTTTAAACACTATGAAATCGATCACCTCAAAGAATTTGTCTTGCACTATTCTCGATTTGAGATGTATTTTCTCCGCAAATAAACATAACGTGCTTTGAGACTCGACCATAAAATAGTTCACATCATCACTTTTATAAATATCTGCAATTGCATCAATTATTACACCACAAACGACTTCGTCGTCTGAATGTAAAAATACAGTTTGCAGAGCCATAAAAGCATGAATGTTTCGTAAACAAGCCGTTTTAGATGACCTTTCTGGCACGCGAAATTTCTGCATCTGAAACTGAGCATCTGAAAAATCTATCATATGCAGGGATTGTGCATGAGCAGATCCACAATAGCACAATGAGACTATCATTTCTATAAGCCTTTTAAACATTTTTATTCTCATTCCGGGTTCCATCTTTTCATTGATTTGAATGTCGATGCTCAACCTGGAAAGGAATAAAAAACAATTAATGTGTAAAATGTACATTTAAATTGGAATTCATTAATCAAATAATTACTTTATTAGACAATCTACGAGCATCATATATCCCTGACATTCTTTAAAATCATCCAACAACTTCTGTGAATATCGCGATGACTGCTGCATAAATCCACAAATAGATAGTACCATTTCAATTATTTCAATGGGTTTTGATGATATTGATCGTTGGACGTTGTCCACACAGAGCGCCATGCATCCCTTAGCTGCGAAGATAAAACGATTTTTAATTATAAGAATAAATCAATGAATGTAATAACAACAAAAACTAATAATAATAACAACAATTATCATGAGTCTTGCTCAAATCTTACCATGAACATATTCAATAACTGACTTAGTTAATCCATGCCGTCCTAACGTATCAAGTACATCGCAGGCTAAAGAACGCCATTGAAGGTTGCAAGATCCATACTGTGCAGTCACAGAAGAAAATAACAAACTAAGATCATCCATCCGTATCAATTCTTCGGCTGCCAACGGATGTGTGCAAAGTTTCAACAATATCTACAAAGAGATATATAAAAACATAAAATTATAACAAACATGACATGTTGGTACATTACACATAATCCTATAACAAATTTTACAAAAAGGTTCTCATTTTCAATCTCTCACTATAGAGCGTTACTTTTTCACTCTATAGTGAGACGATTTTGGTTAGTGAGTTGATGTTAGGTACGGATAACTTGGATAATTTTTGTACCGAGTTGGTTTTCTCGGACACTTTACACCAATATAGCGATTCATCGATGTAGGCGTTGGACGAAAAACGACAACCATGTCCAACCAAACATACGAATAATAATATGTTGTGTAATATTTATAAAGTGATCTAAATAGTTTAAAGATTAAATAAGTACAAGTAAGCTTAAAATTAATTGTTGCAGCTTCCATGGCACGTTTGTACGGGTAAACAGTGGATCACACACCGCTGCCAGACTGATATCGTTATTGACCGCATGGTGTACTGTTGATGTCTGGATTTCTGCAGGACGACACCAAATTATCCAGGACCCTACAGGAAGCAGGTTCATTTCGAATGCTCAACATCTGCGTCACCTATTTTCCCTTATATTATCGGAGGGAATGTCCCAGAATCCTCTTCCATGGTAGGACGCAAACGTGAACCGATTTTCTGAAGACTTTTACCGGCGAAATCAGAGCCGGTGCACCGTACACACTCCGAACAGAATCGGCTGCTGCGAGCTGTCAAGCGCCTCAAGGTGCTGCGACTTATTGATCAGCACCTGAGCGAAATAGCGCCTCAGAAGACGCCGACGATGTTTCCGAGTATGCCGCAGTTATTCGATTTTATGCAGATAGGACCAGACCTGCTACAATGCGCCTTATCCGTTGCCGAAATATTTTCCCTGGTGGACGCGGAGCACTCTTATGCTATCGATATGCTGGACAACATATTAGTATACGTGAACCGTTTGAACAAAGAATAATAAATTACGATGCAATTACTGCAGCAGTGGATAGTTACGGTTTAACAGAACATTCCAGCAGAGAGAAGACACATGGACAGAATTTTTTCTTTGATGGACCTGGTAGCACCGGGAAGTCGTTTCTGTTCGAAACCATTATTGCGTACACGGGATGCCAATCAAAAATTGCAATCGCAGTGGCTCGAAGTGGAATTGCTGCTCTGCTACTGACCGGGGGACGTACGCTTCACTCTACATTCAAGCTATCGCTATACCTGGACGCTAACAGTTCCTGTAACATCCATGTATAGTCAGCACAGGCTGAATTGATGCAAAAGGCATCACTGATCTTATGGAACGAGACATCCATGAGCAGCGGCTACCCAAATAGCCAGATCGTACTTTATAGCTGAATTAGGGCTGTTTAACGAAAAATCGTTCCGATGTCGTACTTTGTGGCTGATTAAGAGATAGACGGAACTTTGCGGAACTATGGAGCTTTTTAACAGGCACATGGTACTCTTTGGAACTTTGCGGCTGATTAGCACTATGAGTAGGGTTCATGAAGGAACTTGAAGGCTTGTTAAGAAAGGGTACTGAACTTGGTGGAACTTTATAGCTTTTTAATGCATGACATCGATACAAGGCGGCTTTTGTCAAAGTGTCAAAGACGTGCAGCAGCAATGATATTATTGCCGGCGTCCAAGTTAGATTCGTTAATTGAAGAATGAATATTGAGTGAAGTGATTATGATTGTACAGTTTTTTTTTTTTTTTTTTTCTTTGGCTCAACAACCGATGTCGGTCAAGGCCTGCCTGTACCCACTTGTGGGCTTGGCTTTCAGTGACTAATTGATTCCCCCCATAGCAGGATAGTCAGTCCTACGTATGGCGGCGCGGTCTATTTGGGAATTGAACCCATGACGGGCATGTTGTTAAGTCGTACGAGTTGACGACTGTACTACGAGACCGGCTATGATTGTACAGTAAATTGTGTAAAATTTTGTGTAATTCATCAATACAAAGGATTTAAAAATATACATATGTGTTTAAACGAAACAAATCTTGTTGTTTATTTCATCTATGACGCTTGCTTGAAAATAAAACACAAAGAAAAATAATCCTTGGTATCGTGGCATAAGGAAGCTGCTTAGGCGCTGTTTGAAAGACCCACATAGAACTTTGATGCTGTTTATCTACTGCAAAAGGCGAATTAGAGCAGCGATCTTTAGCGTGCCAAAATTAGCTGCTTAAGCAATTGTGGCTATTTGGGTATGCTCTAGAACAGGGGTCTCCAAACTAATAATAGGCTCTCGAGGGCCGCATGTGGCCCGTGGGCCGTAGTTTGGAGACCCCTGCTCTAGAAGCTCGCGCCCTCGATCACGCCCTGCAGGACGTTAAGGGAATTCGCCGAACGTTCGGTGATAAGGTGGTGCTGGTATGTGGCGACTTTCGACAGATACTGCCAATCGTTTCGCTTGGTACCAACGTTCAGGTCTTGCAGCAGTGCATCCGGCGGAGCATGCTGGGGGCAAATTTAGGGCATTGTGTTTGCGGGAAAACATGCGTCTGCCGACAGCCCAGACTGTTCAAGATGCTGAAGAGCGGAGAGAGTTCGTAGAATACGACATTCCCGGGATTCGATAAGGCGTATGCCAAGATACCACGGGACTTGATGTTACCTGGAACATATGATCCGAAAGATCAAATTTATCGCAAACAGTGTGTATTTTGATAAAAAAAAATATTCCAACCGGTACACCATTCACAATTCAATGTGTAGTACATTAAATAAAGAAAATTATCGAATGCTATACACTGCAATGTTTGTAATAAATAATATTAGCACACAAAAAAATCTTTAACAAAGGATTCAAAAACAAAATGATTATTTGAAGTGCAATTCTTATATCGTTGATAAGACGTATATGTCCCAATAAACGTTGCGTAGCCCTGTAACCAGGCCATTTTAACTAGTCCTACAACAAATTTTTCAAAAAGGTTCTCATTTTCAATCTCTCACTATAGAGCGTTACTTTTTCACTCCATAGTAAGACGATGTAGGTTAGTGAGTTGATGTTAGGTTAGCTGAACCGGATAGCTTGGATGATTTTTGTACCGTATTGGTTTTCTCGCACACTTTGCACCGACGTAGCTATTCATCGATGTAGGCGTTGGACGAAAGACGGCAACGATGTTTTCGTCAAACGAACGGACGAATATCGCCCTCACGTATGTGAAGTTGTGTAATATTTATGAAGTGATCTAAACAGCATAAAGATTCAATAACTACAGTTAAGCTTACAATTTATTGCAGCAGCTTCCGTGGTATGTTGGTACGGGTAACCAGTGGATCACGGGCCATCGCCAGACTGATTGGCTGATCGTTATTGGCCGCACGGTGTACTGTTGATGTCTGGAATGCTGCAGAACGACAACAAAATATCCAGGACTCTACAGGCAGCAGTCTCATTTCAAATGTTCAATCATCTGCGTTACCTTATTGGCACTTATATTGGTGGAGGAAATTTCGCATTATCCTCTCTTATTGTAAATTTACACTCGCAAAATCAAGATCAGTACACCGTCGAAGACTCCAAACAGAATCAGATACTGCGAGCTGTCGGGAACCTCAAACCGCTCATTAATCAGTACCTGTGCGAAAAGACGCCACGGAAGGCGCTGACGATGTTTCCGACCATGCTGCATTTAGACGACTTTGTGCAGATACTGCCAGACTTTGTACAATACGCCTTATCCACAGCCAAATATTTTCCCCGGTAGACGCGGAGCACTCTTATGCTATCGATGAGCTGGACAACATATTAGTAAACGTGAACCGATTGTACAACGAACAATGAACGGTGTGCGATGAAATTACCGCAGCAGTGGACAGCTACGATTTGACAGAATAATCCAGCGGAGAGGAGACACACAATGTACAGGTTTTTTTCTAGATTGACCTGGTGGCATCGGAAATCCGTTTATGCTCGAAAATATTCTTGCATTTAATCGAAAATTGCAATCGCAGTGGCTTCGAGTGGAATTGCTACTCTGCTGCTGACCATGGAAAGCACGCTACACTCTACATTCAAGCTATCGCTCATTCTGGACGCTCACAGTTCCTATAATATCCGTGTACAGTAAAGGTCTGAAGCAGTGTATTCGGCGGGGAAAACAATGTGAATTTTTAAACATAAATTATGTATTTCAAGGGGTACACGATCCTTTAATTAATTAATAAAATATTAAATAAAAGAAAATTAAGTATTCATAAATCAATATACTGCAATATATGAAATAAATAACATAAGTACACAGAAAATAAAATCTTTCACAAAGGATCCAAAAACAAAATGGTTAATTGAAGTGCAATTCTTATACGCCCTCCGATAAACGTTGCGTAGCCCTGTAACCGTGCCACTTTAACTAGTCTCCCGCTGCGCAAAGCGACGGAAGAAATCATGGAGTTCTGAAAATTGTATCATGCCTTCCTTTTCTCTCCAACGGCAAATTTGTCGAGCAACCCGTCCCTGGCTCCGCCTCATACCCCCTCGCCTGAGCACGCTGTCGAAGGTTTGGATGTGTTGGTGCGTCAGACGACCAATCGCTGTCAGCCGTCGTCCGTGCTTTTTCCCTCCATAGCGCCATCTCTTTCTCGCGTGTGGTCAATGCTCGCGAGCTGTTGTGGCGCCTAAAAATGCCGTTAACAAACATTGCGGCGATGAAGTTGCATTTTCATAAATCAAACCAAAAAATCGCAATGAGTTACGCTGGAGGGTTTGTTGTCTGGAAAAAATTACTAAGGAATCGCTAGTTTACGCTGGAGGGTTTGTTGTGCATCGCGCAGAACTCTAATTCGCATTGACACGTTCAGCCCGGCGCTGATTTTCGCACTTTCCGTTCCACCAGCATCAAGAACGCAACCTGATTGTGAAACCGGTATACTGGAAAGTTCACTGGTAGTCCCTGGGACATGTCATCGTGCTGAACGTGTTAAGCATTAAGCATAACTTTGTTATCCTAAGCTTTTGCTTTCGTATGCTGTAGATTACATAGATATCCTGAGCCATCTGCGCGTGGGTGTGAGCGTGCGTGTGTGTGCAACACTTTCGCCAAATGTGTTTTCTTCCGGAATGTTATGATCCATCGGTCAAAGAAAGGAAGGTGTTCATGAAAGGCGGAAAGACGATTTGAGGCCCTTGTCAATGGTAACTGATGACCGGGAGCAGGGGGTACTAGCACACAGCTGTTGGAAGATTGAACGGTATACTTAAATTGCCGGCGGATGGGGGGAGGGGGGGTGTGGCAATGGGACCCCTACGATCATCGGTCACAGGCCCTAAAATTGTAGTAGCCATGGAGGAAGGGGAGGTGCAAATGGTTTTCCAGCCACGGAGCCCCAACGACCATCTTTCCGGAGGCCCTTATCGCTAATACTCTGTCCACTTGTAGACATACGGCATACTACAGACTAGAGATCATCGGCGACCGCCTAGTCCGCCTACCGTTAGGTCCGCCGCTGGTTCATGACGGTGTTATTTTTTATCGTGGAGGTGCATCCTTCCCCCTGCCTGCAGCGTATGCATCGAGCAGGAGACAGTGTGGCAGAATGCAAGTTACCCGCTGGATAGGAGCGGTGCCACGGCACCGCCATCATTCCGCACATCTGCATGCCCGTCGTGGGTTCTAACCGCGTATGAACCGTCCGCCTTATATACGCGGTTCATATATGTGCATTGCGGTTGTGTATTGTTATTGGTGGGTGTTAGCGTTTATTAATTTGTGTGTGACCTTGAGACGCTGTGGGAGAAGCTGGATTGGGATTCAAAGTGTTATCGGTGTATTGATGGTTTATTTTATTTCGTGCCGCTGCTGATGAGACCATTCGATACCCCTGCCAGTTGAGGGTGAAGAAGCCTATTTAAAACAAGCGTAGGAGAACGTCTAACACTAATCTAATATTTTTTTTAATTTGAACATGTTTGATGCTTCAACGACCTTCTAAGCATCATGTAGCACTGTTGGGACTGTTTGATGGGAGAGTGCCCAACGACCTGTCATAAACAGGAGGCATCCGAAGATAGCCAGAAAACCCGAACCAATACGAACCAAACTGATCAGGGCAGGGATAAAAAGGAGCGATAGGGCAACATTCGGGGCTCTTGAACCAATTAGCGGGATAAAACGACTAATTTTTTGGCGCGTTTCACGTAATAAATGCTTGGCAAAGAATTCCTCCCGTTTTTGGTTATTTTCGTTTTCTAACATTCCAAAAAATTAGATCAACTTTATGAGTAACTCGTTCGCGGATCGAAGATCGTAGTAAGTCGCGCGCGCGAATAAGAAAAGTGCAAAACCGTGTTGGAAGTGCAACGTGATATGGAGGAGCAGACTACGCGTCGTATGCCAAGGGCGCAACCAGCTACCACAGGGTCGGGTCCCACTATAAAATATGAGGACAGGACCAACAGCCGTAGCGGAGGATCGTTCGCCCCGGGAACACTGCGCGAAGTAGCTGTTTCGTCGGAAGTAGCCACCCCTCATCGATGGGTGCAAAGTAAGGCGAAAACCTCACATCACCGCGAGCTCATCTTGTCGGAAGAAGACACCTGGAGGAGCATCCCTGAAACAGGAGACAAGATGCCTCGCAAATCGGTGCAGAGTAAGGCCGGTGAGTTTTATCAATATCAACTCATCCCGTCGGAAGTAGACACCGTGAAGAACATCCTTGAAGCAGGTGACGCGATCCCTTATAACTCGGTGCAAAGTAAGGCGAGTGAGTTCTACCGACACAGGCTGCATAAGAACGTTAGCAGCGACGATAGAGCCCAAACGCATGAAAGGTTTATAGTGACAAAATATGCGTGCGACAGGTGGCGATATGAAAATGTCGAGCACAAACACAAGTTTCGAATGCTCGTTGTCGCAAACACTAAACTTAGATGGGATCCAGAAGGCGAAATTTGTCTTCGCGTTATCGAGACGGACCAAATAAATCGCATGACAAAAGAAGATGGCTGTTTACGGTCCGTAGGTCATGACCCGCATCATCATGACACCAACAATAGCAACCACTGCGCACCGCAACAGCATCCTAAATGTATTATTTTTACGCCGCAACCCGTATACGCGAATCGCTCAAGATGCGCATCACACTTAGCCTACGTAACACATACTGGGGACTTTAGGCAACAATACACTCAAAACTCTAGGTTCACTACACGTTTATGGTACACATCACTTGGAAATCATCGCAATATTCCGTACCAGAACGGGATAGCGTTATCATAACCGGTATTGAGGGACCTACCCGTTTGTTTGTTCACGTTAATAGTGTGATGTTGATTGTTGTTAGGATTATTAAGCTAGGGGCGATAATTTTAGAATTCAGCAGCGACAGCGACCGTGGTATTTATGTATCAATTGTTTACATTTTCCTGAAACTAGACAGATTTAGTTAGTTTTAGTGCTTTAACGTCGCACGCATACTTTGACAAACGATACAGACGGCTGTACAATAGTAGAGCAGGTTAACCCAATGTAGAAAAAAGATGCGGTACTTGTTATTACTGGTGTACAGCTTATTTCTTTAGATGCAGAAGCCGCACATGAGTAGAAAAAGTACGGTACGTTAAAACATACGACTGTGATAAAATAGATAGCACGCGTTAGCACGAAAGAAGAAGCACGATACGTACCAAAACAACCACACGCGCTTAATTGACAGGTCAGAAGGAAGTGAGGCCACCGTTGATATCAGATAAGGTTAATACGATCAACTGTGGCACACTTGGGGGGACAATGTTGGGACTGTTTGATGGGAGAGTGCCGACCTGTCATAAACAGGAGGCATCCGAAGATAGCCAGAAAACCCGAACCAATACGAACCAAACTGATCAGGGCAGGGATAAAAAGGAGCGGTAGGGCAACATTCGGGACTCTTGAACCAATTAGCGGGATAAAACGACTAATTTTTTGGCGCGTTTCACGTAATAAATGCTTGGCAAAGAATTCCTCCCGTTTTTGGTTATTTTCGTTTTCTAACAAGCACAGTGTATAGTGGCAATATTTTTTTTTTTTAATGTGCCGAAATCTGTCTCGAGTTTTCGGGTTACGACACACACACACACACACACAGCGCGGGAAAGTGACCGTTCACTCTATCATGTCGCGATCCCCCACCCCGGCCGGCGCTTTGGATGAGGATGCGCTACAAGATAGCTGAACAAGCCGTTCTACCGACAAGGTAGCCGTGCTCGCTCGTGCGGGAGGGGGGGGGCGGTTCTGGGGGGGGAGTGCGTGCTTGCGTTCGCGCTTTCGCGGGTGCGTGCCCGCGTGCACGCGTACGTGCATGTGTGCGTGCGTGTGTGCGTGCGTGCTCACGTGCGTGTGTGTGTGTGTGTGTGTGTGTGTGTGTGAGTTTGCGCGCACGTGTTTGTGTGTGAGTTTGCGCGCGCGTGATTGTGTGATTGTGTGTGTGCGTGCGTTTGGAAACCCCAAAACTATTTGATTATTTGGCAGCAACAAAGTCAAGACAAACTCTTACCCGGGTGTGGACTGCTACGCTTAGTTCTTTTTATAATTATTATTATTATTATCGGCGTACTAGCCAACGCGATCATGCCGGCCTTTTCAGGACTTGAATATCATATCGCCGTTTAGTCAGCTCTTGCTAAGGCGGACGGTTCATACGCGGTTAGAACCCACGACGGGCATGCAGATGTGCGGAATGATGGCGGTGCCGTGGGACCGCTCCTATCCAGCGGGTAACTTGCATTCTGCCACACTGTCTCCTGCTCGATGCATACGCTGCAGGCAGGGGGAAGGATGCACCTCCACGATAAAAAATAACACCGTCATGAACCAGCGGCGGACCTAACGGTAGGCGGACTAGGCGGTCGCCGATGATCTCTAGTCTGTAGTATGCCGTATGTCTACAAGTGGACAGAGTATTAGCGATAAGGGCCCCCGGAAAGATGGTCGTTGGGGCTCCGTGGCTGGAGAACCATTTGCACCTCCCCTTCCTCCATGGCTACTACAATTTTAGGGCCTGTGACCGATGATCGTAGGGGTCCCATTGCAACCCCCCCCCTCCCCCCCATCCGCCGGCAATTTAAGTATATCGTTCAATCTTCCAACAGCTGTGTGCTAGTACCCCCTGCTCCCGGTCATCAGTTACCATTGACAAGGGCCTCAAATCGTCTTTCCGCCTTTCATGAACACCTTCCTTTCTTTGACCGATGGATCATAACATTCCGGAAGAAAACACATTTGGCGAAAGTGTTGCACACACACGCACGCTCACACCCACGCGCAGATGGCTCAGGATATCTATGTAATCTACAGCATACGAAAGCAAAAGCTTAGGATAACAAAGTTATGCTTAATGCTTAACACGTTCAGCACGATGACATGTCCCAGGGACTACCAGTGAACTTTCCAGTATACCGGTTTCACAATCAGGTTGCGTTCTTGATGCTGGTGGAACGGAAAGTGCGAAAATCAGCGCCGGGCTGAACGTGTCAATGCGAATTAGAGTTCTGCGCGATGCACAACAAACCCTCCAGCGTAAACTAGCGATTCCTTAGTAATTTTTTCCAGACAACAAACCCTCCAGCGTAACTCATTGCGATTTTTTGGTTTGATTTATGAAAATGCAACTTCATCGCCGCAATGTTTGTTAACGGCATTTTTAGGCGCCACAACAGCTCGCGAGCATTGACCACACGCGAGAAAGAGATGGCGCTATGGAGGGAAAAAGCACGGACGACGGCTGACAGCGATTGGTCGTCTGACGCACCAACACATCCAAACCTTCGACAGCGTGCTCAGGCGAGGGGGTATGAGGCGGAGCCAGGGACGGGTTGCTCGACAAATTTGCCGTTGGAGAGAAAAGGAAGGCATGGTAAAATTTTAGAGCTCCATGATTTCTTCCGTCGCTTTGCGCAGCGGGTTGCTCTTCTTCGTAGGGGAAAGCGGGGCAAAATGGACATGTGGGGCAAAATGGGTACCCTCTATTTAAGCATTTTTTGACTACAAAAATACTTTCCAATGCTCAAAATGTATTCATTAGAGTGTTCTATGAACACCATGTAGTTTTCATAACCCTTACATAGCAAATAACTAAGAATCATGGAAAATAAGGTTTAGCAGCATATTGATGTAATTTTTGCCACTTCGAAAATAAGCTTAAACTAGTGTCACAGGGATGCGTTGAAGTTTTTCATGATATATTTTTAAAGATATGATATTTCTTTACAATTTGTCTGAAGAAAGCAAGGCGGTTGAATGCGTATTTTTACTAATATAACAAAAAATACAAAAATGCTTCACGTGGGGCAAAATGGGCAGTTACGCTTGGGGCAAAATGGCCAGATGCTTTAGACATACGGCGCTTGGTGAGGCTATGGTGTTGTATTTGTCGCCTCAAAATGATAACAGACACAGCTTAATAAGATTCGATTTTGTAGATTTAAACGTTTAAAATCTGTTTTAATCTTGATAACATATTTTTGGAAGAATTTTAAGGGCTTTTCTGCCCAGCAAATCAAAAGATAGAACGAAAAATACATTTCACGAAACGTGCGCAAAGCATAGACCATTACCTAAGCGCAGTTGTTGTGGCCCAAATTGCCCCAGTGTTTTGACGTTTCACAGTTTGCTTACATATGCCCATTTTGCCCCAGGGCTATGCCCATTTTACCCCGCGTGTCAAAATAGCTTCTCGTTAAACATCAACTTTTAATTTACATTATTTTCATGTTTTAAGTTGTTTTTATTCTATGTGGCAATTTTAATCCATAGATAAATGGTTGAGGCATACATTAATGAAAGAAAAATTGTGTTTTGTGGAATATTCAAAGGAATATTCAGTAAACTGCTTAACATGCCCATTTTGCCCCGCTTTCCCCTACACGTGCACCGTACTCGGGCACTTTTGCTGACCGGCAGTTTTGATCTAGCAGTTATTTTCAACTGTACGGATTCGATCTGGTTGATGGAATCGTATTTGTTTTTTTTTTTTTTGTGGAATATTTTTTTAAAGCCGTTGAAATTGTTTTAACTGATGCTGGGTCATGTTTTGTTTACAATTGAATCAAACGTGTGTTGAGGTGAATCGAGCTTGCGGAAAGAAAAGGCATGTCGATATTTGCGAAAATGGTGCTTTCGTCTAATCAATTTGAAACGCGACCAGTTTGGTAAGTTGAATGAGTTTTTGTACAGATTTTTATAGTAATAACCATCAACAATTTTTCATGTATGTATGCATCCTTGACCAGCGTGATCCAATCTAATAGCTTCTAGGACATCAAACGGCAACACAGATCGAGATCCATACAGTATGAAGATGAACACAAATGAAGATCCATACAGTATGTATGATGAGTATTTTATCGCACATCGATATTATTCGTAGCTGTTAGCAAATAAATTAACCGACCATTTTTCTTTTTCGTATTGCTTTTCAAACAACAAAATAACTAAAGAAGACAGAAGGAAAAAGGTGACTCATCTCGCACCTAAAACCGAAACGATGGGCATATGAAGTATCGCGTTTCAAGGAGGGTTAGGAGATGTACGTTATAAATGGACTAAGCAAGTACAGGTAACTAAACGTCCAGTTGTAGAAGCCGAACGCAATAGGGTTGGTGAGATGGACAAGCGCAACAGGCACTACAAAAAACATAAAAATGTCAAAGAAAAAAAGAAGAACATGCTTCGCGTAGCTGTGAATGAGAGTTTAAATAATGAACGTACGGAAGTACTCCGGCAATAAATTAAAACTTCACAACCATAGAATTATCTACTTTACTTTCCGAAATCTGCCAAGGACGTGTGTGATCCCTGAGCAAAGGGGAAACAAAATCGCAAGTCGATTAACAACTATATTCAGATGCTTGCGCATAATCATATATCAGCCTATGACTGGGAATGAAGTTGAATATGGCAAACAATTGATGACGATGATGATTTATACAAATGCATGTTCATGTATTTGCCCTTGCAAAATTCATGCAAAATATCATAGAAAAAAGTGATTCATTCACATTGGCTTTTATACGGTGTTAATTTTAGCAACAATGTAAGAAACACAATTACAACGCTGTCGTTTAAAAACGGTTTTACACTCATTCATATCACAATATCATTAAATGTTTAACAAAAAAAGACCTACGTCCTTCTTAGTTTGGTTGATGTTAACTATATATTGTTTATGTTTTCAACTACCAAGTAATGCAGGAAGAGGAATGTTCAAAATAAACCCACATGTCCAATTCAACCTTTCAGACTGAGATGGATGCATTATGGGACAAACACATACACAATTATTTCTTTGATGTGTTGAACAGAAATCCACACACTTAAACACACAACAGTAGATTTTGATATTATGGCACTCCTATCACACAATTTAAGACAAATAATTCCTGTAATTTTACGATCCACTTACGTTGACGAGATCAACGATAGCTTCAAATTGCTGCCACTGTGGCGCCGTTTCCTGGGTAGAAACATTAGCGTCCAAGTACTGCAGGACTCATCATCTATAATTTATGAAATTCAAAAACCAGTGATTATCAACTTACATTTAAACACTCAAAGCAAAACCATGAATGTTAAGCAGAATGCATGTTGTTAATCATAGAGCTACGGCGTTTGATTCAGTCAAATCATTTTTTCTACAATAAAACCCTGCAGAAGGTAGAGCACAGATTAACACGTTCAGGTTTACACGCTATGGCGGTCTACAGGGACCTCCAGCAAACTTTCCCGTACGCCGGTAGCGGTCCCTGTGTCTTTTGATGGGAGATGAACAATCATTACGATCAACTGTACTCTGCCCTCATGAATGGAAGCAGTGTACAGGTTGAATTCCGTATTCTAAGAATTATTGCGGTTGACAAAAATCTCATCGGACACACAACAGTATTGATTGAACAGGACACACAACAGTTGAGTTGAAAACTTAGCAAAAATAAAATCAATTTTGCATCGTGTTCTTCTTCTTCTTCTAATTGGCGAAAACGTCCTACGGGGACATGCCAGCCTATACAGGCTTTCAAGACTTTATTCAATACCACATAGCCGCATAGTCAGTCCTTACTACAGGGGGACGGTCCGTTCCAGGCTTGAACCCATTGCGGGCGTGTTATTAAGTCGTTCGAGTTGACGAATGTACCACGGGACCGCCCCATTTGCTTCGTGTATATTTGGTTAAATTCAACTTAAATTCAGTTAATGTAAGCGGAACGGAAAGTTATTAAATTCAGTACCGGGTTGAACCTATTGATGGTAGTTTGTGCAAAGGAGGACAATCAGTTCTGTCAATGAGATTTGCTGCCACATTACAATGATTTGCATCTATCAAGCAGTTTAAGAGCAATAAGTCTATTGGCAGTGATAAGCAAGAGGCCAAGCTCTTCAATACAGGGCCGGTGAGGCTTACCGTCGAAATCGTTGGTGCATTCATGATTATAAGAATCTGGGAACAGATATAACTGCTAGAAGTGAGTGAACGCTGGGTTTCATTCACCCATGACATTTAAATTAAAAAAAACAGACGACAAGCTGGAATGCTCGAATTTTCGTGCCATCACAGTCTTTAATGCCGCCAACAAGATCCTGCCCTAGACCCTGTTCTGCACGTATGCATCCCTAGCTACAGAATTCGTCGGCAGCTACCAAGCAGGGTTTGTTGGAGGCAAATCCACCACTGACCTATTCATAGACTTCAGGCAACCTACAAAACCTTAGTCCGGTATGAGCTATAGAAAATCATGCAGCGGTACCACTTTCTTGGGAAGTTGATCCGGATGGTAGAAGCCATTATGTACGAGGTGCAGTGCAAGGAAAGAGTATCAAACTTGATGTCGGAATCGTTCGAATCGCACAGGGTACTGTTGACGATCACAGGTTTTGAGACAAGGTGACGGACTGTTCTGTCTGCTCTTCAACATCGCCCTGCAAGGTGTCATTTTGTATGCAGCCGAAGAAATTGTTTCATGACTTTCAAATGGTTAATGTTTCATTATTGAGAAACAGCGAAGGTGTGTAAGTCGTATAAACGCAGGTGACTCAAATGCAAATCAACAATCATAGATCAGAATCAGACCAACTAAGGAGCATTTTATTAGTTGACGGCGACAGTCTCGAGGTCGTAAAAGAGTTCTTCTATCTTGGTATGGTCGCTACTTCGGACAACAACATCAGCAGCAAATTCCGTGCAGGAGAATCGTGTATACTATGGGCTTCATCAACTGCTGAGATCCAGAAGACTCAGCCCGCATGAAATGTGAAATGTAACGCACATTGATTCGCCTGGTGGTCCTCTATGGACACGAATCCTGGATAATTCGAGCGGAAGACGCAAACGCTTTTAACGTGTTTGAGTGACGCATTTTCCAACCACCTTTGGTGGTGTGTTCGAGCATGAAGTTTGGAGGAGAAGGATGAACAACGAGTTTGCACAGCTGTACGGCGAATCGTTCACCTTAAAGATGGTGAAGGCAGACAGGATACGATCGCTGGGGCATGTTATGAGGATACCAAACACGTGTCTCGCCAAGAAGGGGTTGGTAATCTGGATCAGATAAAGTAAGTTTTGTCGGAGAATGGGTCTACATGGTTGAGATGCTGCAACTAGGGACCAAACATCATGGAGAATTGTTGTTCAGGCCATGTAAGGACGATTTTATTTGTTATTTATTAATTAAAATTCAACGGACCGCAAGTGGTCCACTTGAAGCGAATTCATTTACATTCATTCATTATAACATAGTCACATTTCGGTCATTCATTTGTCACGCTTAGTCGTAAGTAACATAATTAGCATGTAAAAGGTCGCACGACACGAATACTATTTAACAATGCGGTGCGCGACATGTCAGGTTGATGACGATCACAAATAACATTAAACTCACGGCACATACGAATTAACGGATCAGAGGAGCCAAAGCGAGTGCGGCGTTCCTCCACGTCAAGTAGCGATCTAGCTCGGAGCGATCTCGGCGGGACATACATGTTGAGCCTCGAAAGAAGCGCGGGCGAGTCGATCCGATTGTCAAAAAGTCCCGCGACCAGTGGCGCGTTAAACGGTGGGCGGACTGGGCGGCCGCCAGGGGCCCCGGCGTTCGAGGGGGCCCCGTCTTTGTGGATGTTCGACTTCGTATCGAATCTACCCCCCAAAAAAAAAACACGGAGACACTTGCTGCTAAAATCCAATGCACGGAACACAGAACAGAACGCTGCGTTTAACCACAAAGAAAACCCGTTTCAACAGCCACAAGCACACATCATACACAGACAAAAATTTAAAGGCACCTAAACAAAATTTCAATACACCAGCTCCGGAGAAATTAGCAGGAAAAATTGACACCAAGCTCGCGTCGCTTTAAAAAGCCTAGGAAGGTCGTTTGGTCAACGGTAGTTCAATGGGTTGAGGTTTCATTCGAAAAATGGTTAAATCGATGTAATTGTGTGCGCTCTTGGCTGGGATGAACCGTACTGTACTTGTATACGGGGCCCCTGCAACCGCTATGCGATTGTGTGCCGAAAGCAGACAGCTGTTTCACACGAAAAATGGTATTCACATTCCTGGCCTGGTATAGTGGATTGTGTGTGTCTTTTAATGCAAAAACTAAAATTTTCACTCTTGATCCTAATCGAACACATCAAGTTTGTGGACCGAAGAGAAGGGGAAATGGGAAAGGTTTCAGTTAGAAGGAAGGGGGGGGGGGAAGGGTATAAAAATACTCAAGGAACCTATGGACCATGTTCATTTATATATGGTTTTTATCGACTATTTCAATTTTTGCGAATACAACAAGACCAAAAACCGTTACAGCTGCATCTACATACAGCCATATACAGCCATAATACGAAGAACAATCTCCATTGCCTCGGCCATTTGGGGGCCCCGTTGATGATCCCGTCGATTGAGGGGCCCCTTCCATTTGGTGTTGTCAACCCAATATACCCCCATTTTCCCTCCCTGAGTTATGTTTACAATCAGATTTACTATTACTACCAGACCTATCAGAAGCATATTTATTTTATTTATCAGAAGCATTTTACTATCAGAAGCAGAAAATATTTGCCTTTTTAACATGTGCAATATTTTTACCTTAGTTGGAAGCGCAGAACGCTGCGATACATGCCCACAGCTCAAAACAATATCATTTCATCACCGTTGACCCAAAGCGTTGGATCAAATGCATTGAACGCAACGCACGAATTGGGTAAAGCGAAAATCCGTTACAAGAGCAAACTACAAGGACATACGACATTAAAAGGCTCCGGAACCGATCTCAACACAACGGTTCGTAGCCATAGAAATTAGCAAGAAAAATTGGCTGACACCAAGCACGCTCTTTTTATCTGTTGAGGTTTCATTCAAGAATCGATTCCGATGTCGATGTGTGCGCTTTTTAATTTGACTTATGTCTATGTTATCTCGCAAAAACTAAGAACTCGTGCCCCGGCTAACCTTTGGGGCCCCAGTCAAAATTGTGGACTGGAGGAAGTGATGGTAGAAAGGCAAGCTGTTGAAGGGTTTCATAAAGTTTTATACAGATGTGAACTGTATTTTGTCGAAACAAGTTTGTTGATTTGGTATGCACTCACGGTTACCACGAAATTTCAGCAAGAACAGCAAAGTGGTGTGAAGATTTTTCTCAACCAAAACGTTAATTCCGCAAGCCGAATATGCACCTAAAATTTTATCGGGGTGTCTGTAAGTAACCGCTTACCCAAATCAAATTTTTGTTCATCACGAACAAGCGGGCATCGCATTATATTTTCTTTTGAGGCTCAAACTGACTTACATGTCGTTTTGACAGAATAAATAAATGCATTTTCAGTAATTTGTTTTACAAATATTCAGTGAAACAACAAAACCATGTATTACTCAATAGCTTTCAGTAAAAAATGTAACTGCAGCAAACTAAGAAAATTTGCAGTGCATGATTTCACACCATGTTCGGATTGAAACACACATCCCAAAGATTTTTTTTGTTCATCCATTTAAACGAATATGTACACTTGAATAGCATCCATACTGAATCACAACGATTTCAATTTTAACGTAGCTATTTTATTATTATCAAATTTGATGAAATCATCATCGTATGTGTGGAAGCACACTCGCCAGGCTTCAGTGGACAGGCCATGTTAAAAGCATGGAAACGAAAAACCCAGGTGCTGTGCGGGCAGGTGGGGGGGGGGTTGATTTCGTCACTTGGCTTTGAATCAAACACATGTTAAATTTATTTTCTTGGGGGAGTGCGGGGGTATTGGTCGGAATTCCTCATATATGTACCCCCTGTAGTCTTTGAGTACCTTCGTCCATGGAGCGTGTATCGTTCACGTAGACCCGCGATGAAACTACTGTACACACCATATATGCTGGACTTTATATCCACGGGGCCTCCCGAGGCCACTCAGTTCGCTTACCGCCATTGCGGAGGGGGCGTAGTAGGTTTAAATTGAAGTGGTCAGATATTTTGGAGGCTTCAGCCATTAAGGCTAGAATAATGGACTGGCGCGGGTGAGAGACCGCGAGCGGTTTCGGACACTCCTTATTGCACGGAATAATTGTACCGCGTTGTTTCAATATATTTTTGCACGAGAGCGTAAAATACGGACTTTGACGGATCCAACGTTCGCGGTAGCTGGAGTTGATGGACACACATGGTACATGGCACAGGGCAAGCGTCAGCGAAGGCGGCAAGTTCAGAAAGGATTCAAACCTCGTCCTCCAGTTCATACGATTTTGTTTCATCTAGACTTGTTCAGCTAACAACCCGTTTTACACTTTACCCGGATTGTTTGTACAGGCTTACAGTCGGTACTGTCTAAGGCCACTTCTGGTGTGGATTCTTCACTAGGCACTTCTTTGGTCCGCAAATAAGACAAATTCACTATTTTATTCATTCCGCAAAACAACACCTCTAAATGTAAACAAAAGTGTAATTGACAGATAGGCAAAACCAATGGCTACTCGAATCGGTAAGAGTTATCCACCAGTGGAGAAATTATCCACCGGTGAAAAATAAATTCCACCGGTGGATTCGAGCATATTAACCGATCGGATAAATTTTATCGACTTTCGTTGGCGATCAGGCCCAATGGTAGAGTGATTGTATCATTAGGACATTCAAATCAAAAGTTACCATTGTTTTCTTTAATACAAAACTTCTTGGAGTAAAAGTTGAAAGTACAGTCTGTTCCCGAGTTACACGGTTCTCGACTTACGCGGATTCGGAGATACGCGGTTTTCTAAATTTGACAGATTAAATGTCAAATCAGTACAATTTGCTTCAAGTTCGGTATAAATTGCATTTTTGCTAACAAATTGAAACCGCTTAAAAGCCAGAAACGGGTCCCTTTCCGTTGTAAGTTCGTAGGCTGAAATTTCAGCCTGTCAACTGTTTGCATTGTATAGCAGTTTTCGAGCAGCTATCTAAGGGAGTAGAATATACAGGTGTGCTTATCCCAAGGTGTATGAATTAAGAATAAAGATTTTAAGAGTGTTTTTTGTATTCGTCAAGCCTCTAAAACGCTTTTTGAGCAAAAGTGTTCGCCCGTCCTGTCAAAAAGTGATATTCAATTTCCAAAAACATACTCTGAGACCACCTGGACTACATACACTTTGATTCTAGATTTCACCACGTGATCTCTTTATGCACCTTGGGGTAAATGTGAACAACACCGTGTTTTAGAGCAGGTACTCTAACCTAATTCTAGCTTTGAGGCTAGAATAATCTAGACTGAAAATTGCAGGCTAGTTTTAAGTGTGCTTTTGTATGGAGTGTTTACATGATTTCAGCCTCCAACTGTCAAACTCTATACAAAAAACTCAAAGGGCTTCAATATTAGAATTTTCTGCACGAATCATATGACATAAATGATAAAGTGTAAAAAGTACTAATTTAAATCAAAAACTGCGAGTAATAAATAGTATTTCAGTAAAAAACGTGAAATTCGACTAACGCGGATATTCGAGTTACGCGGATTCGTCGGGAACGTAGAAACCGCGTAACTTGGAAACAGACTGTATATCACTTACTTACTTAATTATCCGGCGCTACAACCGCTTTGCGGACTTGGCCTGCCTCAGACAGTGTCCGAAACCGCTCACGGTCTCGCGCCTTCGTCTGCCAGTTCGTTATCCCGGCCTTAATGGCGGATGTCTCCACGCCATCTTGCCACCTCGATTTGGGCCTACCACGCCTCCTCTGTCCTTGTGATGATACGCTGCACGACAGTGAGGTCGCCGTACATCTCGTATAACTTGTCATTATACCGGTTCCTTTATGGTCCTTCCATACGGGGCCAAGTATCTGTGGTGACACAACGTATAACCGCTTCTTAAGACGCGTTACGCATACATAACGCATCGCGCGTACCGTGTAGCACTCACTAACACTAACAATAGCAAACGATTACACTACTACCTCTAGATATAAGATTAGAATTATATTTTATGTTAGATATAAAATTATTCTACGAGTGACCACCAAGCGAGCAACAAGCCAACTTATTACGTACACACGAAAGTAGTGAAATTAGCGAGAATAACCCCATAACTGGTGACCCCGACTGAACAAGTATCAAAATAAACGTTTATCCGAAACGTAACGTAGCAATCGCGAGTGATCATTTCACAGTGACCGCTTTTCATTTGCATTTCACTCGCCGCGTTTTTAAGTTCAATAAACGAACATTGACCATCAAGTGTCGACCACGTGCGAAACAAAATGACGACCAACATCGAAGTTGAACAAAATGGTTCGCTGATTGTGAAAAGTGAGGCAAGTGAAGCTACATTGATTGCCAAAATAAATTTCCCAGACTTCGACCAAGAGGATATTGAAACCTGGTTCATATGCCTCGAAGCCTCTTTTCACGTCAACGGCATTAAACTGGACAAGTTTAAGTTCAACACAGTGATCGTCGCTCTTGGTTCACGAGCAAAATACGTGCATTCAGTCATCAAGCAGTGCCAAAATGAAAATAACAGCAACAAGTACGAAACACTAAAGGAAGCTGTTATCGCTCATTTCCAACCATCGGAAACACAGGGACTGAGCAGTTTGCTGTCCGGCATGTCCCTTGGGGACCAGAAACCCAGCGTATTACTGTCCGAGATGCGCCGCTTAGGAGAAGCAGGTTGTACCGACAACATCCTGACGATCTTATGGTTGCGAGCCCTGCCCAACACAACTCGTGCCATCATTGCTGCCATGCCAACCGCAACACTGGATGACCAGGCAAAAGTTGCTGACAAGATTCTGGAGGCACCCCGCGAGCAGATTTCCTCTATTCAACATCGAGGAGATGGAGCTACGATAAAATCGCTGGAACAACGTATCGAAGCCCGCAACGCAACGCTTAGATGAAGCACTAACAGGTAACCCCCACAGACGGAACCGTTTTACTAATACACGTTCTCGTTCTTGCAGCCGACGGGATGGAACGCCAGCCAGAAATAAACGTGGCTGGATCTGCTGGTTTCATTTCCGGCACGGTTCTCAAGCTCGTAAGTGTGAAAAACAGAAGGCTGACAACCCGAACGTACCGTGTATTTTTTTCGACGGGAAGATCGAGGTGTACTCTCGACCGCGACCGATGTAAGCGCTAACCCGCAAACCGCCCACGCCGCTGCTGCATCTGCCAGCAATCCTGCGTCCGCCACGGACAATGACAGCAGCGACAACAATTGTTTACAACGCATACACATACACGACCCGAAAACATCGAATTGATTCCTTATCGACACCGGAGCGGACGTTTCTGTTGTCCCACCAACCTTAAGAGAACGTAACTCACCAAAACACTCACAACAGCTGTTTGGCGCGAACGGTACCCCAATACACACGTACGGTACCAAGCGTATCACTGTCGATCTCGGCCTACGACGATCCTTTGTGTGGGTGTTTGTCATCGCAGATGTAAAGTCGCCAATCATAGGTGCCGATTTTTTTAAACATTACGATCTCCTTGTCGATCTCCGGCGATGCAAACTGATCGATAACACGACCCGTTTTGAAATCAAAAACATTAACGCAGTGACCGAGCCTGCTATTACCACATTCGACATGAATTCACTGTTTTGTGACATTCTTATCGAATATAAGGACATAACTGTTTTAAACATGAAGCACAAACCAACCGAGGCGAACACCGTCGATCAGATAATCACTAACGGACCACCCGTTTTTTGTCGACCACGACGATTGCCCATCGACAAATTAAAAGAAGCCAAGGCTGAATTCCAATTTTTAATGGAACAGGGGATTTGTCAACCCTCTAAAAGCAACTGGGCAAGCGCTTTACGCCTTGTAAAAAATCAAACGGCAAGTGGCGACCATGCGGAGATTATCGGAATCTTAACGCGATCACCATACCAGACCGATACCCAGTACCGCATATACAGGATTTTTCGAATATCCTGCACGGCAAAACAATATTTTCATGTATTGACTTACAAAGGGCATATCATCAAATTCTCGTAGCCCCAGAAGATGTCCCAAAGACGGCCATAACGACCCCTTTCGGACTTTTCGAATTTAAATACCTTTGGCTTAAGAAACGCAGGACAGACTCTACAAAGGCATTTGCACGCTATCTTAGGCGACCTCGATTATGTTGTTCTTTACGTAGATGATCTATGCATAGCTTCAGAGTACATCGTATATAAATATATATATATATATATATATATATATATATATATATATATATATATTTAGAGGCGCCGGATAGATATATATATATATATATATATCTATATATATATACATGCAAATAACGCTTATAATTCTTTACAATAAAATCAATCAGTATTTTTATACATTTTTCTTAAGTAAATCCAATCCTGTCGTCCCTCGTAAATTTGAACTAAGTTTAATTCAAATTTCAAAAAAGTGAGTAAAGCTGCCTTATAATTGATAACATATCATCCAATAATGATGTAACGAATGAAACCAATACCAACGGCAAAAAAGATCAAAACTCAAAACTTTACCATCCTTGAATCGTACAAATAAACGTCTTTAAATGCTTGACAGTTGTATCTCATGGTTCTCATTCTCTCATGAGCGTCGAACGGATTTCGTCGTTCGAAGCCGGTACTCGCCCCGAATATAAATTGCCTTCAGATGGCGGTAAGGGTCCTATGAGATCCATATGGATGTGTGCGAATCGGCGATGAGGCGTTTTGATTTGAGCAATTGACGATTTTTTGTTTCGTTGTATTTTTGAATACAACTTCTGGCATGGTATACAATTCGTTACAAATCCTTTGCAATCTCGACGAAGAGAAGGCCAAGTGAAGCGATCAGATACCAAACGAGTGGCAGCACGTATACCACGGTGTGATGTGCCGTGCATTTTCTCAAGAATCGGCTTTCTAAATTGCTTTGGTACAAAAGGGCGAATGGCTTCTGTAAATTTATCGCAATAGATGGGCATATTTGTACCTGTCAAGGCGGCTCCGCTGCTAATAAACATGTGCTCTCCGCTAAACGTTCTCTAAACTGTGTGGTTACTAGTTGGTAAAACGCAAATTTTTGTAATTGGACGCTTAATCGTTCCCTTGGCGGTACGCAACGTTACAACTCGTACAAGTCCGTCCAGTCCGGGGTGAGTATCAGTTATACGCGCTAACGGCCTACGTGTGGTAGGGAGTAGCTCGTCGACCACAATCACCATCCTTCCAGGCTGGATGTCATCAGCTCGTGCGTTCGATCGCGGGACCTTCTGCATTTCCTGGAGATACTCCTTCTGCCAGTGCTTCCAAAACTTCTGCACTAGTAGTTGAAGCTTCTGCAGGTGCTCGTAAGTGTTCATAGGTACGTGTTGGAAATCGGGATCTGGCAAGGCAACCATGGACGTGCCTATTAAAAAATGAGACGGGGTTAGTGCAGCTAAATCATTAGGATCATCAGATACCGGCAATAGAGGACGAGAATTCATAGCAGCCTCGATCTGATGCAGCACCGTATAGTAGCCCTCGAAGGAAAGGCGTGTGCTCCCAAGGTGACGAAACAGATGACGTTTTGCTGTCTTCACGGCAGCCTCCCAGAGACCGCCAAAGTGTGGTGCTCGCGGTGGTATCATGTGCCATCGGATACCTTGCTCAGCACATGATTTTGCGATGGCGCCCATCTCGGCCTCATTGGACAGCCGCTCGAATAACTCCTTCAATTCGTTCCTAGCTCTTTCAAAGTTCTTCCCGTTGTCTGAGTGCAAATGCTCTGGTAAGCCTCTCCTTGCACATAATCTTCTTAGGGCAGCTAAAAACCCTTGCGTGGACAAATCACCAACAAGTTCCAAATGGACTGCCTTTTTAGCAAAGCAGACAAACACGCACAGGTACGCCTTCAACGATGCGGCACGACGATGTACTGGTTTCAAGTAGAACGGTCCAGCATAATCAATCCCAGTAACTGCAAATGGTCGACTCGGCTGCACTCTTCCGGATGGCAGCTGACCAGTTTGCTGCTCCACAAGTGCAGGTTGGTAACGATTGCATCGATAACAGCTTCTCACAACGCTTTTGACAAGCATTCGTCCATTCATCGGCCAAAACTCCTCACGGATGTGTGAAAGTAATACACGACCTCCACCATGCAGCAATACACGATGCTCATGTTCAGCAATGTCAAGGAACGGGGTAAGTCGATTTAAAACCGAACGTTTTCTCACTTTCTTTCGTTCTTTTAGATCCCGTAATTCTTCGACGAATGCTTCACGCTGCGCAAGACGGACTAAAACATTAACGGCTTCTACTCGCTCTTGAACGGTGAGCACTTCTGCAGAGATTGCATCTTCATTCACTTCATTCGTCGAAATAGCCGCAGAATTGTTGCTCCTTTTTTGCTGAACAAGTTGCCGAAGGTACGTGGCAAATCGTAAACAATATGCAACAACATTTACAAGGCGAGTATACGATGACCAACGCAGGAAAAACCAATTGTAACTCGGCGCCGTATGAATCGACGTCTGCAACACCTTCAGCGCTTTCTCCTCATCATCTCCTTCAGAAGGATCGGATACGGGCCAAAACTTCTCTGAGAGCGCGAGCCACGTTAAAATCAGCAACTGACATGCCACGAGATACTAAATCAGCTGGGTTCTCAATTCCAGCAACGTGTTTCCATTTGCATCCGGCGGTAAAATGCTGTATCTCGGAAACTCTATTGGCAACAAATGTCTTCCATGTATTCGGCGGCAGCTTTAACCAATTTAAACAAATTGATGAATCGGTCCAAAACCACGATCCAGCTATCCTCATGTCGATAGCACGCTTAATGCGGTTATTTAAGTGCGCAGCAAGGACGCAGGCACACAGCTCAAGTCGAGCGATGGATAAACGCTTCAGTGGTGCTACTTTGCTCTTCGATGCCAGTAGCACAACACGAACAACACCAGCTTCCTCCGACCGCACATAAGTACATGCTCCGTACGCAGCGATGGACGCATCAGCAAACGTGTGCAGTTCCATTTTGGTTACATTAGGAAGCAACACATAGCGATCCATGCTACAATTGGTCAAAGAAGATACCTCGCGTTGAAACTGCTTCCATTTAGCAACAATACAATCAGGTAAAGGATCGTCCCAATCGCACGAAGACACCCACATCTCCTGCATGATGATTTTGGCGCGAATGATTATTGGAGCCATCATTCCTAAAGGGTCATACATTTTAGCTATAGTGGAAAGTACTGACCGTTTTGTTGCGACTGCACTGTCTGGCTGTATCATGCAATCAAATTGCAACACATCTTCTTGAGGCTGCCAGCTGATGCCAAGGGTTTTCACCGTTTCATGGGTAGCGAAACACAACGATGATTTTGTACCGATCTGAGAACTATCCAAACCCTCAAGCACCTCTAGACGATTGGACGTACATTTTCGCAGCTCGAAACCTCCTTTGCTCAGTAGAACGCTCAACTCTTTCCGCAACTGGATGGCAGCTTCGATGGATTGCGCTCCACCGATATAATCGTCGACATAAAAATTCTTCTTCAGCGCGGATCCAGCAAGAGCGTAGCCATCACCTTCATCCTCTGCCAATTGCAATAACGTTCGTGTCGCAAGATACGAAGAAGGAGCCAGTCCATACGTTACGGCAATCAGCTCATATTCTTGCAAAGGGTGTTGTGGTGAGAATCTATACAAAATGCGTACAAGAGCCCGATCATCAGGGTGCAGTAACACTTGCCTATACATCTTGGCAATGTCTCCAACTAATGCAACACGGTATGTGCGAAAACGCAACAATTGATCCAGCAAATCATCTTGCACCACTGGGCCAACGCAAAGCGATTCATTAAGAGAGAAGCCACTTGTGGTTTTCGCCGAGCCATCAAATACTACTCGTATTTTGGTCGTGGTACTTGTTTCTTTAAATACTGGATGGTGAGGTAAATAATAACATTCTGTAGGTTCCGGCGTTCCTTTACGTACTGCAGTCATGTTCCCAAGATCCAGATACTCTCTCATGAACGCGTGATACTCCTCCTTCACCTTTGAATCGCGTTCAAACCTTTTCTCCAGAAGGTGAAACCGGCGCTGTGCTTCTGACTTAGATTCGCCAAGCCTTAGTCCAAAGTCCGGATGACGTGGCATGCGTACGATATATCGACCTTCTTCATTTCTCTCCGTCGTCTTCTGGTACAGCTCTTCACACCTCTTTTCTTCAGGAGAGTATCCATCTTTATTTTGCAGCGATTCGATCTTCCAAAACCGCTCCATACTTTCTTCCAGCGACAACATACACACGGCTGCAGATACTTGTGACACAGGAGAATGGGGAGGAAATTGCACAGTTGCTGAGCCGGCTACGATCCAACCAAATACACTCTCGATCAGCCACGGAAGTTGATCAGATAACTGCAAACGCGCAGAGGAGGGGAACAAAGAGTAATAGTGTTTAGCCCCTATGATCAAGTCAACTGGCTGGGCTTTATTGAATTGAGGATCTGCTAACACGATTCCTTCTGGTATTTTCCAATCAGCGATAGATACGTCTTGAGCAGGAAGGTTGGCAGTTAACTTGTCCATCAACAAAAACTTCATTGTGCAACTAAATGGTTGCTTCTTCGACACCACTTCAGCTACGACCGCTTCTCGAGCATGAGATGTACAACTGCCAGCACCGTTGATTTTTACATTCGCTCTCTCTCTCGTGGTAGTTGAAGTAAACATGCGAGCCTTTTGGTCATTAAGTTCGGCTGCGACGCGCTATCCAGCAGAGCGCGAACCGGATGTTCCAGACCAAATGCGTCAACGATAACTAACCGCACAGTGAGAAGAAAAACATGCTCATTTATCTCGATGTCTCCAGCAGCATTTTGGCTGTGCACGACAATTTCATTTATGGCTTTGTGAGGACTGGGAGAGGCTGACATCGCCATACTAGATTCCGTTCGGCTTTCGGGTGCGCTATTCGAACCGCGATGCAACAAAGAATGATGCCTCTCTCCACAATGTCTACAATTATGTACCGCAGGGCAGCTACGTACTACATGTCCTACCTTTAAACAATTATTACATACCCTCTTCGTATGGACTATCTGCATACGTTCAGACAGCGGAAGGCGGATAAACTTGTAACAGTTTCCCAGCAGATGGTCATGTTGGCAGTGTGGGCATTTTCTCGTAGTACTCGCAACAGACGAGCAAGAAGAAAGATGCGTTGGCGTTCGTCTCATCTGTGGGTAGGTAGGTTCTCTGCTCGATTGATGGTTCATGGAGATTGACTCAAGTATTCTCATTTTTCGTTGCAGGAACTCGATCAAAGTATTGTAGTCAGGCGTTTCTAATGTGGAGGCATGATCTTCCCACGTTTTTAGGGTCTCTTCTGGCAGCTTGGTGCACAGCACATACTCTAGCATGGTGCTCCAATGCTCCGTTTTCTCGCCGAGTTGCTGTAGCATTTTTACATGACGATCAAAATCGTCCACGAGCTTATGCAGGGCCACATTAGATTCCCTAGTTACACGAGCCATACAAAATATTGACTGCAGGTGTCTCTTCTTTTGCAGATAGTCATTAGCGTAGCGATCTACCAAAGACTTCCAAGCTATCTGATAATTTCCTGTGCATAATGGAACCGATTCAATGAGCTTCGCAGCTTCACCCTTTAATGCAGCGCGAAGATAATGGAATTTTTGAATTTCCATTACTTCGGAATTGTTGTGTATAAGCGCTTCGAACGTGTCACGAAAAGCAGCCCAATGCATGTTGTCTCCACTAAACTCCGGTAGGGCAATGGTAGGCAGTTTTATGCCGGACACTGCCACGCTGCTGGCAGATGAAGTAGCGGAGGACGCGTGCGGCAAAAGCGCACTTAACGATGCTCTCGTGACGTACAGCTTCTCTTCGATGACAGCACGAACTTGGCCTTCTTCTCCACGTAACTCTGATGTTGCCAAGTTTTCGATATGCTGCTGAACATTATCGAATTCGGCCGCCAGATTCTCAAGTTCCGCAATCCGAAACGGTACTCTGGCAGTCTCTGGCAGGAACGTAGTTCGACACGAAAACAGATGCTCGGTTCAATTTCTCTTCCAGGGTTAAGTGGCGGGAGAACAGGAGCTCCATGTTGGCCATTTTTGATGCGCTGAGGACGATGAACTAAGATGACGATTTTGCGCGCGAAACCACTCGACACTTTAACCGACGTGTAGATTACGGAAATATCGGACGCGTGACGCGGAACGCGGACGGGGCTACAACACGAACGTGTGAATGTTCAAAGAATCGTATCCTAACGTAGAAGACGATTTACACGACGAATAAATCAAACACTCACGGAAAACGTAACGCACAAAATCTTAGTCCTGATTTTTGAAAATGGTGTCCAAAAAAGGTGTGGCCGAAAAACTGTCGCAATTGCTACGCAGCAAACGTACAGACGTAACAGGACAAAACACGGGCGCACAAACACTTTAAACCAAAAAACGCGAATCAGCAACTAGCGAAATAACGATGTGTAAGGTCCACGATTTAACCGAAAAGAATGTTCACAAATCACGAAGGAGAAAGTAGTGTCACAAATGTTCACAGAAAGACGGTACTGTAAAGGGACGGAGCACCAAATAAACGGACAAACAGGCACAAAAGTTATGTAATTAAATTTCCGCAGCAATCCTGGTCACGGCACCAATTTATGATCGCGCAAACCCCTACGTTGTGTTATATTTTTATGAAAACCAGAACACGCTTTCACAATTTTACATACTTTATTTAACGCGCGCTGTCGAGAGCCGTTTCTCCTTCGTGGTCGGTTACAAGAAGGAATATCATTATGGCAGCTTATTCCCGCGATCTAATTCCCTACCAATACACACAAAAACAGCACCTGTCAATCGTTTCGTTTATCGGTGAAACGCATATGCAAATAACGCAATTGAAATATTTTACTCGGAACTATGGGCATTTAAAAACATGAAACGTAAACAATTATATATAGGTAAAGTTCTCTTTATTGACGTGAAATATATTCTACAAAGGTTGTACATCGACTGAAGCCTTGCTTCCCGAATTCTCTCGTTTTTATAGTTCATTATACCATCAGGGTTGTCGAACCCATTTTTCAATTCACATTCGGCCCTCCTGATGTTTCTTCCGTCTCGGAAGTTCCTTCTTCTTCTCCCTCTTCTATCTCTGAATCTATGTCGTCTGTCCCTATCGCAAATGCCCAAGGCTTCATATAATCGTCGCTAGACGTCGTTATGTTCGCACCCTCCGCGTTACCCACTTTCCTGACTTTGTACCGCCCATTTCGATTCACCTGAACTACCTCATAAGGCCCGATATATTCACTCGCAAGTTTCCGTCCCGCCACAAATTGAGTCCTACGGATAGCTACTAAGTCTCCTACACTATAACCCCTTTCCGGTTTGCGCTTTTTATCATATTGTCTTTTATACTGTTGTTGAGCTTTTATAATCGCGTTTTTCGCCTCGAGTCTCATTCTTTTCTTATCTTCATCAAATTCCTCATATAACTCATCATCTAACAATTATATTAATTGATCAATCGCCTTACTCCTCATTTGTATCCCAAACATCAGATGAAATGGTAATCGTCCCGTTGATGCGTGGCTATGTGCGTTAATAGCCTGTTGAACTTTATTTATATTTTTAAACCATTTCGCGGGATCGTCAGATGATAGCTTTGACAAAATAATTAGTACAATTCGGTTAACCCTCTCCGTTTGCCCGTTACCTTTTTTCACCCCAGTAGTACTCACGACATGATCGATACCATTTTTCTTTAGATGCTCGCTGAATATCTGCGATGTATATGCCGAACCCCGATCACTGATGTCGCGCGCCGGGTTGCCGAAGATCGATGACCATACCTCCAGCTTCCGCAACGTTTCCTCTCCGCTGGTCGTCTTTGTAGGGAAGAGCCAAACGAATTTCGAAAATCCGTCCACTACCGTTAGTACGTACTTATACTGCTTCGCTGTCGCGTCCATTGGTCCGACGTGATCCATATGCAGGGTATGCAGTGGTGTATCTCCTTTGTCGATGCAGTTCAGAAAGCCCTCTTTGTGACCAAGCTTCTTGTTGAACATAATGCACTTCACACAACTATTCACTACTTGCGCCACCTTTCGTTCGAGATGAAGTATCCAATACTTCTGTTTGATAGCATGTGTCGTACCTTTCACGGAGAAATGACCATCATTATGCGCGTCGTGAATAATATCTTTCTCCATACTTCGTGGAACTACAAGTAGTTCATTTCCATAACACACTTTGTAAAGAACTCCACTTTTCATTACAAAATCATCGTATGGTCCTTTAGAAAGCATTTCCACGATGGCTCTAAGCCCACAATCGCGCTGTTGAGCAGTTTTAATACGATAGATCGCTGCACTCACAATATGTAACACTTCATTCGGGTATCTGCTCAAACAATCTACGTGTTGCAGATTACGCCCTGGACGATGCTCGGCTACGTAAGAAAAGTCCTGCAAAAACATGACCCAAGCCGACACTTCACGAGGCACATCCCTTTTCTGCAATGTTTGCTTAAAAGCAATACAATCTGTTACCAACTTAAATTGTATTCCCAAAAGATAATGCCTACACTTTTTCACTGCCAGATACACTGCTTTTGCTTCCAATATATAACTGTGAAGCTTCGATTCTCCCTCCGTGGTCTTCTTGCTCCAAAAGAAAACTGGATGCATCTTTCCACTAAATTGCTGAAGTAGCACAGCTCCGAACCCGTTCTTGGACGCATCCGTATGTAGTTCTGTATAAGCTTCCCTATTGTACAACACTAGGATCGGTTCCTTCACCAACACTTCCTTCAACGCTCTAAATGCACTAACTTCAGACTCACCCATTTCAAATTTCACATCTTTACGTAACAAGTCGGTCAACGGTCTCGCAACCACAGAATATTGTTTAAAAAACTTTCGAAAAAATCCTGTCAGCCCTAGAAATGATTGCACCGCCTTGACATCAGAAGGTTCTTTGAATTTTGTTATCGCTACCACTTTCTCTTGCCCGGGTGATATGGTTTCATTTTCCACAAAATGACCAAGAAACGAGATGGAAGTTTGTAAAAACTGACACTTCTTCCATTTAATGTGTAATCCATACTCCACCACTTTTTCAAACACTTTCTTCATTTTCTCAAGGCATTCTTCGGCTGTAACACCATGCACTATAATATCATCCATATAGAGGTTCATCACATCACTATTCAAAAGCGGTTGAAACACATAGTTCACATAACATATGAAAACAGCAGGCGAATTGCAAAAACCAAACGGTGCACGTAAAAATTCTACAGCCCTGTTTTCGTCACAAACGCTGTGAATTTACGGCTACTGGGCTCGATAGGAACATGAAAGAAACCATTTTCTAAATCCATCACCGAAAAGTATTTCGCACTCTGCAGCTTTTCTAACACTTCATCTATTACAGGCACTGGAAAAGCGTCTTTTAACACCATGGTATTCAATTACCGATAATCTATACACATTCTGCTAGATCCGTCCTTTTTCTTAACCAGCACAACACGGCTAGCATAATCGGAGTTTGACGGATGAATAATTACTTTTTCCAACCACTCTGCCACCTGTTTATTCACTATTTCGTTTTCCATATCAGGCAAACGACTGGGAGTATTCCTAAACGGTGTTGCTATGTCATTCAACGTTATTTTTAACTGCACTGGACACTCTTTTAGATTATCACTGTTGGTCAAGCGATCGCTGTTTTTCTGCTGCATTTCTACTACCATTTCACTAATCACCTGTTTAAACTTCGGATGCACCTGATAGGTTTCACTTTCATCTCTAATATTCTGAATCCACGCAACGTCTGACTCATTAGATTGTTTTGGTGCTATCGTGATCGCACTGTTGTTGGTCGTAAACTCCACCGTCTACAAAAAATCCATGCCAATGATAAATTGTGCGTTTATTGCTCCCTCAGGCACAACAATAAGTTGGATTTCGTATGTTAAGCCATCTATCACGATGGGAACCTGGGTATCTTTGAGACCATTCCGCAAATGTCCACCCAAACCTTTTAGTGTTCTCTCCGAATTGGACCAAACCTTGCGATTTGATGGAAGTTCCTCAAACGCATTACTTATTATTAGTGAAACTTCACTTCCCGTGTCCAACAATGCTTCAAACTCCTTTCCGTACACTGATACACTCTTCAGTGGTAATTTCTGTTTTGTTACCAATTGTGATTGAACACCAGTAAACTGCACAGCAAAGTTATTGTCACAATTCTTTGCCTGGTGTCCCATACGACCACACTTGAAACAGGCTCCTTTGTTCGGTAGTGTTTGGCGTTGCTGGAATTGCTGGCCTCTTTGTTTTGCATTCCTTTGCACGATGTCCAAATCCGTTACACTCAAAACATCTCGGACCACTTTTGTTCGATGGACACTTTTGTGCTTGGTGCCCGGCGTCACCACAATTATAACAAAAGCGCTTCTTCGTATTGTCTTCACTTCTTTTGAACACATGCTTTGCCGGTTCGATCCTTTTGCTTGCTGCTCTCTCGAACAAACGAATCTTTTCTTTTAGCATAGCAATGTTTTGAGACGCATAAAACAATCCACGCTGATTTTCATCTTCCGTGAACCCATCCGCAATGTACTCGATCAAACTTGCTTCGTCCAACTTTATTTGGTTTGCCAATTCCTGCATCGAGTAAACAAACTCTAAAGCAGACTCTTCTTTTTTCTTACGTCGTGTTGTGTTTACGTCCAAACTCGTTGATCAGTGCTTGTCGCAGCTTTTGGAACGTCGTCATACCCACAAGAGTTCCTAAGAAACTACGAGCCACACCCGTAAGTTCTTGCGACACATTATAAGTTTTTGTTCAGCACTCCAGCCTGCCATCGTACTAATTTCCTCGAAATGTTTCAACCATCGATGAATATCTTAGGTGGAACCAGCACTGAACGCCTCAATCCCTTCTTCGATGTCCCTGAAGGAATATGGCTGTGTTCCCGGCTGTTCCCTTTCTGGTATTGTTTCCGCATCGGCATAAGCTGCGGCATCAGTTCGATTAAGTGTTTCATCTTGTGTTTGTTCATCGTATTCGACAATACGAGTGGCCAGTTATTTTTTGTTTCCACCTGTAGCTATTCCCCGTTCCTCGCACTGTTTCACCAACCCTAGTTGGGTGTATTCCTCGATCAAAGCCGCAACGGGTGCCGCAGTGTCGTTTTCCGTCGACATTTTGGCGGTATTTCACTCAACGCAAGAAACCTTTGTTTGCACTGCACCGACCACACACGTTTTGTTTCGGCTATTGTTCGCTCTTCTCCACCCACAAACACACCCGTTATTTCGTCGGTTGCCCTCTCGTCTGAACCCGTCGCACACACAATCACGCGTTTTCAAATTGGTTGATCTGTGCCTGTCCTAACGCACAACACACGCACGCACGCAAACACACGTCTTAAAGTTTTCGGTTGCGCCCGTTTCATCCTTCAACACAGACACATTCCCAAACGCGCGACTTTCTTGTTTGCCGATTGCGCGACCGTCTCAACGAGTACACACAAGCGAACACACGACTTCAAATTGGCCCGATGCGCACACACAAGCAAACACACGTCTTCGCGTATACCGGTTGCGCATCCGCCCCAGAACGCCGCACACAAGCAAAAACACGTCTTCCTGACTTTGGTTGCGCGCTCGTCTCAACACTCACGCACACACACACACACGTCGTCAAGTTGTACGCTCTTCACACAGCATAGCACACAACACACGTCTTCCAGTCGTATGCTCTTCACACAGCATAGCACACAACACACGTATCCAAATTAGCCGGTTGCGTGTCGGTCTCAACACGCCTAAGCTATTGCGCAGCTATTCCAAGCACACACACACGTCGTTCGTAGGAATTTCGTCCACAGCAAATTCCGAGTCGCATACACCTTTATCCTCCAATATCACGTCCTTTCTTTTATTTTCTTATCCGCGCTCATCCGTGCACATCCTTGCTCATCCGTGCTCATCCCAATTCTGACACCAAATGTAAAGTTCTCTTTGTTGACGTGAAATCTATTCTACAAAGGTTGTACATCGACTGAAGCCTTGCCTCCCGAATTCTCTCGTTTTTATCCAACTGCGCAAATTCGAGCAGTTTCCAGCGCAGGAAATGTACCAAAATCTGCGCTGGCCAGCGCAGATTTTGGCTGGTCTCCCGCGCTGGACTTCAGCGATTCCTGCGCTGGGTCGAGCAAGTTTAGCAACATCTGTTGGCGAAATGGACGAACTATTTATGGCGGCGGAGCAAAAAAAAAAAGGTCAAAAAATATTAAAAATATTGGCGCCCATTTTTTCGTCCGCTTCTTCTCCCTCCCTCACCCTGCCTTGCCTTACTTGTAATTGCAGCGCTTCTGCCCGTGCTTTCCGCCGCCAGCTGATTGGTTGTTGTAGTGTATGCGTTGGTTCATATATGTGCATTGCGGTTGTGTATTGTTATTGGTGGGTGTTAGCATTTATTAATTTGTGTGTGGCCTTGAGACGCTGTGGGAGAAGCTGGATTGGGATTCAAAGTGTTATCGGTGTATTGATAGTTTATTTTATTTCGTGCCGCTGCTGATGATGCCCCTGCCAGTTGAGGGTGAAGAAGCCTATTTAAAACAAGCGTAGGAGAACGTCTAAGACTAATCTAATTTTTTTTTGCGCTTTGGATGATGATGCGCTCTATGATAGCTGATGATAACGGAAGGGGAGGGGGGTTTGATGGGGGGTGCGTGCTTGCATGCGCACACAACCATTGGCATTGGCATCTTTGCGATCGGCTCTGCTGTTGGGGGTATTAAAAAGACACACGATCTAAGCAAACGTGCTTGCGATATGTTGCACATTTATTTCTAATTCAGCTAGCGGACGCAAGTGGAAACAACATTTTGAATTGAATCCATACAAAAGAGGATTCTGGATTTGTTTATTACGGTGCGCGTATGGTGCTGCACCTGTCCGTCCAGAATCTGGTGGCTTGTTGGTTTGTAGTCGTTATCATGACGCCGATTGCCGGCAGTCCTTCCCTGAGTATGGACTGCTATACTAAGTTCTTCTTCTTCTTCTTCTTATTATTATTATTATTAGTATTATTATTATTATTATTATTATTATTATTATTATTATTATTATTATTATTATTATTATTATTATTATTATTATTATTATTATTATTATTATTATTATTATTATTATTATTATTGTCATTATGGCCTACGCGATCATACGGGCCTTTTCAGGACTTGAGTACCACGTAGCCGGAGCCGGTGGCTAATCCCTTGCTACGACGGCCGGTTCATACGCGATTAGAACCCACGACGGGCATGCAGATGTGCGGAATGATGGCGGTGCCGCGGGCCCGCTCCTATCCAGTGTGCAACCTGCATACTGCCACACTGTCTCCTGCCCGGTGCATACGCAGCCTACCTGCTGGGAACATTCCCTACCTGGGAAGGATGCACATCCACAGTAAAAAAAAAAACCGTCATGAACCAGCGGTGGATCTAACGGTAGGCGGACTAGGCGGTCACCGAAGATCTCTAGTCTGTAGTATGCCGTATGTTTACAAGTGGACAGAGTGTTAGCGACAAGGGCCCCCGGAAAGATGGTCATTGGGGCTCCGTGGCAGGAAAACCATTTGCACCTCCCCCCCCCCCATCCCATGGCGACAACAATTTTAGGGCCTGTGACCGATGATCGTAGGGGTCCTATGGCCACCCCCCCCCTCCCCCGCCGGCAATATAAGTATACTGTTCCCAACAGCTGTGTGTCAGTACCCCCTCCTCTCTGTCATCAGTTACCATTTAGAGGCGCCTCAACTCGTCATTCCGCCTAGGGACCCCGATTCCCCTAATCCGCCACTATCATGCACACCTTCCTTTCTTTGACCGATGGATCATAACATTCCGGAAGAAATTACATTTGGCGACAGTTTTGCATACACACGCACACTCACAACCATGCGCAGGATGCTTAGCATATCTATGTAATCCACAACAAACGAAATCAACAGCTTAGTGTTATGCTTAATGCTTAGCACGTTCAGTTCGATGGCAGGCCCCAGGGACTGCCAGTGAACTTTCCAGTATGCCGGTTTCACAATCAGCTTGCGTTCTTGATGCTGGTGGAATGGAAAGTTGATGAAAATCAGCGCCGGGCTGAACGTGTCAATGCGAATTAGGGTTCTGCGCGTTAGTTAGCGATGGCTTAGTCATTTTTACATTGCAGCAATTGAACTTATTGCGCTTTTTGGTTTAATTTCTTCCGCTTCTTCTCCCTCCCTCACCCTGCCTTGCCTTACTTGTAATTGCAGCGCTTCTGCCCGTGCTTTCCGCCGCCAGCTGATTGGGTGTTGTGGTGTATGCGTTGATTCATATATGTGCATTGCGGTTGTGTATTGTTATTGGTGGGTGTTAGCATTTATTAATTTGTGTGTGACCTTGAGACGCTGTGGGAGAAGCTGGATTGGGATTCAAAGTGTTATCGGTGTATTGATGGTTTATTTTATTTCGTGCCGCTGCTGATGAGACCATTCGATGCCCCTACCAGTTGAGGGTGAAGAAGCCTTAAAACAAGCGTAGGAGAACGTCTAACTCTAATCTATTTTTTTAAATTTGAACTTGTTTGATGCTTCAACGACCTTCTAAGCATCATGTAGCACAATGTATAGTGGCAATAAAATATTTTTTGAATGTGCCGAAATCTGTCTCGCGTTTTCGGGTTTCGTCACACACACGCACATGCACACAGCGCGGGGAAAGTGACCATTCACTCTATCATGCCGCGATCCCCCACCCCACCCGGCGCAAGGGGTGAGCATGCGCTACATGATAGCTGAACCAGCCTTTCTTCCGGTAAGGTAGCCGTACTCGCTCGTGTGGATAGGGGGGGGGGGGTTGGTGGAGGGTGCGTGATCGCGTGCGCGACTTCGGGGGCACGTGCTCGCGCGCGCGCTTTCGTGGGTGCGTGCTGGCGAGCACGCTTTCGTGCGTGCGTGCTCGCGTGCGCGCGTACGTGCATGTGTGCGTTCGTGCGTGTGTGTGTGTGTGTGAGTTTGCGCGCGCGTATTCGTGTGTGTGCGTGCGTTTGGAAACTTCAAAACTATTTGATTCTGATGCGTACATTTTCATCCGCTGCGGCTACAAAGTCCATGCATTTTCGATCTCGCTACCTGAGAGACAACACAACCATTGGCATTGGCATCTTTGCGATCGGCTCTGCTTTTGGGGGTATTATTCCCCGAGTGTGGACTGCTATGCAATGGGGGTTGCAGTTCTTATTATTATTATTATTGGCGTAATAGCCAACGCGATCATGCCGGCCTTTTCAAGTCTTGAGTAGCACGTAGCCGGATAGTCAGCCCTTGCTACGGCGGACGGTTCATACGCGGTTAGAACCCATGGCGGGCATGCCGTTAAGAACTGAGATGACGGTGCGGGAACCTTGCATACTGCCACACTGTCTTCTGCCCGGAGCATACGCATACGCGGGGGATGAACCTCCACAAAAACACCGTCATGAACCACCGGCGGATCTAACGGTAGGCGGACTAGGCGGTCGCCGATGATCTCTAGTCTGTAGTATGCCGTATGTTTACAAGTGGACAGAGTATTAGCGACAAGGGCCCCCGGAAAGATGATCGTTAGGGCCCCGTGGCTGGAGAACCATTTGCCCCCCCCCTTCCCCATGCCGGCAATAGTTTAAGGGCCTGTGACCGATGATCGTAGGGGTCCCATTGCCACAGCTCACCCCACCTCCCTCCCTCCGCTGACAATTTAAGTATACTTTTCAATCTCCCAACAGCTGTGTCTCAGTACCCCCTCCTCCCGGTCATCAGTTACCATTGACAGGGGCCTCAATTCGTCTTTCCGCCTTTTATGAACACCTTCCTTTCTTTGACCGATGGATCATAACATTCCGGAAGAAAACACATTTGGCGACAGTTGTGCACACACACGCACGCTCATACCCTTGCGCAGACGGCACAGCATATCTGTGTAATCTACAACATACGAAAGCAAAAGCTTAGTGTAACAAAGTTATGTTTAATGCTTAACACGTTCAGATCGATGGCAGGCCCCAGAGACTGCCAGTGAACTTTCCAGCCTTGTTCTTGATGCTGGTACAACGGAAAGTTGATGAAAATCAGCGCCGGGCTGAACGTGTCAATGCGAATTAGGGTTCAACGCGTTGCACAGCAAACCCTACAGCGTGAGCTAGCGATTCCTTCGTCATTTTTACATTGCAGCAATTGAACTTATTGCGCTTTTTTTGTTTGATTTGTGAAAATTCAAATGCATCGCAGCAATGTGTGTAAACGGTTTTTTAAGCGCCACAGCAACTCATGAGCATTGTCCACACGCGAGAAAGAGATAGCGCTATGGAGGGAAAAAGCACGGACGACGGCTGACAGCGATTGGCCGTCTGACGCACCAACACATCCAAACCTTCGGCAGCGAGCTCAGGTGAGGGGTATGAGGCGGAGCCAGGGACGGGTAGCTCGACGAGCTGCTTGACAAATTTGCCGTTGGAGAGAAAAGGAAGGCATGATAAAATTCTCAGAACTCCATGATTTCTTGCGTCGCTTTGCGCAGCGGGGTAGTACCCGATTTAGCTCGTCCGCACCCGAACGGTTAGTGTGTAGCTCTGGAATAATATTGCCATTTACACAGACAGTCTATCAGCATGCCAAACACTAAATACAGCCTAAGAAGAAAACCGAATAGACGAACTCCTTAAGAGAATACTACATAACTGTGAAGTCACTCGAGCAATAATCCAATGGATCCCAAGCCATGTCGGAATAGCTGGAAATGAAATTGCCGACCAATTAGCCAAAGATAGTCTTAGTAAACAAACTGCGATAAATAACAAAATAAGATTAAAAGATGCTATTAATTTATTCCAACAGAGAGCTAACCACGAGACTAATACATTGTACACTGAACTATGCCGAAGCAAAGGGAAAAATTTTGCCAGATACCAAAGCTCAATATAAAACAAAATGTGGCACCATAAACTAAAAATCCCAGCAAAGGACATCAAAACACTTAATAGATTATTAGCGGGCCATGATTATGGTAATTTCTGGCTACACAAAATGAAGCTCATAGACAGAGGAACATGTGCAATTTGTAACGTAGAGGACACAGCGAGTCACAGAGTCTTCTATTGCCACAAATTCGACATGGAACGAAAAGACCAGCTGGAAATAAATGAACAAAACTTCATCAAGGCCTGGAAGACGAAAGATAAAAAGAAAATGGTGATAAAATTAATGGTGATAAAAAGAAGATGGCCCGACTAACAAGAGAATAATAAAAGAGTGAGAATTTAAAAGCTAAGAAAAAATAAAATTAAAAAAAATAAATAAATAAATAAAAAAAAATTAAAGACAAACGAAGATGTGACAGGTTAAAACAAAAAGGGTCCGGATATACCGTAGCAAAAGTGGCTGAGACCGGTGTGGCACCGTAGCGCCTAAGAAAGAGTCCGGATATCCGTAGCAAAATTGTGAGACCGGTACATCCCGTAGCACGTATTTGAGTCCGGCTATTCCATAGCAGAAAGAGTCTGGAAAATACGTAGCAAAGCGAGACCGGTAGGATACCGCAGCGCAAAGAAAATTTGATAAAGCGAAAAGTAACCGAAACCAGTGTGGAACCGTTACATTAAAAAAAAAAGTCATATAAAGTAAATGAAAATAAGGAAATTAGAAAATGTGCGATATCAAAGTGTGCAGAGTGGAATGGAATGAAAATGTTGCAAAAGAAAGGACAAATTCGAATAATGTAAAATGGTCAAACAGAGCGTGTGGTCAAATTGTATTGCTAGAAGTTGGTAAAAATAGTCCGTGCCCGAAGAAACAATTGGCAATCTAGACAACTGAGGTACGACAGATTGTTTAGAAGACAAAAGAAAAAAAAATTGAACATGACAAATGAGGCATGTGTGGTCCGACGTGCATTCGCGGTGAGAGTAGGTAAATTTTAAGTTCTTTGGAACAGTAAGACAGCAGCTATTGTGTGACGGAATCGAACGATGGGACAGCGTGTGGGTGTGTGGGTGTGTGTGTGTGTGTGTGTGTGTGTGTGTGTGTGTGTGTGTGTGTGTGTGTGTGTGTGTGTGTGTGTGTGTGTGTGTGTGTGTGTGTGTGTGTGTGTGTGTGTGTGTGTGTGTGTGTGTGTGTGTGTGTGTGTGTGTGTGTGTGTGTGTGTGTGTGTGTGTGTGTGTGTGTGTGTGTGTGTGTGTGTGTGTGTGTGTGTGTGTGTGTGTGTGTGTGTGTGTGTGTGTGTGTGTGTGTGTGTGTGTGTGTGTGTGTGTGTGTGTGTGTGTGTGTGTGTGTGTGTGTGTGTGTGTGTGTGTGTGTGTGTGTGTGTGTGTGTGTGTGTGTGTGTGTGTGTGTGTGTGTGTGTGTGTGTGTGTGTGTGTGTGTGTGTGTGTGTGTGTGTGTGTGTGTGTGTGTGTGTGTGTGTGTGTGTGTGTGTGTGTGTGTGTGTGTGTGTGTGTGTGTGTGTGTGTGTGTGTGTGTGTGTGTGTGTGTGTGTGTGTGTGTGTGTGTGTGTGTGTGTGTGTGATAAAATAAACAAGTGACCATCTGGACAACTGAGACACGACAGAGTTTTTAGAAGACAAAAGAAAAAATGAATAGACATGTGTGGCCCAATATGCATTCGCGGTGAGAGTCGGTAAATTTTAAGTTCTTTGGAACAGCACCCGTCCGGCAAAATGAGTGTATTTTTGAGTGATTTGAGTTACGCTGTCGAAATACAGTGCCCCTTCGACGAATGAGTTACACCCTCGCGCGAGCCCTCCCCCTCCCCACCCGTAACGCACGGTGCGCTCTGCAGTTCTCAATGTGTTTGTGTTCTTTCGAGCCATGCTACCAACACATGTAAAGATAGTTGTTTCTTTCTTTTTTCGTTTTCTTTCATGCACTTATTCTAAAACTAAACACAAACACGGTCATTTTGTATTACATTAAACACTTTATTGAAACATAAAGTACACACTAAAGTACACATTTAGAATCCAATGACGTCATACCGGGTCGAGCCAGGCTGCGGGAAACTTGTCGACAATCTGCGTTGACTCTGTTCAGTAAATTCTTACCTGTGGATCCACGCACTGCATGTGCGTCTGTGCACACTGTTTATTCACTGCACACTTCACCAAAACACACCGGCGCACGAAATGCGCATCAACGCACAAACACTGCGCGTGGGACATAGAACAAAATCCGCACAACCATCTCCGTCAAAGCGTCGCGCTGTACTGGTGGTTTTGTACGCGTAGGAGGGGGGACATACGGAGCGATGGTTCGATGCTGTAGTGTGAGCGAGACAACACGATGTGACGAGCAGCTCCAAGTTGAGCTCGCTGAAAGAAGACACACACATATTCACAGACGGCTCGTCAAAGCACGGTATTTGTATTGGTGTTAGTGAAGCGCGCGTGTAAAACAGAATGCGAACTCTCATCGCAGCGCGCTTCTCCGTGCTTCCTCAAGCTTCCTCATACCCCTCGGCCTGAATCACTCAAAATTTGGGGTCTCATTGTTTGCGTGGTAAGGCAGCAGCTACTGTGTGACGGATTCCAACGATGGGACAGCGTGTGTGTGTGTTTGTGTGTGAGTGAGTGTGATATAATAAACAAGTGACCATCTGCACGTCTCAGGCATGACAGATTTTTTAGAAAAAAAAAGAAAAAAAGAAACAGGCATGTGTGGTCCGACGGGCATTCGCGGTGAGAGTAGGAAAATTTTAAGTTCTTTGGAACAGTAAGACAGCAGCTATTGTGTGAAGAAATCGAACGATTAGACAATGCGTGTATGTGTGTGTGTGTGAATGTGAGGCATAATAAACATGTGACAATCAGTGACAATAGAACCAACGCATTTAGCGAGAGTTGAGAACCCAAGGCGATTTGAGCCCAAGGCGGGGCAGTAGATTGATATTTTATTGTTTCTTTATTTTCTTTACTACATGTAGCAATTATTAGTAAATGAAATTTGAGTAAATATTATTCCACATAGGTTTTAAATTACATACAAGTGTGAGTGTAGGTGCATTTCATATTGATCAAGTTATTATGAAAGAGATAGAGCGAAGTTTATTGCGGAATATTATTGCTGGTTCAGTAGTGTATTTTGAGTATGGAAAATAATAACAGCAATAAATGTCATAAAATTAAAAAAGGGAAAATAAACAATTAATACAAATACTAACATTTATAATTAAAAAAAAATAATTACAGATGGATACAGAACATTGGCCTTTGCAGCCATTCAATTATATTGCGGATGCATCGGATTTACGTCGCGAGTGGGAAGAATGGCATAGAGCATTTGAACTGATTGTCACACTGAAGAAAATCGAAACACAAAGCGAGAAATAAGCATACATGCTGGCAGGTGGAGGTCGGGGCTTGCAGCGGATATATTTCAACTTAGCAGCGGTGCCAGGAGAAGAACATCCAAGGGCAGTTACGATACCGTTTAAACAATTACCAGTACCGGAATACGACAATGCCATCAAGCGACTGAACCACTTCTTTCTCGGGAAAAGAAATGAAAGGATAGAGTTAGAAGTGTTTCGGTCACTTAAGCAAGAGAATGAAGAGTCCGTTAATCAATATGTTCTGCGTCTTCGGGCACAAGCTTCTCGATGTGACTTTCAGGACCGAGTAACAAAAGAAATATTACATCAAATAACAATAGGAGCAAAGGACGAAAGAGTTCAGGACAAAGGCTTAGAAGACATAATGGAATTAGATGAACTTATTAATTATGCAATTAACAGGGAAGTATTAATAAGCCAGAAAATGAAAATTAAGGACAAAGAAATTGAACCGTCAATTACATACGTCAAACAACAACCAATGATAACAAAAAGAAAATGGCAAGATACTAGCTGCCACCGTTGTGGGTCATGGCGACATAACGGAAATTCTAATGAGTGTTATGCTAGAAAAGCTCGTTGTAATGCTTGCGGGCGCATAGGACATTTCGGTACATGTTGCAAAACGGAAGGAGGAAATGTAACAAATGTAAAATTACATAAGTCTTAAAACACGTTTTGTCTCTCTGACCGCGAGGCCACATGATCTGAAATATACAGCGAAATGAACTATTTGGCAGGCGAAATATCTGACAGATAAAGCATCACAGCAACCAGCTGATGTGCAATGTAAACAAATAATGTGCACAAAATCGTAACTAAATCTATTGAATAACTTCAATATCGAGTACTTCGTCAATTTTGAGTCAACAATTCATCATTTCTTCCAATTAGGGAATGTTCTGCTTAAGAAGATATTATTTTTAATGGAATTTCGAAATCGGATGTTGTGTCCCCCCAAACCCTTTAGCTGTTCCTGTCAGATATTTCGCCTGTCAAATAGTTCATTCCGCTGTATATTGTACCTCATGTAGCCGCGCGGTGATTCTTCAACGTAGATTAGCTTTTCTTTTTTAGTTTTTGACAGTTCATATGACATTTTATGTCAAGGTTGTTAGAGCGAGACGGTAATATCTTTACACGGTACTTAAACTAAAGGTATGATCTCTGCCAAGGTGGCCATATTATACAGATGGGATTTTGTATATTCTACACAAAGAATAGGTTTCAATGAAAAAAACCGAAAACAGAATCATCAGGACATATGCAGCGAAATCAAAGACGAAACTCAGATGCGGTAGACAACCTTAATGAGGTAATATAATAATAATGAGGGCTCGTAGAATCCTTGTAGATTTGATAATTAAAATAATTAATATTATTATAGCGATTAACGACATCACGGCTTTGGGAGAACGATATGGTCACATGTACATTGGATCATGTTCCTGTTGAATTTTTAATAGATTCAGGTGCGTCTGTGAATACCGTTGCGGAGGAAATATGGAAAACATTACAAGAATTCAAAGCAGATATTCACGATATCACGTACGACTGCAACAAGAATATAACTGCGTATGCGAGCAAACAACCCTTAAAAATAATTCTTAAATTTAAATCATTAGTAACAGTTAACCAAAATAAGCCTACGGTATATGCGGAATTCTTTGTAGTGCAGAATAGCAAGAAATCATTGTTAGGCAAAACTACTGCCGAGCAGTTAAAAGTGATGAAAGTAGGTTTAGAGGTACAGAATTTAGAAGAAAAAATACAACCTTTTCCAAAATTTCCAAATATTCAGATCCGATTATCCATTAATAAGGCAATATCCCCAAAAAAATATCGTATATTAGAGTTCCAATTGCGTTAGAAAAAAAAGTAGACAGTAAAATTCAAAACATGCTTGATTCTGACATAATTGAACCAGTCTTAGGCCCTCCGGAATGGATATTCACAATGTTAGTAGTACCAAAGGGAAAAGATGATATAAGAATTTGTATCAATATGAAATATCCAACCAAGCTATCCAACGCGAACATTTTACGTTACCAGTTATTGAAACATTGTTAAACAAGTTACGTGGATGCAAAATATTTTCTAAACTCGATATTACTTCGGCATATCACCACATTGAACTTCACCCAGACTCAAGAGCAGTTACCACTTTCATGACTAGCAAAGGGCTTATACGTTTCAAGAGATTAATGTTTGGAATTAATTGTGCCCCAGAAATATTCCAAAGAATTATGACTGAAATGTTAATACGAATAGATGGAGTGGTAATTTACATTGACGATATAGTTGTAGCAGGTGAAAATAAAACAGAACATGATAAACGCTTAAAGCAAATGTTAGGAGTCTCAAAACAAAATAACGCAACCTTGAATAAGGAGAAATGTGTAATTAGAGCTGACAGTTTAGAAATACTTGGGCACAAAATATGTTCGTCAGGTATTGCACCCGCTGAAGATAAAGTAGAAGCCATTAAGAATTTTAGAAAACCAGCAACAAGGGAGGAAGCTAGAAGTTTCTTAGGTTTGGTAAACTTTGTAGGGCAATTTATCCATCATCTATCGAGTAGGTCAGAACCTCTACGTAAGTTTATTAGAGGAGAAGTAGAGACATTTGGCAAAGAGCAGGAAACAGCTTTTGATGACCTGCGTACAGAGTTGTCCAACAATGTTCGTGAATTGGGGTTCTATAAGCCCGAGGATGAGACAGAATTATATGTTGACGCATCTCCATCGGGATTAGGAGCTGTTCTTACCCAGAGAGATAAGGAAGGAAAATCTCGCATTATAAGTTTCGCGTCAAAGGGTCTAACGAAAACAGAAAGAGTCTATCCTCAAACTCAAAGGGAAGCTTTAGCAGTTGTATGGGCAGTGGAAAAATTTTATCCATACTTCTTTGGGATAAAGTTTACAATTTTCACCGACCATAAGACGTTAGAATACATCTTTGAAGGAAAACACCAAAATGGTAAACGGGCATGCTCAAGAGCGGAAGGTTGGGCTTTGAGATTACAACCATACAACTTTGTAGTTAAATACATTCCGGGAAACTGTAATATTTCTGATAGTTTATCGAGATTGGGATCACATTGGGATATCAACAAACCATTTGACGAAGCTTCAGAGCATTACGTCTATACTATTGACAATGAATACGAGGCGATCACATTAAGCGAAATCAGGTCAGAAACAGCACAAGATGAGACAATGAAGAAAGTTGTCAAAGCTATAGAAAATCAGACATGGGGCCCAAACTTGGCACATTATCAGGCGTTCAGCAAAGAACAAGGAATTATACAAGGTATGGTTGTGAGAGATGACAGGATAGTTCTACCAGGAAAGCTGAGACAAAAAGCATTACATATAGCTCATGCAGGACACCCAGGAGAGGTAACAATGAAAAGAAAATTACGAGAGAAAATGTGGTGGCCATTTATGGACAGGGAAATAGAGTCGTACGTCAAAACGTGTAGTGGATGTGCAGCAGTGCGGAAAATGGGCACAGCAGAACCAATGATACGGAAAGAAATGCCTGAACGACCATGGCAAGACATAGCAGTAGATTTTTTTACGGTAAAAGAATTTGGAACGTTCCTGGTACTAGCTGATTATTATAGTAGATTTTTAAAAATTGAGGAAATGAAAAACATTACAGCAAGTAAAACTATTGAAGCTATAGAAACGATATGCAAAGCTCAAACATTCCCCGAATCGATCAGGTGTGACAATGGGCCTCCCTTTAGTAGTGAAGAGTTTAGAACGTATTGCAAAACAAAAGATATAAAGATTTTTTTTTTTTCTTTGGCTCAACAACCGATGTCGGTCAAGGCCTGCCTGTACCCGCTAGTGGCTTTGGCTTTCAGTGACTAATTGATTCCCCCCCATAGCAGGATAGTCAGTCCTACGTATGGCGGCGCGGTCTATTTGGGGATTGAACCCATGACGGGCATGTTGTTAAGTCGTACGAGTTGACGACTGTACTACGAGACCGGCAGATATAAAGATAGTAAATTCAATTCCCTATTGGCCCCAAATGAACGGACCAGTAGAGCGAAATAATAGAGGAATACTAAGAACATTAAGAATTGCAAAAGCACAAAACAGTGATTGGCGTAAAGCTATTGAAGAGTATGAACATATGTTCAATACTACACCACATTCCATAACAGGTAAAGCCCCCCTAGAATTATTAAATAGAAGGCCAGTTAAGGGACTATTACCATCATTAAAAACAGCAACAGATTGGAACCGCGACAAAGATGTGAAAGAGAGAGATGCGATACGGAAAATGAAAGGAAAAATCTATGTGGATGAGAAGAGACGATCCAAACCTTCTGACATTGTAGTAGGAGATATAGTTAGATATAGGAACTATCACCAAGGAAAGGCAGAGCCAAAATATGGAACTTTTCTAGTTTATTAAAGTTTTTCTAGCGTTTTATAATTACCGGGTGTTGTTCCTTGTATTGCACAATTAGAAGAGAGTTTATTTCACGCAATTCACTTATACTTATAAACTAATCGATCGTGCCCGAACGCTCCGAACTCAACGAATGATCTTCGTGTTTCGTTAAACACGAATCAACTGGCAGGGCTTCCGTGCCTAAGCCTGAACAGAAAGATTTAGAGTCATAAAAAGGGTTGGAAACGATACTATAGTAGTAAGTGATGAAGGAGTTAAATATTGCCGGCCTGTTGCACACTTATATAAGATGCGACACTGGTAGAAGCGATAAAAACAAAGAATTCACAAAATAGTAAACAAAAAGATGATAACCAAAGTGTAGGTAAACGTCCAATAAGAGTTCGCAGAATTCCAAATAGGCTAAAGGATTAAGATAACAGTTTTTTTTTCTCTCGTATATCAATGTAAATATTAAAATACAATATAAGTTTTTTGTAGTACTTTTGAAATTGGATTCACTTCAGAGGAGAAAAAGGATGTAGAGTTGCGTACAAGCAGTGTTGTATACAAGAGAGAGAACAAACATAGAATGAGGCGAAGTGTGAGAACGTTGACTAAAAGAGAGGGAATTGTGGGAGAGAACATTGCCCTACAAACAACGAGCGGGATATTTTATCATGGTGTGTGTAAAAACCTAGAGTTAAGCGGAGAATCGGTGTGAAATACACGGAGGCGAGAGCGCGTTTTGGTTTCGACACAGTTTTGGCACTAACACAGTTACACATGTGGAAATGTGTGCGTTCATTTTCGGCCAGCTCGCTCAGTTTGATCTGCTCGCAGCGCTGTGCTGATGTCGGTGTCTCGCTTGCACTGCTGCACCGAAAGTTCTTCTGTGTGCTCTCATTCTTGCTACCACACGAAATCGTCAGTACAGCTCAAGGATCGGCAGCGAGCGGCCGCACGTGCGTCAGCTTAAGTCTTGGACGATTGGTGTTATGATTTTGTCAAGTGTTCAAGTGTTCAAGTGTTGTGCGAATTGAAATGAAGCTGCGCGAATTATTCGTAATGCATGTTATGTACATCGCGCAGCTTCATTTCGTACCTTTTTTATGTTTATAACAGGATCTACGCAGATATTCGGCCACTTCAACGTTTGCATCGATGGAGCGATTGATTTTATTTTAGTTTAATATTGTGTATGTAAATGTGTGAAATCGTGTAAAGTTATGTAAATGTTTGAATAAAGTGATGAAAAAAAGATCGACGCGTGTTTGTTTTTTTGTTTAGCTTCAGATAACAAAAAAATACGCGCGAGTGTGAGCGATCGCTGAACGAAAGAAACGCACACAGCACAACACGAAAGAAACAAACACATGCACACGAAAGGATGCTCGCGCATGGGCGCGAGCATTGAGAGAGCGCACTGTGTATTTTGTATGGGAGTGGGAGAGAACCGTGGTACCCGTTCCCGCCCCCTTTTTTAAGCCTAAGAAATCTTCCATCGGCTTAACTCTAGGTTTTTACGCACACCATGATAAAAATTACCCGCTCTTTGTCCGTAGGGTAGTCACTGTTGGAAGTTATATAAAGAGAACGTTGGTGAGAATCAAGGAGATGGTTAATAAACGGTGACGAGGAAACATCAACGATACCGTGTGTATTATTTAAAAGAGGAGGATTCTACAGTTGTGTTTAACACAATAGCGGACTAGTACTGAAGGGCCCAGGAAGCTGGAATTCAGTTCCGAACCGTCAAACGACCTGGACAAACTGAAGAAGAAGAAGAGGCTAGAATAATCTAGACTGAAAATTGCAGGCTAGTTTTAAGTGTGGTTTTGTATGGAGTGTTTACATGATTTCAGCCTCCAACTGTCAAACTCCATACAAAAAACTGACTAGAATCGTGAATGATGATGATGGTCCCTCCACTTTCCCCTTCAAAGGTTCGAGAAGGACGAAATTATCTTAAAGATATTTAGGTATAAAAAAGAAAGTAATATTTCTACATAACACCATAACACGTTTTCTACATAAAAAACCGCGTATCTCCGAATCCGCGTAAGTCAAGAACCGTGTAACTCGGGAACAGGCTGTGTACCTCATACTCATACTATGCAAGCAACAGTCAGAAAATTAATAGAACATAAAAAATACAGATTTATTACAAAGCAAAAAACTGTTAACAGTCAAGAGACAATAAGGACTTACGAAAAATAACGGCGCATTCAAAATATGAATAAGGATAATCGTAGAGAGAGTGAAATAGCGAAAGCCGATATATCTGTTACGATCAATTACAAGTAATACGACAGTCTTGTAATTGATCTTAGCAAGGATTGACGCATGTGTTGGATTTAATGAAAAGAAAAGTTATCTTCTTCTATCTATTTATATATATATAAGAATCGCGTGTCACGGTGTTTGTTGCGAGCAACCTCCGAAACGGCTGGTTTATTTTCAACGAAACTTTGCACACATCTTATGGTGGTATGAGAATAGGTTTTAAGACTCACATCATTTTCAGACGTTGCACTAAACTTATTTTATTATCAATTTTCAAATCCCATGCCAAGAGCAGTATTGTTGTTGTTGTATACAGCGCTTTGACACTCGGTGTTAAGTGCAGTTTACACTGGAGTTAAAACCCAGCAAGCAAATTCGAGCAGTTTGCCTGCTCGCACGAGGCCTCGCAATCGCGATAACTTTTTAGCTTATCTTAATTTGATTTGCTTTAGATTTTATTTATTTGACAGCTCTTATACTAATTTGCCACATCAAATGTCAAACTCAAAATAAATTCTCTTTACGTCAAATTTTAAAAACCATTTAAAATAGCGCAAAATTTCAATTTTTTAGTTGAAATCAGATGAAATGACTAATTTAATGGCTAAAATCTACCCCTTCAAGCAGAATGATACGGAAATTAGCTATATTTTGACCGAAAACATCGAATTTCGACATATGATAATGTAAGAGATATGCGATTGCCTCCAGTTCGCTTTAATAGCATATATGATGGAGTGCCTGTATATGATATATGATATATATGTGTCCAATAAACTCCGTGGTAAACCAAAAACTCAGTAGCACCCAAGTGGATGATTGCAGATTTTAATTACCTACTGTTATTACGACCGATAAGAAGAGTCGAAGCTTTGGGATAAAATCATAGTAATCATTGTAATCGTTGTTTTACACTCCTTGGATTGCAAATGCTTCTATTTTTAATTAAAACGAGTCATTAATTTCATCCCGTGTGAAACCGGGTAGATCAGCTAGTAAATAATAAAAATATATCGAAGATCACGACCAATGTTATTTCTCATATAAAAAATGAGAAAGAGATGACATTAATATAGACACACAGGCGGGGATCAGATTGCAATGAACCCATGTGTTTGGTTTTGAGATGGACAGACCTTAGGTGGCCAATTATGTTGTAGACTGTTAACTGTGTCCACCTATCATGGATGCTCCCAGATTTTTCCGAAAAACTTATTTTCTTCAAACTAGTAAATTAAATATCCTATTGCTAAAATCATTCCTTTCAATCCGTTGTCAGGTAACAGGTGGGCTCTACATCATCATTTATTTTTATTATATGTGAGTTTATGAAGGATGCAATTAAATAGCAGTATATTACATAGATGTCAATGAAAATCACTTACTATTTCTACTTACTTGTGAAAATGCTATGAATGAACAATTATGCTTTGGATTTGTAAGTTGAAAAACATGTTCACGGGGAACATGTTCAATTAAAGCAGGTGTTTTATGTTCTTCTGGAAGATCCAAGAATAGATATATGCATCGTACTAATGTAGATGGTAAACATGCGTTAATCATAACCTATAGAGAAGAGAATTACATTGGAATAATTATTACATACCGAACTTGATGAAATAACTGGAAAGAATGATACATTCAGAAAATGTTGTGTATACATACCTCTTGTAAATAAATGTTGTTAGCTGTGGTTGCCATTAAACTAATAGCTGTTAAAAGAACCAATCCATGTCCAGATTCTGGACTGCTTTTAGAATAATGAAGTTCTAGAAATGATGCAATGATTTTCGAGGCAGTTTCTGTGTTGCGATTAAACGCTCTGTAAGTAGTGAGATGATAAATTATATTTTATATGATGTAGAGATATATATACATATACATATAGCGATATACATATAGATACATTTGGATTTGGAATAAACGAGGAGAATTTATTTGGCCGCAAGAGTAACAAGTGTCTGTATGAAGCGTTCTTTTCGATTTTTTACATTTGGTGTCAGAAGTGGGATAACGCAATTTTGCTATGGATATCCCGGCGAGCATCGTAGAGTTGATGGAGCAATTTACCCGTGTGGGCTTGGTAAAAAGGTGTGAGGCCTTAGGGCTAGGCACAAGCGGTTCTAAGGAGGAATTAGCTGGCAGAATAGTGGAGCACAGTAAAAGTGGAAATCAGGACACCACGAGGGTGGGTGATTATTTAGATGCGGTAGAACAGTCAAGCACGTCGTCACGAGAGAGCGTAGATCGTGAGGCCCGGGGCGTGTCCATTCACGTCCGTCCAAAGATGTGCAGGATTATTTGCCAACAATCTCCGGAAAGGAAGACGTATGCGCATGGGTGATCGAGTTTAAGACAAGTATCAAACTGTTCAAATGGCACGATCTTCACAAGCTCATTTACGCAAAACGAGTTATGCAGGGGGCAGCCAAGGCTTTTGTTAGAAGCATTCGTCGTGGATCCGAAGTATCGTGGTAGATCGATTTGAAGCACGCGCTTGTGGAAGAATTCGAGGAGAAAGTAACCAGTGCAACGATACACGAATCATTTCGCCGTAGAAAAAAGAAGACGGATGAATCATGTTCAGAGTATATCTACGCTATGTGCGAAATCGGGAAAATGGGACATGTCGATGAAGAATCGCTTTGTGAGTACATAGTACAAGGAATAGACGACGATCCGATGAACAAAACCTGTTTGATCGCTGCAAAAACGATTAAACAACTGAAAAGCCAAATGCGAACTTATGAGAAATTGGCGGAGCAAATTCGCGAGCAACGATCTAAGCGTCAAATTCCTGCTAACCCTCTTGGCAGAAATCGCCTCTACACTCTGCCTCTCGCTACTCCCGCTCTACACATGCGAGCAATCATGCGACACACTCGCACACTTCCATAAGTCTCCACCCCTGAACGCTCCAATCGTTGAGATGTTAAGCAAAGTTTCGCTCTGAGCTTGAGAGACACACTCACACTCCACCATCCCCCCATGACCGATTGCTCCCTTCATTGCGATGATGGGTTATTGTAACAACTGTGTGTGAGATCCTCGCTCTCACTCCGCCATGCCTTACCAACCTACTTCATGTCGCAATGCTTCCACATTTGCGGTGTCGGTAAAATTTTCAATCTGATGAGAGAGCGAAAGAAACTATGAGCGGATCGTAGTTCTAATTGGCTAAACAGAAATAAAACTGAAAAGCATATTTTAATGATATTTACTACAACACACAATAATTAACAATTCCCGCTGCGCAAATTCGAGCAGTTTCCTGCACAGGCCTGCGCAGGGTTAGCGCCATCTGTTGGCGAAATGGACGAACTATTTAGGGCGGTGGCAAGGCTTTTTCGCATGCGATTTTATCGGACGCCCTGTCAAATTTTTGTATGGGATTTAACAGATAACGTCGGACGACGAAATCGCACGTCCGACGTTATCTGTCAAATCCCATACAAATCACGTCCGATAAAATCGCATCCGATGAGCGTTGCCACCGCCCTTATGGCGATGGAGCAAAAAAAAACGGTCAAATTTTTTTTTAAATTATTGGCGCCCATTTTCTCATCCGCTTCTTCTCCCTCCCTTACCATGCCCTGCCTTACTTGCGCTTCTGCCCGTGCCTTCCGCCGCCAGCTGATTGGTTGTTGTGGTGTATGCGTTGATTCATATATGTGCATTGCGCGGTTGTGTTATTGGTGGGTGTTAGCGTTTATTAATTTGTGTGTGACCTTGAGACGCTATGGGAGAAGCTGGATTGGGATTCAAAGTGTTATCGGTGTATTGATGGTTTATTTTATTTCGTGCCGCTGTTGATGAGACCATTCGATGCCCCTGCCAGTTGAGGGTGAAGAGGCCTATTTAAAACAAGCGTAGGAGAACGTCTAATACTAATCTATTTTTTTTTTAAATTTGAACATGTTTGATGCTTCAACGACCTTCTAAGCATCATGTAGCACAGTGTATAGTGGTTATAATTTTTTTTTTAATTTGCCGAAATCTGTCTCGAGTTTTTGGGTCTCGACAAATACACACACAGCGCGGGGAAAGTGACCGTTCACTCTATCATCTCGCGATCCCCCTCCCCGCCCGGCGCTTTGGTTGAGGATGCGCTACAAGAAAGCTGAAGCAGCCGTTCTACCGATAAGGTAGCCGTACTCGCTCGTGTGGATAGGAGGGGGGGAGGGGGTTTAGTGGGGGGGAGTGCGTGCTTGCGCGACTTCGGGGGTGCGTGCTCGCGAGCGCGCTTTCGTGGGTGCGTGCTGGCGTGCGCGCTTTCATGCTCGCGGGCGCGCGTACGTGCGTGTGTGTGTGCGTGCGCGCGTACGTGCGTGTGTGTGTGCGTGTGTGTGCGTGCGCGCGTACGTGCGTGTGTGTGTGCGTGCGTGCGTGCTGGCGTGCGCGCGTTCATGCATGTGTGCGTGCGCGCGTTCATGCATGTGTGCGCGCGTGTGTGTGTGTGTGTGTGTGTGTGTGTGTGTGTGTGTGTGTGTGTGTGTGTGTGTGTGTGTGTGTGTGTGTGTGTGTGTGAGTTTGCGCGTGCGTGTTTGTGTGGGAGTTTGCGCGCGCGTGTTTGTGTGTGTGTGTGCGTTTGGAAACCCCTAAACTATTTGATTCTGATGGGTACATTTTCATCCGCTGCGGCTACAAAGTCCATGCATTTTCGATCTCGCTACCTGAGAGACAACACAACCATTGGCATTGGCATCTTTGCGATCGGCTCTGCTGTTGGGGGTATTAAAAAGACACACGATCTAAGCAAACGTGCGTGTGATATATTGCTCATTTATTTCTAATTCAGCTAGCGGGCGCAAGTGGAAGCAACATTTTGAATTGAATCCATACAAAAGAGGATTCTGGATTTGTTTATTACGGCATGCGCGTATGGTGCTGCACCTGTCCGTCCAGAATCTGGTGGCTTGTTGGTTTGGAGTAGTTATCATGACGCCGATTGACCGGCAATGCCTTGGAATGGGTTCGGATCGGTAGGTTCATGTTTTGGTCGAGTGCATTCCGTGCATTTGTCGCGCCACAGCGGTAGCCCGGCAGCACCAAAATACAAAAAAAAACCTTCCCCGAGTGTAGACTGCTATGGAAAGTTGTTCTTATTATTATTATTATTATTGGCGTAATAGCCAACGCGGTCATGCCGGCCTTTTCAGGACTTGAGTACCACGTAGCCGGATAGTCAGTTCTTGCTACGGCGAACGGTTCATACGCGGTTAGAACCCACGACGGGCATACAGATGTGCGGAATGATGGCGGTGTCGCGGGCCCGCTCCTATCCAGCGTGCAACTTGCATACTGCCACACTGTCTCCTGCTCGATGCATACCCTGCAGGTAACGGCGGACCTAACAGTAGGTGGACTAGGCGGTCACCGAAGATCTCTAGTCTGTAGTATGCCGTATGTCTACAATTGGACAGAGTATTAGCGATAAGGGCCCCCCGGAAAGATGGTCGTTGGGGCTCCGTGGCTGGAGAACCATTTGCACCTCCCCTCCCCCCATGGCGACTACAATTTTAGGGCCTGTGACCGATGATCGTAGAGGTCCCATGGCCAACCTCCCCCCCCACCCCCCATCCGCAGGCAATTTAAGTATACCGTTCAATCTTCCAACAGCTGTGTCTCAGTACCCGCTCCTCCCGGTCATCAGTTACCATTGCCAGGGGCCTCAATTCGTGTTTCCGCCTTTCATCAACACCTTCCTTTCTTTGACTGATGGATCATAACATTTCGGAAGAAAACACATTTGGCGACAGTTGTGCACACTTATAATATTTCCCATATTGTAGATGACATTCCCTGGGTTATGGATGAGACAGGAAATGTTGTTCCAGAAGAGGAAATCATACTTGATGTAGCTAACGATGACTTAGGCAGTCTAGAAGAGCAAGAAGATTACCCTGGCCACGAAATGTTCAATTTTAGAGACCATTCTTTGCTAGACTGTCTTCGTTTTTGGGCGCTGAAGACGAATGCACCGCATTCTTCTGTAAACATAATTTTAAGAATTTTTAATAATAATAGTTTTAAGAATAATATATATACATTTGTTATATAGTTATCGTTTGTTACTCCCCGTTCTTTATTAACGTCCTTCCTTGTCGACGGTTGTAATAAAAGAGGCCGGACTGATGTGCTCAACTGGCAGCGGAAACTAGCTGCTGTCAGAGAATTTCCGGTGCAAATGCTGAAGCAATAGTTCAACACAACCTTATTTGAATAAAGTTATACTAGCTATAACTACTCCAAGGGGCAAAAGTCGAGCGTCCTCGATCGACAAGCACTTAACAATATTTACAAATCTTCTTATCCTAACATACTACTTACAAAATATACAAGATTCTTATTCGATTAATTATACCAATACAATTTGCCTATTTTACAACACTTGTTAAACAATTCGCATTCAAAAGTTTTATCAAACTCATACGTACACTTTCCTTTTTCTTTTAACCTTGGATTTATGTAATCTCCTAAATTTGTCGTCTATAAATGACTTCCGTCTATTTTTTTACAGTCACTTTCTTGTATTTGTATTTTTTCTTATCTTTTATACCTTGCCTTTTGTTATAGATTGTATCATTTTCGTTAAACTCAGGATCATTTTCCCTTTTCAAGTTATGTTTTGCTATAACCTTTTGTTGAAAATTCTGAAGTTTTAAAATAACTTCATCAAAAATTTCGTTTCGCTGATCCAAAACTTTTTCTAAATTCATTGGTCACTCCTCTCCCTCTCTAATTCCGAAAAATATTTCTATTGGTTTCATTTTTGTCGCATTGTGTATGGAAAAATTGTACAAAGTGGTAGATATTTTGTAAATTTCTTTTGCAGATAATTCATTGTATTTTCCTTCACACAAAGGAATATTTCCGTTAAAGTTGAATGAAATCGTTCAACTATTCCATTCTCTTCGCTATGATTTGACGGTGTAAAGTGGATATCAACATTTAGTCTTTGCAGTAATCCTCTGATTTCGATGGACTTGAAAGACAGCTCATTATCACAAACTAGAGTTTCGGAGTACCATATGTGGTAATTAATTTAATCAATCCTCGTTTCACGTCAGTTATACAACGGGATGTTAAAGGAGTTATCATAGCATATCTGGATAACTTATCTACTGCTGTGAGAAACATGTCGGGTGCTGATATGAAAATGTCAATATGGACTAAATCAAGTGGTTTTCTGGAGATAGGACTTTCTGCTAATTTAACTTTGTATGGATGCCTTTCATATTTGTTTTGGAGGCATATTTTGCAAAGGTTCACAAATATTCGAATTTTGTTTTTCATCTTCGGAAAAAAATAAGTTTGAATTATTGTTTTATGATTCTCGTCAATGCCCCGATGAGCTCTTTCATGTGACATCTCTATTATTTCGTTCTGCTGTTCTTCTTCAATTAAGTCAATTAATATTTTTTGTGAAATTCAAATTTTGGACTTTGGAAAATTTGAAAAATAAATTGAAAAACTTCCTGTAGACGATTAATTAGTGCTTCTGGACAAACTATACAAGTGATTCTTGTTTGGTGAAGGTATTCTCTAAAAATTCTAATTATTACTGGAACGTCAAACGCTGCCCTAATGATTGTGTGGCGAAAGATCTGAGAAAATATTTCTACGCTGTTTTCTTCAGAACTATTGCCAATTTTTAAAATCATCTGATTTTTAAAAAAATGTAATGCTAGTTCGGTCATAGGTATAAACTGACCATCGTCGCTTTCAGCCGAATGAGCTGACTTAGTAGAATTGTTTAATTCTTCGAGAACTTTTACTCTAGATAATCCATCCGCCACAACGTTCTGCTTTCCTGGCCTGTGACGAATTTCATAATCAAACTCTTCCAACCTTAGCTTGTATCTTATTAGCTTACTGTGGGGGTCTTTTAAATTCATCGCGTAAGTAAGAGGTTTGTGATCAGTGTACAAAATAAACTTCCTTCCAAAAAGATATGGTCTGAAATATTGCAAACATTTGCCCAATCTATTGCCAAAAGCTCTTTTTCTATTGTAGATTAGTTTTCCTCGTGTTTCGAGAGTGTCCTAGAAGCAAAAGCAAGGGGTTTATCCTGTCCGATAGGCCCTTGGGAAAACACTGCTCCAATAGCAAATTTGGATGCATCCGTAGTAAGAACAAATGCTTTTGTGAAATTTGGATAAATAAGAATACTACTACTACTAAGAATTGCCTTGCATTTTTCAAACGCAGCAGCGTATTCCTTTGAAAGAACGACAGAATCACCTTTACGCAATTGTGCAGTCAATGGTTTGGTAATTTTGGCGAAATCTTGTATGAACTTTCGATAGTATCCGATAACTCCCAGGAATGTTCTTAATTCTTTCTCAGATTTCGGTATAGGCCATTTTTGAATTATCGAAATTTTTTCGGGATTGGGTTTAACGCCCTCAGGAGTAACTATATGCCCCAGGAATTCAACTTCTTTATGTAGAAATTTGGTCTTTTCTAATTAAATTTTTAGGTCATATTTTCTTAGCGTTTCAAATATTTCTCTGAGATTAATCATGTGTTCTTGTAGACTGGTTGAAAATACAATGATACAGGGTTTCGAATCATATAATGGACTACTTGATCCACTCGGTGGAATATTTGAAATAGTAAGGGGATGTTTGCAACGTTGCTATGGAGGTTTACAGGCATATAGGGGAATCTGTCAAACACTTAGGAGAAGTGTGCAAAACAGTTATGGAGTTTTGCATCCAGCTATGGAGCGCTCGGTTGTAGCGCTGTAGAAATTAAACCTAATTTTTTTCAAAAAGCACCGCGTGATGATTTACGAGTTTGGAGTGATTATTCATATGTTTTTTAATGATTAAACATATGTTTGTAGGATATTAATTTTCAGTTGTAATTTAAATTTACTGTACACATTCTTCTATGTTACTTTCTCTACGCTACAATTTATTCTCTGCAGCAATATATTTCCTTTTATTCAAATAAATATATTTAAATAGTGTTCAGTACTACCTTGTAATCAAACTACCCCCTTCTTTTATTTACCCTCATTACATCTGATTCAAAGAACCAATCTAGAATCACTGAGAGTAGTTATTTTTCAAACGATTTATTTCAATACTTTGAACACAGCCTTAAGAATCTTCATATTTAAATACATCAGAAAATGTTGACGATGTGAAGAAATACAAGAATTGAATGTTGGATCGCATAGGACGTAGGAAACAGTTACATAGTGAGTAGTTATTGGGCATAAATTTTATTACGGATTAATTACAATTTCTTCCTAAGGATGCTAAAACATATGAATAATCACTCCAAACTCGTAAATCATCACGCGGTGCTTTTTGAAAAATTCTAGGTTTAATTTCTACAGCGCTACAACCGAGCGCTCCATAGCTGGTTGCAAAACTCCATAGCTGTTTTGCACACTTCTCCTAAGTGTTTGACAGATTCCCCTATATGCCTGTAAACCTCCATAGCAACGTTGCAAACATCCCCTTACCATTTCAAACATTCCACCGAGTGGATCAAGTAGTCCATTATATGATTCAAAACCCTGTATCGTCCATATACACGAGACATTGTTTGCTAATATGTGGTCTAAGGATGTCATCTAGTACTCTCTGTAAGGTGGACGGTGCGTTTTTCAGTCCGAATGGCATCCTAAGAAATTCATAATGACCATTATCGACACTAAACGCAGTTTTTGGGATATCCTTTTCAAAAACTTCAATCTGGTGGAATCCAGAAGCGAGATCTAAGGTCGTAAAATAAATGCTTCTTCCAAGTTTATCCAATATTTCCGTGATGTTAGGAATGGGGTAACGGGCACTTATTGTCTTTTGATTGACTTTACGGTAATCTATGACGAGTCTCCATTTAGGTACGCCTTGTAAAAAGTTCTTTTTTGGGACAATCCATATTGGTGAGGACCACGGGCTATTGGAAGGTCTAATAATCCCTTGCTCTAACAGTTTATCTATTTGATTTTGTACCTCTTCTTTGTGACAATATGGATAGCGATATGATTTTGTGTAGACTGGTATGTCATCTTTTGTATTAATGTGATGCTTGATACCATTGGTAAATGTTAATTTATCACCCTCCACAAAAAAAATATCTTTGTAATCTGATAGCAGTTTTTCAAGCTTCTTTATCTCTTCTGAATTCAAATGATCATTTTTAATGTTGTCAAGAAAATTATCGAGATTATTTTTGGACAAATTAGAAATAAATGTTGATTCAGATGGAATCTCGAAATTATTAATTTCAAAATCCATCAGTTTTGGGATCTCTATAGCCATTTTTGACGCATTACAATTGAAAATAGCAACATTAGCGACATGATTTCTTGAACTGTACACTCCAGGCAAAATAAAAACATTAGAAAAAAGTTCAAGTTCCTTCTCCAAATAAAAATCACCAGTTTCGTACGGGGTCTGTACAGGAGTAATTTTATATTCAAATTTTTCCAAATTCGTAATTTCGTTTTCACAATTTTTTGTATGTAAAGGAATAATAGTTTGGCCTATTTTAAAAGTGTTATTTGCCGTTATGATACTTTCATCTAGTATTTTCAAAGATTCATAACCTAACAGACCATCGAAGAACGGATGAAAATCAAACACATAGAACCTGCTTTTTTCCGAACAAGGGTTTCCAGGAAAAGGATTGAAATCCACAAATCTATCCACTTTGAACAACCTATGTACACTGTGTACAGCCAATGGTTTTGTAGTGCGACAATTTTCAATTTTAACTAAACTTTTACGTATGTAATTTTTGTTTGCTCCGGTATCTATGAGAAAGTTTAATAGTTTCCCACTGCTGGTGCGAATTGTAACAAATGGTACAGTATCGGACAGAATGATAGGACCCTAGTGTTTTCAACGCAGCATGCACCCGTTGGGACAGGTTTATGTGTGGTTTGTGTGTTTGTGTTCATGTGTGTGTGTGAATGTGTGTGTGTGTTCATGTGTGTGTGTGTGTGTGAATGTGTATTGGTGTGTGTGTTTGTTTCACAAGTAGGTCGTTTCGGATAGTTTTGTTAGTAGTTTTTTGTGTTTTGGGTTAGGTTTTTGATGTAATAAGCAGGACCACTGCCCTCGCGATCAGTGTTTTTTCGATATAATAACAATTTTACGGTCTTCTTTCGCCGTGGTCTTCTGAAGACGTCCGGTTGACTTGCGCGTTTCGGTTGTCCAAGCGCGTTTCGGTTGTCTATGCACGTTTCGGTTGTCCGAAGCGCGTTTGCCACAAAGGTGCGCGATCGTTCCATCACGAACTCGATCGTTTTGCGCTTAATGCCAGCAGCCGCCATTCGCTTAATGATATGGCGCTGATAATCGGTACAATGTTTACCTCGACCCATTGTTACTAACATTGCTTGCTTGGACCGTCAAGAACGGGCTAGATAAAAACTTGGACACGGCTGATCCCGTGCTCTGCCTGCGTTCTACTTCTATACGCGATGAATTACATCGTTGTTGAGCAGCGAAAACATCGCATGGATAAAAACTATCAACGAGTACGCGAGTAGGCGTCTTCCCTTCAAAATCGAGAACAGAATACTGCCGCGCTCATGAAACAAAACGCCCATTGAAAAGAACAACTGCGCACCAGCTCCATGCACGCACCAAGTTTTCCATGCGCACACAACGTTCAACGCAGGGATGCACGAAGGCCTTTCAATGGCGTGCACTGGAGAAACACCTGTGAGGGAATGCCGAGTTCATTGCTATTGAGCGCACCGGTGTCGCATTCACATTCATGAAACAGCACACCTGCGTTCTCGTCCGAGGAACAAGCGCTGCTGTCGATGCAAACTTAAGCTTTTATCCCAGTGTAAACACACGCTGTTTACATGATGACACACATAAACAGAATGCTTTCAACGCAATATGAAACCATGTCAAGCAACGTTTCTTCAGACAAAAACCCGCGCACTTGCAAAAACACATTAAAAAGCACACTCTCTTTCTACTACTACTACACACACACACACACACACACACACACACACACACACACACACACACACACACACACACACACACACACACACACACACACACACACACACACACACACACACACACACACACACACACACACACACACACACACACACACGCACACACACGCACACACACACACACACACACGCACACACACACACACACACACACACACACACACACACACACACACACACACACACACACACACACACACACACACACACAAGTAACGTGGCAAAACAAGTGCACGGTGCGTTGGAAACACCAGGGTTCTATCTTAATGTCCGATACTGTATACTGTTAGCTATGTTTGGTCTTTTTGCTGTTGAGCCATGTGAAAATTTAAATCATCATTAACTTCATCTCATTCATTCTGATGGACATTAGTTCATTCTTCGACATGAAAACGTGGTTGGCGTGGATGGGTCAACATCCATTGCTTCATTAGTATCACTTCGATTATAATGTGCAGAATGATTCGTTCTTACCGAAGGTTTATCTGTCGACTGATCCTTTGTTTTTCTCTAACGTGTACTTCTGTTAATTCTCTTGCTGCCTTAAATGCATCTTCTAGTGACTCAGGTTTACTTGTTCTAACCAGTCTAGGCAAATCATAATTTAAACCATCGATAAACGCGTTCGTTATAGTGATCGTCATCACACGCATAATTGCACACTCATGCCCCGCATTGATTTGGTCCTGATGTAGCATATCTGCTATACAGAACTTATTATAATACACACTATTAGCTATAGACACATTGTAACACACTTCGGAAAGCCAAATCACACCATTGCAACACATTCATTATAACACATCAGCAAATCAATCCACACCATAGCAACACACACCCAGACCATACCGTTCATAGAAAAAAACAATTGAGACACATTTATCGAAAACAACCGAAACGCGCAATATAAGCATTCCAGGGGTTACTGCGGCAAAGTGGACAAACAGAGACGCATAGCAACTTATTGCTAAAAGCGCAGTGTAGGCAAAGATCGACAAACGCACTCGTTCTTTGGCTAGAACAGTTGAAACTTTCCAGAACCTTTGTAAAAACTCTAAAAGCGCAACATAGGCACAAATTGATAGACACCTCACTCCAATACAATGTATGAATTGTACTTCCTATCAATAACCTTTAATTAGGACAAAAACACATTACAAAACCAAATGTACGAAGCCCATTGAGTATAAATAAAACCAATTCCGACCATGGCAAGTCAGATTCGTTCGGACTGTCAGGATAGGACTATGCCCATCCAACATCTATCGACTTCTCATTTAAAGAGTTTAGTTATGTCCCCCTACCCAAGGTAAGGCCTCTAAACTCCAACGTTTCCAGCAAGGGAAACCACCTAAAGGTTTCTATGATCGCCTGGACGATCAAGTGTCGAAAAGTCCGCTTCGAACAAAGTGTTATTCAACCTCGATACTTGTCAGCGAAACACTGACCTACCGCGATGGTACGCGTTGATCAGTTGTACCGTTGTACGCTCATCAGATTACATGGCGACCGTATCAAAAACCGAACATACTACATGGTGACCAAACGTATCACCAAACCTACTACACTGATAAATATTTGTGTTAAGCTCATAATAAAGTTCCTCACACACACTGATATAATTTTTAAGCGATAGACTATTTTGCTTTAGAACCAAAATATCTGACACAATATTGGATATAATCCTTTTCGAAGAGAATAATATAAAATATATATATATATATATATATATATATATATATATATATATATATATATATATATATATATATATATATATATATATATATATATATATATATATATATATATATATATATATATATATTATATATTATATATTATATATATTCTTCACTTAGCCCGGCTATAAAAGCGGCTAAAGCATCCTCGTTTATGAAACAGTTAATAGCTTCCCAATTGTTTCGATAAATTGGATTTTGCTTAGCAATGATTTTTATTTTATCTACCAAATCGTTGTAAATAGAATAATATTTGTGGATTGACATATTAGCCGACAGTTTCAATTGCCATAACTGGCTTTTGTAGGTTGAAAATGCAGAAACCTTTTCACCGAAAGCTTTTAATAGTATGCTTTTACGGTTTCGAAATCATGTGGGCTGCCTTGTTGGCATAATACATCGTTTGCCCTACCTATGATTTTGTTACTAACCGCAATTTCGTACAAGTTGAAAATATCAACGGGAACAATTGCTCTAAAAACATTTAAAGTCGTTTCGACTTTAGCAATCCATCCCATTAATTGTTTTCTATTACCATCGAAAGACGGCAGCTCTTTTATTGGATCGGGAATAGTAAAAAAATTCGCTCGACTAGTGTGCGCGTGCACATGTGGTATCTCTTTAGACTCATCAGGGCATTGCTCTCTGTTGTTCCTTTCGCTTATCGCAGCCTCCAACGAGCCTTGACGTTCTGCTAGGTTTTGCAGGTAACCTTCCATGGCAGACAATTGCTCGCAAATTTGTTCCATGCTAACCTCACGCAGGGTCAAAGAATCTAAAGACAGTTCAATGGTATTGGTTTTACTTGATTCGGAAGATATCGAATCCGTTTCGGAATCAGAATAACTGTTTCTAGCCTCCCACATATAACACACAAACGCGCACACAAACACTATACACTCTTTTTTTTTATTTGAAATAGAGCGGTAAGAAAAAACAATTGCTCAAGGGTCGGTGCCTCTGTCGTAGCTGTACTTTATTCTTACAAATACTAGTAAGAGTTAGTACTTACGAAGGTCGTGCTGGGAAGCGTGTACCAGGAACACGTGGTTTTCGTGAGAGGTCAAGGGGGATCACAACTCACGCGACGGATTCTCCAAAATATCGCGGATGCCGTAGGCGGATTCCAAACGTAGCCTTTTTTACTCAGCTACTACCACTTAACACCAATCACTACTATTTTTATTTAAAAAAAACAATCACCACTTAGCATTCACTGGTTGGTTCCGAACGGCTGCGCCAATTATATTCGTGTTGTTCGTCGAGCGTTTATTCACCAAAAGAGGACGAGATCCTGACATTCGCTACGTTCTGCACCTCGCGTGGCTTGCATCGCCCCGGTTGATACGCATTGAAGTTTAGGTTTACATGTGGTGATCGAGGAGCTTAGCTGGGGTAACGCATCCCATAATTATATATATATATATATATATATATATATATATATATATATATATATATATATATATATATATATATATATGTATATATATATATATATATATATATATATATATATATATATATATATATATATATACACATTTAATTATTCTGATACATTTATTCCGTTGTAGGTGTGACAGCACACGTAGGGAAACACGGTTGCATGAAGTGTACTGTGGTTGGTTACCGGCACCCAGTTTCACGTGCAGTTTGTTTCCCGGGAGTGTGTGCTCCGCCTCGAACTAACGAAAATTTTCGAGGTCGTGCCTGTCCACACCATAAGGAAACATCACCTCTAGAAAAACTTCTTCATTTTGACATGGTGTTATTATCGCCGACCGTTTGCACCTCATCGATTTAGGTGTTATGCGCAAATTTTTACAGGCCTGCGTATTTGGATTGTTTGGAGCTGAGCAGTGGTCGGCCGATGATCTCAACGCTATTTCCCGAGAATTGGAAAATATTGCTTTGCCTTCAGAAATTCACCGTAAGTTTCGAAAATTAGACGATATTAAATATTGGAAAGGCTCTGAATATAGTTCATTTTTGCACTATGCTAGTCTTGTTATACTACAAGATCGACTAAGCCCTGAAGCATACAACCACTTCATGCTATTTTTCTGTGCAGTGACCATTTTGTCATCAAAATTTTACAAAAGATTATGGTCTGTGGCAGGTCAAATGCTGAAGCATTTTGTGGCTGACTTTGCTAAAATATATGGGGAAGGATACTGTTGAGTTGCGCTACGATTCGAAAAGTAAATCTTTTGTCAAAACCTTTTTACATGCACTTTTGATAAGATCGCATAAAAAATTAGTTTTATTTGCTTCCGTATTGTTCGACTTCCTTTTTGCTACTAACCTTTCCTCCACTCTCTCTCTTTCTATCTCTCACACTCTCTCGTTTTGTCGCTCTCATTTCTATTCTTCTCGCAAATCGCACTCTTTGCGGAAGCAGTTTACCGCGTTCAAGAAAGGCCTATTTACCTTGTCTATAGACCGATATCGGATTCTGCGGTCGTACCTTACAGATACAGTGGCCGGCAATATAAAGTGGCCACTACTTACAATTTTACATTTTTTCCATTTTTTCCGTGAAAAATGAAGTTATTGTACTGCTTTATTTTTTTAAACATTGTTCGTGATATGCTTAAGAATGCGCAGTACCATAACATGACAAAAATGACAAGGTTGCTTCAAGAAAAAATATTTTTTCCAAAATTGATCAAAATCACTGTGCCAAAATAAAGTGCCCACTTTATTCATTCTACAGAAAGGTTTGTCTAGTTTTGCATCTAGTTTTTGCATCTGGTTCTTCTCAAGCGTTATCAAGAGCTTTAAATTTCAATTTAAATGTTTGTGACACCAGTTTTATCCACCTTCGCACATAGAATCTGCCTAAAATTCTCGATGGAACCAAGATTTAGACTTCATGTAGGACATGCAAGGTGTTTCATACGATACTAGTTGAGAAATGTCTTTTGTATTGATTGTGTGTGTTGAAATGTTTGCCTGTAGGAACATGTTTTTAGTTTTCAAACCTCATTTTTTTTAAAGAAATATCCCAAAGTATTGATGAAATAATGTTAAAAAAGATATCAGCCATAGTTGTACTTTCGATTCACACCAGTTTTTACGCTACTCCTAAAGATAAACACCCCCTAGCTATCACATTGCAATTTTCGTAATTTACTGCCCGTTAGTTGTGGCGTCCTTAAACTTCCTCGCTCGAGCTACAGCAATCTAACTAAGCCTATTAGTTTCAATATGATCAAGAACATACAGATATATCGTTAGATTGTTGAAAAACTGATATTTGGACAGATGAGTCCAAATTAGAACTGATGTTCAAAAATATCTAGACGCGATCCAACAAACCAATATGTATGAAGAGTGCAATGTGATGACTAGGGAGGGGTTTTCTATGCGAGGAATGGGGAGCATAGTATGAATCGACGGCATAATGAAAGCTTATACCTGTATAAGCATCCTGTGTGAATTTATCTGTCTTCTGTGAAAAATACGGATATAGTAAATATGTTACATTTATGTTACAACAGGAAGACGACTCAAGTTATACACGAAGAATTTTTTATGTTTTTTTTTTCATTCAAATCGAATAAAACTTCTTTAATGGCTCCTACTTAGTCTTAACTTTAATCCTATCGAGATTTCGTGTGCAAATTTTGATGCAAATGTGGTGAGAATGACGTGATTAGGAAAAACAAAATATGTTAAAGCTCTGAAATACTCCTAGGAAGAACAAATGCCAAATATGTGCAAATAAAACAAAATAAATTATGTCAAAGATCCTCGAAAATGTAAAGAATGCGAGAGGAACGCATATAAATTATAAATTTGGTGTTATATTTGTTCAGAAAAATATTTTGTATAGAATGAATAAAGTGGGCACTTTATTTTGGCACAGTGATTTTGATCAATTTTGGAAAAAAATATATTTTCTTGGAACAAACTTCTCAATTTTGTCATGTTATGGTACTGCGCATTCTTAAGCATATCACGAACAATGTTTCAAAAAATAAAGCAGTACAATAACTTCATTTTTCACGAAAAAAATGGAAAAAATGTACAATTGTAAGTAGTGGCCACTTTATATTGCCGGCCACTGTACATTAGCAGCAACATACACAATTTGTTGCATGTGGCTAGCGAGGTTGAGGATAAAGGGCCACTCAACACAATGACAGCATTTTTTTTTCTTTGGCTCAACAACCGTTGTCGGTCAAGGCCTGCCTTTACCTCTTGTGGGTTTGGCTTTCAGTGACTAATTGATTTCCCCCCATAGCAGGACAGTAAATCCTACGTATGGCGGCACGGTCTATTTGGGGCTTGAACCCATGATGGGCAGTCGTACGAGTTGACGACTGTACTACGAGACCGGCCTACACAATGACAGCATATCCATTTGAAAATGCACTACAGCTTCTGAAGCTTCTGATTCGAAGTGGATGGAAAAACCTGGAGATGTAAAGATTTCATTTTAAAGAAAGGTAATCGAAATGGTTGGTTTCTCACTACACAACACGAAATCACAGAGTATTGTTCAGCAGCAAACGTAGCTTCTTCTCTAGTGATACATGGAAAGAAGCTTATTATTAAAGAAGAATATTTCACCATTCCATTTTCTAGTGCTCAACTTTTAATCAGTAAGGGTAAGATAAGAAACATATAGGCCCAAATAACTGAGTATACCCCATCCGACATTTTATGTAAACTTGTATCTGTTCCTTTGAAAGACCACGGCGATATGTTATTCTTTCCATTAGTTCATACTCTTGACAACGAAGAATAGATAGACCATAGACGAAAGGGTTTACCAGTCCAATAAACATATGTTCACATTTTTTTAATAAGCGTCTTTATGTGCTGTGTTATCTCTTCAAGTGAACGATTGTTTTAAACACCTGGACAGTTGTCTATTGGAATTTTAAACCCAGTAGGTGTAAATATAAAAAAAAAACTGTGAAATAAATAACAGTAAACTGAAAAAAAACTTTTTGACAATATTAATTCCTAACCTGCTTACAAATATTACAACATTTAAACAACATCACCATCTTCCTTCTCGGATGGCAATTACCAATTTTGCGAAAGCACTGGCTCTCTGGGACTCGGTTTTCGTTGCCCTATCAACCCTATTCGCCGCTTTGCATTTTTTGTTTTTGATTCAAAAAATTTTTGAATAAGAATATCATTAAGTTCGCTCAAGCGTTTGAACAACCTAACTATGTTGATGTAATTTCTTATTCCTATTTTCGCGCCGGAACGATTGCATCCCGTAGAAACTACAGTCGGCAAATAAGCTTCGCGAAAAAATAATATCAATTGCCCGATACAATATGTATTTTTTTCTGGTGTCATTTACCATCGACAAAACAAAATTAAAAATATTTTCTTTAAAAACAGCATCATATCCAAGCTGTTTATCGAATTTATCTATTTCAGCCTTGCTTTGCAGAGGACTGAATTGGAATAATTCATTTTGGTTCTGTCTGGGAGGAGCAATGACGTTTGAATGCACTGCGTGTTCCACATATTGATGCAAATGATCATTTTTTTTCTAATGATGCGATTGAGCAAGTATGCTTTGATTCCGTCTGCGTTGAAACGGAACTTGTAGCCCTGGTCGTGCAGATCTGATGTGTTTGTTCTGGAATGCTGTTCTGGTTGTTTTCGACTAGAGACGGCGGTGCCGGGGAAAACGACATCTTTATCGGCCTCAAATTCTGCCTTGACGTACCAGGCTGCCCTGTTTCAGCAGAGATCGGCAGAGCAGCGGTAGGCCGAGGCACCTGTATCGGCCTCAAATTCTGCCGTGACGTACCAGGCTGCCCTGTTTCAGCAGAGACCGGCAGAGCAGCGGTAGGCCGAGGCACCTGTATCGGCCTCAAATTCTGCCGTGACGTACCAGGCTGCCCTGTTTCAGCAGAGACCGACAGAGCAGCGGTAGGCCGAGGCACCTGTATCGGCCTCAAATTCTGCCGTGACGTACCAGGCTGCCCTGTTTCAGCAGAGACCGGCAGAGCAGCGGTAGGCCAAGGCACCAGTATCGGTCTCAAATTCTGCCGTGACGTACCAGGCTGCCCTGTTTCAGCAGAGACCGGCAGAGCAGCGGTAGGCCGAGGCACCTGTATCGGCCTCAAATTCTGCCGTGATGTACTCGGTATATCTTCCAGCATGTTTGATGACGGTCCGGAATTTAAGTGAGATATTTTCGTTAACATCATTTTTGGTTCACCGACATCGTATGTTCTAGGTATAGATACACTCCGATACGGCTTTGAAGCAGTGACGATATGCGTGAATTCTTTATCAGGACTATCTACTGGCAAAGGATAACACAATATTTCCTTTTCGCCCACAATCATCCGAATGGTGTGTTTTCTTTGACCGACTGGCAATTTAACTTTACTTCCTGGTTCTAAGCCGTCAGAAGTAACGGTGATTTCGCTTTGCTAAAAGTAAAAACAACTTGAAAGAATAGGACAATTAATTGTATCAATAATGATACGTATATTTTTAACTTTGGTCTCCATTTATACAAAAAATATCACTAGAAACAGAATCACAGTTAATTTTGGGTAACTATTTAGCTTTTATTAATTAAGTTTTTTGCAACCAACACAAATATATCACAACACAACAATGGTGTACCGTAAATTTCAAAGCATGAAGTATCAACACGTATACACATAGCGTACTTTATAGTTTGCGCAGTTGCGAACTCACTGCGAACCTGGGGATATGTGTATACAGTCTGTTCCCGAGTTACGCGGTTCTCGACTTACGCGGATTCGGAGATACGCGGTTTTCTAAATTTGACAGACCATATGTCCAATCAGTACAATTTGCTTCAAGTTCGGTAAAAATTCATTTTTGCTTACAAATTGAAACCGCTTAACGACCAGAAATATTAGAATTTTTCGCACAAATCATATGAAATAGATGATAAAGTATATAAAAGTACTAAATAAAATCAAAAACTCTGAGTAATGAATAGTATTTTATTCAAAAAATGAGAAATTCGACATACGCGGATATTCGAGTTACGCGGATTCGCCGGGAACACAGAAACCGCGTAACTCGGGAACTCGGGACTGTACAGGTTAGCTCATATTGTATTTATAGTTTAGCTAACACAGTTTCAAACAGTTTATTAAACAAAAAACTGGTTATTTGTTGCGCACACATAATTTATTCCAATTTAATTTTAGGCTAGAAATAAACGAACCGAGATCGTCGCGGTACCGCGAAATTCGCGCCTTGTTTATAACAGTTGTAGAACAGTAGAGCTGTCAAATCTTCCGCGCCTCCAATCGCGCCTGCTGTTTCGCAGAGATACCCAACTTCGGTATTGCTGAGATTTTCGCGGTAGCGCGAACCGATTATTTTTACTTTTTCTGGCGGATTTGTGTGAAAACTCAAGTCGAGAAATGAGTTTTGTATTTTATTTTGCATAAACTATGTGAAATAAATAATTTGATTCGCAAATTGATAGAAAAATATTTCTTCTTGGCACATTCAATCGTCACCAGACCTCGGATGGTTCCATACACGAACCGCGATTATCTCGCCTATCTGTCAGATTTTATAACATAACTGACAGCTCAAGTCATACGCTATTTTCGCGGTACCGCGATGATCTCGGTTCGTCTATTTCCAGCCTTAAAATATTACAGAAACTTTGTTACAGTTCGCTGGTGCGAAAACTGTTTCTTGCGCAAGGTGTACGTGTATACGATGTCATTCTACTCGCGCAGTTGTCAAAGTGCGTAAACAAAGTGTAAGGTTGGCCATGCGGATAAGCATCAAATAATTTGTGATTTTAGTGTAAAATAGCCATGGAATATTGAGTAAGTTTAATATATTACATCAAGGTCCTTGAAAGAGAACAGGTCGAAGCGTTTAGAGTAAAATGACAGAAAGCCATGGGAAAATTTTGACAGTTAAAGTGAACATTGTTTATGTTTAGCGATGGACGTTGCTATGGAGCGAATGGAAGTTTTGTTCAGCATTTTGCACTCATTTCCTTTTAGAATATTATCAGAAATAGAATCTAATAAGAATATTACATGGCTGATTGAATCCATGGATCTCATTTATCATTCGTCGCCGGTTTATAAGTAAAGGACGGTATGCATATTGTATCAGTGTGTGTCGATTGGATGTTTCATTTTACTCTCAGTGTTTCATTGAATGTAAATAGGACTTCTTTTACCCAGTTGGAACATGTTAAACTTTTCGTTTTCCCAGCAGGACCGTTGAAAACGGTAGTGGTTTGTGGTCACGGAATGGCAAACAATCAAAAAGGTTATCAATGTTTCTGAATACAAAGTAAACTGCAATTACCTCTCCTTTATTCTCCAGCAGTGATTAACCGCAAGAAATTTAACCAATATAATCTTCCTAATAGTAAATTTGTCCATTTTTCCGCGTTAACTATTAGCCGTTTGTTTGTAAACACTTTTTCATGAAACTGTCAAAAGCGAGCTGAAAATGGCAACCTAGCAACGGGCTTTGCATCGACCTGTTCTCCTTAATAGATCTTGATATTACATAAATAATTTCATCATGTAACATTGATTCGTAATAACTCACAGGAAACGCACCGGCCCATGGATTATTCATCGGTGGGAGGAGGTTTTCATCTGTGTTTATGTATGTGGGTGAATGCTGACGGTATGTGTGCCGGTAAGGTCAAAAGATTCCAGCGATTAGATTAAATGTGAATAAACTATTATACGTTTAATCTTATCATCGCCAGAGCTTGGATAGGATAGCACTGTAAACAGCATTACATTTGTGCATCCAACGGAGACGCATCATATTTATTGCTGGTCGTCACTCAACGAAATGACGTGATAGTATAGTGCAGCGAGAATACAATCAGATGGGAAGTATTATTTACATTATACCACTCATATGTACCCATCTACATTTCTTAATTATACAATTTTTTCACAGGAAACAGATAATACTTCCGGTAGTTGCGATTGACACATACGGTCATACAGCGTGTTATTAATGGAAAAAGGAAACATCGTGAAATTGTACAAGGATTCTCGTAAAAACTAAGTAAGTAACTGAATTAAGAAAACTAAGTGTAAGTGTTTTGTGCATTTTACAGTAACTAAACCATCCCTTAATGCTCTAATACATTAATTTACAGGAAAGTCATCATTTTATTACGATATTTCGCACCGGCATCACCCGTGTATGGTTGTGTGTGTGTGTGTTAGTGATTGCCAAAACGGCTCCAAAGCCATCTCTGATCGGCTCCAGGTAATTTCGAAGTTTCACTACTTTTCATATTTTACTACAACTTAATTACATTCCGCATTATGCAACAGATTTTCCTGTTTGAAACTTTATTGGAAAGGAATTGTTTCGGAGCACTGTGCTGCTTTGGATCCTTTTTGTGCAGTCGTTGGTTCGAAACCGGCCCGGAGCCGGCTACGGAGCCGTGGGTGCAAAGCCGACTCTGGAGCCAGGTAGGAGCCTCCGAAATGCCCGTCACTAGTGTGTGCATGTGTGTGAGAATGCCTAAGGAATTTGCGCGGGAGAAATGATATGTGTGGATTTTCAAATTGAGTCACAATGAAATGTAAAAATAATACATGCATGATACTGATGTACGTTGCAGTTGCCACAACAATCAAGAATGGCGGCTGTGAACAACTAGAACATCCGCGCATACTCAACTGGACCAAAACACTTTCCGCTGACACACTTGAAGCAAACCAACATTGCCACACACCACAAAATAACAGGAAAAGGAAAGTAATACAAAATATGTTGATTTACGCATTCTAATCTTTTCTATTTCTTTTTTTACTGCAAACAGGGGACATTGTATCACCGAATCTGCAAGTGGAGTTTATGTACGGAAAGTGCTGTGAAGAAGCGTTTTGTGCGGTGTGTTTCGTTGTATTTCTATCTACAAGATATGCATCAACAATTAATTAGTGCGTTAAATCGTGTGTGATTCAACAATCGATAGCTTTACCCGAGCATTACAAGCGGCAACAATACATGTGCCTGGCGCAGAGACAACAACGCCGTCGGCATCCGTTGATACCATCCAAAGTGATGGTTGAAATCGTATTTAAACGTGTAAAACCATGTATTGGGTCATGTAAGTATTGAATAATAGCTAAATAAAATACATTTTATCGTTGTACTGGACAATGTGCATCGAAATTTAAAAAAAAGTGTGTGTGTTTTTGTTTACATCCGAATACAGAACCCACAGTGCTATACTGTGGTTCGAGCACTCGCTAAGTAACGCTTGAGCTTTGAGCTTTCATTGAGCTTACATAGAATGTTACACGCTACCTGCTCATAACTTTGCTATCGAGCAGTAGCAGTAGTAGCAGATATATATATATAGTATATCCATATATATCTATATATATTATATAATATTGTCATTAAATTTTAGTTCAAGTTTCTGTTAATTTTATTTTGAACATATGTGATCTGAATCGTAATGAAATATCCATCACTCATCTTTTCGAAATTCAGTTAGACCATTTCGCTTTGCTTTAAATTCTAAGTCAGAATGTATGGGGTGCGCGGTACGGGTAAGAAGAACATAGGGGCGGGGGTACAAATAAACGCATCACAACACCAATGTTTGGATGAGACGGTGATGGTGTGAAACGCTTCTTGCTTCAAGCTCTTGCTCTTGTAACAGCGTTAAAGGCAACAACAACAGAGAATAACGCATCGCGTAGAAACAAACACACCGTTCGTGGGTATGTCAGGGGGGGAAACAACGGGAAAAGCTTTATTCTCTCTCAGCGATGCCGCTTCCCTACTAGCAATGAGAATGAAAAAGTGTGCGACTTTCAGGCGAGGGGCATGTAGAAGCATGGGGAGACGGTTGGAAATTCGCGGAATTGCTCGGAGGCGCGAGTGTGTTTTGGTTTCTACACAGTTTTTGCACTCACACAATTACACATGTGTGAATGTGTGCGTTCACTTTCAGCCTGCGCGCTCAGTTTGGTTTTCTCGCAGCGGCATGCGGGTATCGGTGTCTCGCTCGCACTAGTGCAGCGAGTGTTCCTCTATGCGCTCCCCTTCTTGCCACCACACGAAATCGTCAGTTCAGCTCAAGGGTTCGCCGTGAAAGGCTGCGCGCGTTTTAGCCTAAGTCCCGGGCGATCGAAGTTTCGCTAAGTGTTGAAGTGTTGTGCACATTGAAATGAAGCTGCGCTTATTTTTTATCGTTTATCCTAAATGTGTGATTTGCGTTGCTTCATTTTAATATTTGTTTGCTGTATTGAACATCAACAACGGTATCCATGCAGTTAGGCGACTATTTTAAATACGACGATTTTTTTTATATAAATAATGTGTGTGATTTTGTGGCAAGATTGTGTGAAGCTATGTGTGAAAATGCCCCTTTATTTGCAATAAATGTGATAAAATATAAACCAAGTTTGATGTGTTCAAGTTTTTGTTTTGATTCGGGTGCACCAAGTCCGAATGAAGGGAAGCGCACAGCGCGCTACGAAAGAAACGAGCGGGAGGGGTGTCAGTCCAGCGCAGCGCAATTCGCTGGAATCAAGTGGGAGGGGGTACCAGTTCAGTGCAGCGCAAGCCGAAAGAAACGGGAAGGAAGGGGTATGAGGAAAATACGATGAAACAGCGCGAGCGAGCGTTCTTTACAGCGAGAGCGCCTCGTGTATTTTAAAGGCAAGCAAGAGAGCGCATTCTCTCCGTGGTAGCGCTCCATCCGCCATTTTTAATTTCGAGCCCAAAACAACGGACTTTGGATCCGATCTTGGGCCGGGCCCCCACCGCGTGTTTCTACCTACCCCTCGCCTGAAAATTTCGTTCTCTTTGTCTGTCGGGTTGGGTTTGTGCTTACTTTCTCTGGCTCCGTCTCTCTTCCTAGGATGCTTATCATTTGACACTTGCCTATACATGAATCTTCTATATTTTTTATTATTTCTTATTCTATTCTCTACACCCAGCTCAAATAGATTCTAACAGCTTTGCCGAAAAAGATCATCAATCTCAAGATGCATTCCGTGGTCGTGAAGATGTTGACCATAGTGATGCAGTATTGGATGCAAATGCTGAGAATTGTTTGCTGGACGATAACGTCGAAATCGCGGATAACGACGTGGAAGATGTGTATGTAGAGAGAGACAGCACATACAGTTTTTTTCGACAATATCACCCTCAACGAAGGGCTGCGTTACATTGCTATAACGAAAAATCTACCTCGGTCCACGATAAACATGCTGTTGGCACTGCTTCGCAGGAAGCTTAAGCTTAGACTTCCAGCAGATGCGCGGACTTTATTGAAAACGCCAACCCAAGTAGGCTTAGAAATTCAACCTATCTTGAGCGGGCATTTCTGGTACCAGGGAATAGAATATGTGCTGATGACACATTTTAAGTAAGTAAAATTTGTTATTTTTTTTCTTTTTTCAACTAAGTCTTCCTTTTTAATTAATACTCTTTATCCTTACAGTAATACTACTCCACGCGTCGACCGGTTTAGAGCGCAGATATTTATTGATGGGCTCCCATTATTTAATAGTTCAGCTAGGCAGCTTTGCCCAAACCTAATGAAGGTGATGGAATTACCGGAAGCACCGGTTATGTTACTAGGAGTATTTTGCGGTCATACGAAGCCGGATGATGTGGAAGGTTTTTTTGCGGCCCCTGGTAACAGAAGCTAACGACCTACAAAAAAGAGGATTGCAGTTCGGTGAAAAGAATGTGCGATTCAAATTACACATGTTTGTTGCCGATTCCCCTGCTCGTTGTTTTGCCAAAGGTATGAATTCAAATATCGTGAAGTATTAGGTTAATGATTGTTTTCAATATGTACATTCACTTTTCATTTTAGCTACAATAAGTTACGTTGGCAGAAACAGCTACTTGAAATGTACTTGTGAAGGGACACAAGTAGGAAGAAAGATTGTTTTTGAAGATGCAGATGCTCAGTTGCGTATTGATTTAGGTTTTCGTGGAAGAGAGGACCAGAAACATCATAAAGCTTGGAAATCGTCTCTACAGGATATAGATGAGCTTGATATGATAAAGGATATTATCATTGCCGATGGTTTACATTTAAGAGATTTAGGAGTGTCAAAGAAAATTACTACAGGGATTTTCAATCATAGCTCGATTCGGTAAATGGACGGATACGCAAAAGGAAACTGTTTCTTCATTTCTAATAAAGATCCAGCTTCCAGGGTATATTCAAAGACGTTTTAGACATATAAAATTCAGTGACTTTTGGAAAGGAACTAAATATAGATCATTTTTGTTTTACGCTAGTTTTATTATATACAATGATTTTATGTGGGAAGAAGCGTTTCAGAATTATTTTCTATATTTTTGTGCACATACAATTTTTGCCACGAAAGCACACCTTTGGCCTCAAGTTAAAATGATATTTAAAGAATTACTCAAAGGTTTCGCAAATATTTACGGTCGTGAACACATAACAAGCAACGTTCATAATCTCATTCATATTTATGACGATTGTGATAGGTTTGGCTCCATGGAGGAGATTTCCACGTATGATTTTGAAAATCATTTACAATTACTGAAGCGTTTAATGCGTTCGGGTAATAGATGTACCGAACAGGTAATTACAAGATCAAAAGAAATCGAAACTTTAAAGAAAGCAACAAAAATTGTTCCACCAAAATTTCCTAAGGTTATAGGAACTGGGTCTGGCTTACGATTGAGATGCGATTTTTATCTGATGATGGGATTCAGAAACGCATGGTTTCTCACTACAGATAACCATGTTGTAGAATTTTTATCAGCTAAAGAAGTTTCTAATTCTTATTTCACAATAGAAGGATCACAGGTCGAATCGAACGAGGAGTTGTTCAATCTGCGTAAAACAGTTGATAATTTCCCAATACAGTTATCGTCTAGCGATATTTTCATATACAAAATTAAAAAAAAACACTCCTCGCAGTAGGGGTCAGCTTTCACACCATAGCATAAAATGTAAATTAGTAGCCGTGAATCTACCTTCCGAATCTCTTGCCAGGCACCACGTAGGATCACTTGTCACTTGTCACTCAAAGCGGCTGGTTGTGCTCTCTCACTCTCCTATTTCCAAGTTGATTTTTACCGCGATTTTCTTGTTGATTAAGGCTTGAATTGTTTTAGTTCGGTTCATTTGCACTCGCGCGTTCCCGTATCACAAAATTTGTGCGGCACCTGTGAATTGTACGGTTCAACATATAAACATTGCAATCCGCCTGCGGTTGTTGTGACCACTCACTGTTCAGTCGAACTTTGCGCTATTTTGCGATGGCGTCTGTGATCTGTAAGAAATGTGAAGGTGCTATTAGCAACGATCCAATTCCGTGCTTCGGTATTTGTGAACACTATTACCACGATAAGTGCATTGGACTTTCAACCCCACTCCGGCGTGATTTTAAAAAGTCACAAAATTTATTCTGGGCTTGCGCGGATTGTGCTCAGCGTTTGCGGGCCGTTGACACTTTACGCTTCTCGCACGGCCTTTCTCGTGACGCTGCCTACCTGTTGGAATCGTTGCAGTCCGATTTCCGCGATTCCTCACGTTCTGTGCAGGCAGCATCAGCTGGCTTGCGACTTGAACTTTCCTCTTCACTGGATTGTTTTAGAAACGAGATAGCTTTGATGAAACAGGAATCAGCATCGTCTATTCGTTCCGTGAAAGATTTCATCGACTCACTTACTGCTTCTCACTCAATGGAACGCAACTACTCACAGGCTCCACTACTCACAACGCTTGATGAAGTTAAGAATGGCATCAAGGAGCTTGATCTCATGCACCGTGAGCTTCTCACTTCCTTCAACTCACTAATGAACAAGCTCAACTCTCATCTTGCCACGCATACCACTACATCGAGTGCTCACCATTCTGCGATTCCTGCTACGCACTCAACGACCACGATTCCAGTTGCGGCCTCTAAGCTCACCCATCAAGCTGTTGGTGAGAATCCTTCTAAACGTCGATTGATGGATCGCTCTCCCGACCCATCGCCTACCAATACCGTTACACGCGCTATGCTTTCATCGGGTACAGGGTTGTCCTGCAATAATATTACGACCGTTCCTGAACGCCCACCCCGTACTTGGGTCTTTATCTCCCGTATTGCTCCTGATACTCCGATTGAAGCGATCCGTGAAATGGCCTGTTCTAACATAGGGACAGACGACATCTTGGTATATAGCCTTGTACGGCGCGACCGGGATCTTTCTACGCTCTCCTACGTATCTTTTAAAATTGGTGTACCGGATTCGCACCGGGCTATTGCTTTGGCTGCTTCAACCTGGCCTCGCGGGATCTCTTTTAAGGAGTTCATCGACCTTAATCCCCGCTCCGTCAATGTTTGGCGACCCACTACTGCAGCATCCCTTGCACCTTCTGCGCCTATTACTCGTGAATCGGATCATCCTTCATCGCCATCTTCTATCAACCACACGACACAACTGCGAAACGCTGATTTCACTATTTCGCCAGATCATGGCCCTATGAGCTTGCCTTATACGCAGTACTTTCAGCAAGCGTAAACCGGCTGATCCGGCTGAAGATTCTCATTAACTACCGACTTTTCCCGAATTGATGGAAGCTAACCCTGCATCTAATACACATAATCCGTCCGACTCTCTTTCGCCGTTAATAACCTGCAGCGAGAGCACTCCCGGCGCATCTCGCTCTCTCATCCCTTCGATCGATCTACTAAACATCTACTATCAAAACGTATGAGGATTGCGAACAAAACTAGACGAGTTACGCCTCTCTGTCTATCTGAACTTGATATGGATGTGTTGATGTTAACTGAAACATGGCTCGATGGCTCAATTTCGTCCTCTCTTATCTCGGAGGATGCGTATGTCATCTATCGCTGCGACCGAAATTCTCTCAGCAGTAACCGTTGCCGTGGTGGTGGTGTACTCATTGCCTGCTCTTCCGTGCTGAACACGTCAACTTTATCACTGCCGTTCGACACGCTGGAGTCTGTTTGGACAATTGTTAAGCTTCAAAACCTTGCAATCTATATCGGCGCCGTTTACATTCCACCCGATCTGCGTTCTTCCGAAGAAGTCCTTGACGATTTGCATGAGAGTGTTAGTTTCGTTGCTGGCAAACTTAAATCAAATGATCTTATGATGTTACTTGGTGATTTTAATTCACCATCACTCTCCTGGCAACCGTTTGCATCGTGGGTTAATCACTTCATTCCTACTGGTGTATCTCGTGAAAATGTTTCTCTGCTTGATGGAATGTCGGTAAACGGTTTGCTGCAATTATCTGGCATAAAAAATATACGCGGAAGTCAATTGGACAGAAGGTCAATGCTGCCAATGCTATGCTTTCTTGGAGCGCTGCTCCCCCGTCATAGCTTCACCTGTTCCACTCGTCGCGCTAGACAATCATCATCCTGCTCATGAGACAAGTGTGCTCCTTTCGCACTCTCGCCCTGCATCCTCTCAACGAATACCTACGGCTCGTATGTTCAATTTTAGGAAACTGGACTACCAAAAGCTTCATCATATTTTAGCCGGTACCGATTGGTCCTTTACTGATGCGGACTGTGACATAAATCAAGCTGTAGCAGCATTTACTAATGTAATCACTTCCGCCTTCCCTTCCTGCTGTCCTCTCCTATCCTGTCTACCGATCCCGTCTTCGCTCCTTTTCCGTACCATAAACTCCTTCCTACTCCTTCGTGAATAATTGTATACTATAGTCAGTAAGCACTATTGCTGTAACCCAACGTGGCCGAGCAATTGATAAAATAAAAATAAATAAATAAATAAATAAATAAATAAACATGTCACATGTCGCATTAAATATAAATAAAACTTGTTATCAAAATAGTCATAGTTACAGTTAGCTGACCTATATGCGGTCAGCAACTAAATAGCATATAAGAGATGAAAACCTAAATAAAGTAAGCGCATTCGAACACAAACCTCAGAATCGCTCGTTTCTTAATAGTCGGAGGCACTCTCCGGTCGACGAAGGAAAAATATACCCGACTCGGTGTAAAGCACCGGCGTTGGGCGCTGCGACGGAGCAACACATCCGCCAGCAGCATTACTACTCAAATCCATGCAACTGAAATTTGTGGAACATTTTCGTCATTTGGTTTAATTTACTTGTTGTTAACAGTAACGTACAGTATCGGACAGAAAGATAGAACCCTGGTGTTTTCAACGCACCATGCACCCGTTGGGCCAGGTTTATGTGTGATTTGTATGTGTGTGTGTGTGTGTGTGTGTGTGTGTGTGTGTGTGTGTGTGTGTGTGTGTGTGTGTGTGTGTGTGTGTGTGTGTGTGTGTGTGTGTGTGTGTGTGTGTGTGTGTGTGTGTGTGTGTGTGTGTGTGTGTGTGTGTGTGTGTGTGTGTGTGTGTGTGTGTGTGTGTGTGTGTGTGTGTGTGTGTGTGTGTGTGTGTGTGTGTGTGTGTGTGTGTGTGTGTAGTAGAAAGAGAGTGTGCTTTTTAATGTGTATTTGCAAGTGCGCGGGTTTGTGTCTGAAAAACATAGCTTGCCATGATGTCATATTGCGTTGAAAGTATTCTGATAATGTGTGTTATCATGTGAAACAGCGTGCGTTCACACTTGGATAAAAGCTAAAGTTTGCATCGACAGCAGCGCTTGTTCCTCGGACGAGAACGCAGGTGTGCTGTTTCATGAATGTGAATACGGCACCGGTGCGAAATGGAAACGCGCACAATACCAATGAACTCGGCATTCCCTCACAGGTGTTTCACCAGTGCACGCCATTGAAAGGCATGCGTGCATCTCTGCGTTGAACGTTGTGTGCGCATGGAAAACTTTGTGTGTGCATTGAGCAAGAGCGCAGGTATTCTTTTCAATGGGCGTTTTGTTTCATGAGCGCGGCAGTATTCTGTTCTGGTTTTGAATGGGTAGATGCTCACTCGCTTACTCATTGATAGTTTTTATCAATACGCTTTTTTGCTGCTCGACAACGATGTGATTCATCGCGTATAAAAGCAGAATGCAGGCAGTGCACGGCATCAATCGTGTCCAAGTTTTTAACCAGTGTGTTCTTGACGGTCTAAGCAAGCAATTTTAGTAACAATGGGTCGAGGTAAACATTGTACCGATTATCAGCGCCATATCATTAAGCGAATGGCGGCTGCTGGCATTAAGCGCAGAACGATCGAGTTCGTGATGGAACGATCGCGCACCTTTGTGGCAAACGCGCTTCGGACAACCGAAACGCGCAAGTCACCCGGACGTCCTCGGAAGACCACGGCGGAGGAAGACCGTAAGATCGTAAACATATCGAAGAAACATCCGTTTAGCTCGGCACCAGAGATCCGAGGCAGACTGAAATTGGCGGTGACGCCGAGAACAGTTCAGCGAAGATTGGTCAGTGCCGGGCTACTCGCGCGAGTGCCACGCAAAGTGCCCAATTTAACACCTGCGCATAAAAACGCACGGGTGTTATTTGCAATTGAGCAAATGTTCTTCGATGAGGAGGATTGGCGCAGGGTTTTGTGGTCAGACGAGTCGAAATTCAATCGACAGGGGTCGGACGGACGCAGGTTGGTCCGGCGCCCTGTTAATTGTGCTCTTGATCCGAAATACTGCTTCAAAACTTTCAAGCATGGCGGTGGTAGTCTCATGGTGTGGGGATGCTTCTCCTACTATGGGATGGGTCCGTTGGTTCGAATCCACGGTAATTTAAATCGTTTTGGCTATCGAGACATTCTTGATACTCATTTGCTATCGCATGCTAGGAAGAACCTTCCTCGGTCTTGGATGTTTATGCAAGACAACGATTCTAAGCATACTTCCGGGACTGTCCAAACTTGGCTTGCTGTCAACAATGTCAAAACAATGAAGTGGCCTGCCCTTAGCTCAATCATTCTCATTGAGAACCTCTGGGCAATATTCAAGAAGAGGCTGGGTAAAAACATACCGGAAGATCTGGATCACCTCTTCGATCACATGCAAGAGGTGTGGAGTAAAATTCCACCTAAAACGATCCAGAATCTGGTGATGTCGATGCGTCAACGCATGATTAATGTCATCATGGGTGACGGCAATAAGATCAAAAACTGAGCTTATTGCATTTTTGAATAGGGATCACTGCTCGCGAGGGCGGTGGTCCTGCTAATTACAACAAAAACCTAACCCAAAACACAAAAAAACTACTAACAAATCTATCCGAAACGACATACTTGTGAAACAAACACACACACCAATACACATTCAAACATACATACACACACACACATGTACACTCACACATACACACACATGCACACACACACAAACACAAACACACAAACCACAC